>NC_080636.1:5000-305000 GCF_027579445.1 Ammospiza nelsoni
TTTGGGGGTTGCCGAGGGTCCAGGTCGTTGCGGGATGCTATTCCGGTTCGCCTGCGGCTGGCGGCGTGGCGGAGGGCGGCTTCTGGGGTGAGGGGTGGGTGTTGGGTTTTCGATCGGGCAGTGGGAAGGACGGCTATGCCCCGGGGGGGGTCCTTCCGGGGTTGTGTCGCTCTCGTGACGTCACGCGGTGGCGCTGTGTATATGCGGTGCTGTGGACGGCAGGGGGCGCTGTCACGGGGCGCTGTAATTGCACTATGCCGGGTGGGACAGCAGGGGGCGCTGTTGCTTCAGCGATGGGGTGGTGGACAACAGGGGGTGGGCGGTTGCTGATGGGAGGTGGTGCGTTGGTGGGGGGGGCAGCTAGGGGTGGGGGGGACAATTGCCGGGTGGGTGCTTGGGCACGGGGGGAGGTGGCAGCTGGGTGGGGGGGACTAAGTAGGGGGCGGGACTGCCTCGGGGTGGGTGTTTGGGTACTGGGGGTGGTGCCTTGGGATAGCTGTGTCAGGCTTGATTGCTGTCAGCTGGGGGGTACTAATCTGTGTCAGGCTTGATTGCTGTCAGCTGGGGGGTACTAATTAGGAGTGGGGGGGTACTAATTAGGAGTGGGTGTGGTTCCTATATACTATATATAAAAAGAAGAAAAACTATATGTCTGGTGCAGCAGTAGAAAATTTCAGGCTCCCGGGGAGTAAATGCTTTGTTTTATAATTTTTTTTTTTTTTTTGCTTTACTCCCAGGGAGCCTGAAAGTTTCTACTGCTGCTTTTTTTAAACTAAAGCTAGAAAGGAAAACAAAGTTAGAAATAGAGAGAGAAAAGAAAGAGAAGAGACAGAAAAAAAGAGAGAAGAAAAAAGTCAGAGAGAAAAATAGAAAGAGAGAAAAGAAAAATGGAGACAAGAGACAGCAAAGAGAAAAAGAAAGAAGATAGAGAAAAAGAAAGGAGAGAAGAGAGAGAAAAAGACAAAAAGACAGAGACAGAAGAAAAGACAGAAAAAAAGAAGACAGAGAGACAGAGGAGAAGAAAACACAGAGAGAGAAACAAAGACAGAGACAGAAAAGAAAAGGAGGGTGGAAAAACTGAAGAACAGGAGTTAGAAAGGAAAAAAAAAAAGTGGTTAGGATTAGAGTTAAGCAAAAACTCAGGGTAGAGTGAAAAAGGAAAAGACTAAGAGCAAAAAAAGACAAACCAAGGAAAAGGAGAACACAGACAGAAAAAGAAGCAGGAAGAGCACAGGTGAAAGTTACAAAGGAAAAGAAATAGAAGTGAAAAGTAGAGAGAGAAAAAAAACAGTTACAGAAGCAAGACAGAATCAGAAAGAGTGAGAAACAGACACAAAGGGTGGGAGACAGATGGAAGTGAAGTTAAAAATAGAGAAGGAAAGTAAGGAGCAAAAGGAAGAAAGACAGAGGAAAGAAATTACAAAACCACACCAAAAAGACAGGAGCCGTGGGGGGAGGGGGGGTTTAGGGAAGGACAGGGGGTATCTTTATTGGGGTGATTCAACTTTATTACATGAAATCAGCAACAGACATAGAAACAGTGTATACAAATGCAAGCGCAGATACAATCCATACACACAACAATAAAATCTTATTCACATACAAAGCAATACAAAGCAATACAAAGCAATACAAAGCAATACAAAGCAATACAAAGCAATACAAAGCAATACAAAGCAATACAAAGCAATACAAAGCAATACAAAGCAATACAAAGCAATACAAAGCAATACAAAGCAATACAAAGCAATACAAAGCAATACAAAGCAATACAAAGCAATACAAAGCAATACAAAGCAATACAAAGCAATACAAAGCAATACAAAGCAATACAAAGCAATACAAAGCAATACAAAGCAATACAAAGCAATACAAAGCAATACAAAGCAATACAAAGCAATACAAAGCAATACAAAGCAATACAAAGCAATACAAAGCAATACAAAGCAATACAAAGCAATACAAAGCAATACAAAGCAATACAAAGCAATACAAAGCAATACAAAGCAATACAAAGCAATACAAAGCAATACAAAGCAATACAAAGCAATACAAAGCAATACAAAGCAATACAAAGCAATACAAAGCAATACAAAGCAATACAAAGCAATACAAAGCAATACAAAGCAATACAAAGCAATACAAAGCAATACAAAGCAATACAAAAAGACTGATAACCTTTTGCTATTTACATTACATGTTAATTTATGGTTACATGAAACTCAAAACAACAAAACCACAGAAAAAAACAAACAAACACTCACCTACCACAGACACTCCCTTCAAACAGCACACAAACCCACCAGCCCTCGCACCAAAACTACTAAATTAAACCCCAAAAACCATAGGTCCTCGGGAACGTGGTTCCCGGGAGCCTCCAAAAAATCCTCCTGCCTGACGAAAACCCCGGTCCCTGGCCGTTCCGTGCCCAAACTTTGGCGATGAACGTCGCCTCGCGGACCGACCGGGACCGAGGAAAAAAAAACCCAGCCGGGGGGAAAAAAAAAAAAACCCCCCGGCTGGGGATTTTTTATTCTAAATTTAAAAATGAGTTGAAAAACCTGAAAAGCAAACAGCATACAACGTTACAACACTACAGCCCTTCCACACACGCACAAACCCACACTGACTCTCGCCTCAACCGCTCTGCTAACCCTCACCACACATTCACGCCGCTCCTCGGGAACGTGGTTCCCGGGAGCCTCCAAAAAATCCTCCTGCCTGACGAAAACCCCGGTCCCTGGCCGTTCCGTACCCAAACTTTGGCGATGAACGTCGCCTCGCGGACCGACCGGGACCGAGGAAAAAAAAACCCAGCCGGGGGGAAAAAAAAAAAAACCCCCCGGCTGGGGATTTTTTATTCTAAATTTAAAAATGAGTTGAAAAACCTGAAAAGCAAACAGCATACAAGGTTACAACCCTACAGCCCTTCAACACACGCACAAACCCACACTGACTCTCGCCTCAACCGCTCTGCTAACCCTCACCACACATTCACGCCGCTCCTCGGGAACGTGGTTCCCGGGAGCCTCCAAAAAATCCTCCTGCCTGACGAAAACCCCGGTCCCTGGCCGTTCCGTGCCCAAACTCTGGCGATGAATGTCTCCTCACGGACCGACCGGGACCGAGTAAAAAAAAAACCCAGCCGGGGGGAAAAAAAAAAAAACCCCGGCTGGGAATTTTTTATTCTAAATTTAAAAATGAGTTGAAAACCTGAAAAGCAAAAGTCACACACACAAGGTTAAATCCACTCACCCTGTGCTCACACACAGAGAGACAAGCAGACACAGACAAACACAGCCATGTGCTCTCACACATGCTCACACACTCTTCCCACTTACACGCTCGCTGCGGCCCTTACCTGAGACACTGAAGAACGTGCTTCGACACAACTTCTGGCTGCCCCTCCCTGACATCAATGGTAGATTAGGGAAATCGGTAGCCTCAGGGACCTGTGAGACAACAAAAAGTGGTCAACAAGTGCCAATCTGACAGCCAGGAATTGTCCCCGCTCTGAACCAATAAGTTTTCCACCCAAAATCCCACAAAACACAGATCAACAGGAAAATTTCTATAACTGTTCCACCTAACTGTGACTAGCTGCCAGGGCAGGGCAGCTCCGACCATAAGTGCTACAACATAGGTACACACCATATAAGCCAATGCATACAGTGCAAGTACAGACAATATAAGGCAATGCACTTACATACATTTTAAGTACATACAGTATAAGCCAACACAGGTACATGCAACGTAAGTACATACAGTATAAGCCAACACAGGTACATGCAACATAAGTACATACAGTATAAGCCAACACAGGTACCTGCAACGTAAGTACATACAGTATAAGCCAACATAGGTACATGCAACATAAGTACATACAGTATAAGCCAACATAGGTACATGCAACATAAGTACATACAGTATAAGCCAACATAGGTACATGCAACATAAGTACATACAGTATAAGCCAACATAGGTACATGCAACATAAGTACATACAGTATAAGCCAACATAACTACATACAGTATAAGCCAACACAAGTACATACAGTATAAGCACATACAATATAAGCCAAAACAGGTACACACAATATAGGCAGATAGATACAATATAAAACAGGACTTAAGATAACTCTGCAAGATGAATTCCTGAGACCTATACCCTTTCAGAAGATGGAACCTATAGAACTACTGCAGTCACGTGAGGAGGGTATAAGACACCGCTCTAGAAGTCCAAGAAAATGTCATGGAGAAAAAAGGCACTACCAAAGCTGGTAGTGACAAGGAAGACTGATGAGAACATCTTCTGTAATCCTACCTGGCTCAAAGAGTAAAAATATAAACAGGACAGAATAAGGAAGATCCAGAAAGGAACATGAGTAGAATATAGGCAATATGGCACAGAACAGTGCCGACAAAGCGTCGAGATGTAAGAAAGGCCTTATGACGTGAAAGACAATGGACACAGACTACGTAACACAGACACGGACAACCTAACGGACGCAGATGACCTAACACAAAGACAAGTGGGAACTTTCCCCTTAGGGATCTGAGATTGCAAATGCAAGGTGAGCCACAGGCTGCTGATGCCAAAGGAAAGGAAGCCCTATGATGATGGCACGTGATGATGAAATGTAGCTCGCAAAAAGAAGTTAGTGTCAAAGCAGTTAGGAAGACGCTCGAGATGCTCAGCAAGCCTAGAGAAGGAAGCGGACGGCTGGATGACCGTGGCGACAGCTCCGGACCCGAAGGCGAGCCCCTCAGGGGAAAGAGCCGTGACTATGCTGACTCGAGGAAGGCTGACGACGCAAAGTTCACCAAAATGGGGAGATGGGTCGGAACTGCCCTGCCCGGCAAAGGCTCTGGCGAGGCTGAGGACAAACCCCCTCTCTTTAATTCCAAAGAGCCCGGCCCGCTACAGACCTCTCCGCTAAGCTGACATCAAACTGCCCCCTGTGATAGTAAAGGCTTTTCCCCTTCTCCCAACCCCTGGCCCCGACACTTAGCTTTTGGAAGACGAGCGGACAAAATCCATCCTCGGTCAGACGTGCGTGTGGAGATGTTCTCGATGTGTGTGCTTCGGTGCTGCCGTTTCCAAGCTGTGGCTACGAGCCTCCTCAGGGTACCTAAGACGCAACAGAAAACGTGACTATTGCCCTCAAAAACGGTAATCCCCGGAACTCCTCCGCACCGCTGCCCCAGCTCACCTCAAAACTTGATTTGACTCCGGAGGCTGCCCAGAAGACACCTGCAAAAAGAAAATGTACACGCTTAGCATGCTGCTGCATAACGCCCCCCTATGAGTCAGCCTGCCTAAACACTGACTCACCTGCCCTCCTCTGTTCCTTGGTCATGCTTAGAGCAGCGACAGCACCTGCAAAGAAACAAAGCAAAAAAGCATGCTGAGATACTGTGAAAACACAACCTCCCTACTGGGACAAGTATGCCACACCGATACCTTAAGCTTGCACCCACCTGGCATGAGCATGCTCGGCCAGGATAGATCACAAGTGGACCACCTAAAATAACAAAAAAAAAAAAAAAAAAAAAGAGGAGATACTTAGAGCTGCACCAGAAACTGAGACCTCAGCAATAAAACTGCTTGTGCACGCTACGCAATGCTCACCTTGCCCACTGGCCTGGACTGCAGCTCTCTGCCTTGACTTCCTAAAAGGAAAGGCAACAGAGCTGTGACAGCCATCATTTATGCTTCCTCTACTGAGGAAAACGGTGACTGACGTGCTTGGGGGAATCCCCTCACCCGGGATGGGGGGCTCTGCCCTGGATTTTATCCTTCTGCATCTGAAAGAGAGTTAGGACAAAAGTCAAAGGGCTGCAGGATAACTTATGGGCTCCAGGCATCTCGTGCCCATCTACAAATCCCATCTAGGGTCCAACTACACCCCACATGACCAATTACAAGCCCCCGAGATGCCTCCAATTGCACCAGGCTATGGGGCAGGGCAGAGCAGCTCCGGCACAAATCTGTGCAGACACCCGTGACACAGGACAGGACGTGACAAACAACGGGGACAAAACACACACAGAAACCTCTAGGCAAGGAAAATGGCTGCAAGGACTGAGAGGATCCAAAATGAGATGACCAAGGTGAGACTGATGGTGAGCTGATCAGGCTAAGAGATCCCTGGGAAAAGAAGATGCTAAACTCAATGATTCAGTCCAAGAACTGCAAAGATGAATGCCCAGGAGCCCTAGAGTCACAATGCTCTACCTGAGCTCACATTCTCACAAGTCCTAATCAGCCATAATGGAACCTTACAGGGTGCAGTTGTCCAGACAGCTGACAACAAGACCTGAAAAGACATCTGACGGGATGCTTCTAAAAACAGATGCAATTCTGATGCCTGTCTGGGCTCCCGGGTCAAGAGTTCCGTGGCACGGGTGCCAGGGCAAAGAACGCTCAGATCACGGATGCTAGGAAAGGTTTCTGAGAGGCCCCTCAGAGGGCTAAGATAACAGACATGACATATCCATATAACACACAACACACAAAAGACAAGTGACACAAGACACACCGGGACTGCTCTGCCCTGCTGCCCAGCTCAGCACCGTAACCAAAACTGAGACTTTGCTTTTATGAAGCCTAAGGGGCCACATCTTGCCTACCCTCATCTCCAGAGCCAATTCAAACCCCCCACCCTGGGAGTCTGACCTAGCACCCCACTTTCATCCCCTCTGTGGTTCAAAGCCCTCTACTTATCTCTCAGACATCTGGTGATGCTGGTCCGTATCGGGTGCGAAGGAAGGCCGCCTCACCGGCTGCGGAGTTCCTGCTGCCACCGGGCTGTTGTCTCTCAGACAGCTAGATTAAAGAAAACCAAACATCGGTGCCTGATCTTGGCACCGCATCGGCCAAAATCCACAAGCCTGCTACTCACCGTTCTCCTAACAATGGCCGATCTCCTGGAGTCACACGTGTCAGCCATGCTCAGACACCGATGCCAGCATCACAGAGTACACCTGCATGAAGAGGACAGGAGATGATGTGGGATTGCTGAAAACCGAGTGGACCCTCGCTCCTCATCCCTACTTGCCCGACTCACCGCAATTCCTTGGCGGTTCCCAACAGCTACCCGGAAGACAGGGCTGACAAGGGCAGCAAAACCGGTCCGTCTTCTGGTGGGGGATGGCAGCTTGATGTGCTCCGAGTGGCTTGACTAAGACACAAAAACCAGAATGGAGACTTAGACTTGCCCCAGGAACTGAGACCTCAGCAACAATGAAGGCTACTGGCCACTGCTCACCTTGCCTTCTTGAACTTGACTGCTGAGATCCAGCTGTGCTTCCTAAAAATAAAGACAAAGAACAGACCTGTAACAGGGTCACACTTGCCACACACCCTGCACAGACAAATGGTGACTGACCTGATTTCGGGAACCCCCTCACACACGATAGGGTGCGCAGCCATGGATGCGATGCACCTGCACCTGAAAGAAAGTAAGAACATAGGTCAAACACCAGCAGTATAACTCAAAAGCTGCAAAAACCTTCTATCAACCTAGGAATATCATCTAGAGTCCAACTACACCCAACATTACAAATTCCAAGTCCCCGGGATTGGTCCTATTCCACCAGGCTAGGCAACAGGGCAGAGCAGCTCCGCTACAAATGTGTGCAGACACCCGTGACACAGGACAGACGGGACAGGACAAACAATGGGCACAACACACGGACAGAAATCTCTTGGCAAGGAAAATGGCTGCAAGGACTGACAGAATGCAAAAGGAGATGACCAAGCTGACAGCAATGGTGAGCTGATGAGGCTCAGAGAGCCCTGGAAGAAGAAGATGCAAACTGAATGACTTATTCCAAGAACAGCACAGATGGATGCCTAAGAATCCTACAGTCAGAATCCTCTACCTAACCTCATATAATCACAAGTCCTAATCCACCACAATGGATCCAGGTGGGGCACAGCTGTCCGCACAGCTCAGAACAAGACCTAAAAAGACATCAGATGGGATGCTTCCAAAGAGGGAAGAGAGTCTGATGCCTGTCTGAGCTCCCAGATCAGAAGTTCTATGGCCTGTGTGCCAGACCAGGGAATGCAGAGATCACAGATGCAAAGAATGACGCCAGGGTTTCTGACAGGACCCTCAAAGGGCTAAGGTACAAGACATGAGATACACAAACAACACACGAGGCACAACAGACAAGTGACCCAAGACACACCGGGACTGCTCTGCCGTGCACACCTCAGCACCGTGATCAAAAGTGAGTTGGCTTTTATGGGGCCTAAGGGGCCACTTCATGAACACCCCCCACCTACAAAGCGGACTCAAAAATCCCTCCCGGTAATTCCCAAACCGGCACCCTGCTTTCATCCCCTCTGCGGGTCACATCCCTCTACTTATCTGAGACATCGGGGTATGCTGGTCCCTGTCAGGTGCAATAAAAAGCCACCTCGTTGGCTGGGAAGGTCCTGCTGGCACCGGGCTGGTGTCTCTCAGACATGTATTAAAGAAAACAAAACGTCACTGCCTGACCGTGGCACCCCATTGCCCAAAACCCCACCAGTCTGCTACTCACCGTGCTCCTAGGAACGCCCGGCGGCTCAGGCTGCACACTTCGCGCACACTCAGAGACCGAGGCCATAGTCACAGGGGACACCTGGATTAAGAGAGAATAAGGTGATTTGGCACTGCTGAAACCTGAGCGAACCCTCGCTCCTCCTCCCTACTTCCGCCGCTCACCAAAACATCTCGGCAGTTGCCGAAGGCCACGCAGATAGCGCCGTTACATAGAGGAGTTCAGGGCTTCATCACCGGGTCCTGTAACACATGCGCAGGACTCGCATCTGCGGGAAACCCAGTGCATCGGCCGGATGGCGACAGGGGCTTGGCATGCTCCGAGTAGATTGCCTAAAGCACACCAATGAGAATGGAAACTTAGAACTGCATCAACAATTGAGAGCTGAACAATAACAACTACTTCTCTCTACTGCTCACCTTGACTGCTGGTATCCAGATTGACTTCCTAAAAAGAAAAACAAAGAACAGAGCTGTAACAGAGTCATCGGAAACACTTCCGCTGCAGAGACAAATGATGCCTCGCCTGCTTGTGGGAATCCCCTCACCCGGGATGGGGCCCTCAGGCACTGATTTAATCCATCTGAATCTGAAAAAAGTTAGGACAAGAGTCAAACTGCTGCAGGATAACTGATGAGCTCCAGACATCCTGTGTCCATCTACAAATCCCATCTAGGATCAAACTACACCCCACATTACACATCCCAAGCCCTCAGGACTTGTCCTATCGCACCAGGCTATGCAACAGGGCAGAGCAGCTCCGGCCCAAATGTGTGCTGACACCCGTGACACAGGACAGACAGGACGTGACAAACAAAGGGCACAACCCACAGACAAAAATCTCTTGGCAAGGAAAATGGCTGCAAGGACTGAGAAAATGCAAAAGGAGATGACTGACTTGAAACTGAAGGTCAGCTGCTGATACTCAGAGAACCCTGGAAGAAGAAGCAGCTAACTCAATGATTTATTGCAAGAACAGCAAAGAGGGATGCCTAGAAATCTTATGGTCAGAATCCTCTACCTAACCTCATATTATTACAAGTCCTAATCCACCACAATGGATCCAGGTGGGGCATAGCTGTCCATACAGCTCAGAACAAGACCTAAAAAGAGACCACATGGAATGCTTCCAAAGAGAGAAGAGAGTCTGATGCCTGTCTGAGATCCCCAGTCAGAAGTTCTATGGCCTGCGTGCCAGCCCAAGGAATGCACAAATCACAGACGCTACCAATGATGCCAAGGCTTCCGACAGGCCTGCCTAAAGTAAAAGACATGGCATACAAAAACAACACATAATGCACAACAGACAAGTGACCCGAGACACACCGAGACTGCTCTGCCCTGCGCATTTCAGCACTGTGACCAAATGTGAGACTTGGCTTTCATGGGGCCAAAGAAGCCGTTTAATGAACGCCCCACACCTCCAAACTGGACTCAAAAACCCCTCCCGGTAATTCCCAAACCAGCACCCCACTGTCATCCCCTCCCCAGGTCGCAGCCCTCTACTTATCTCTCAGACATCAGGGGATGCTGGTCCCTGTCAGGTGCAAAGAAAGGCCACCTCGTCAGCGGGGAAGGTCCTGCTGGCACCGCACTGGTGTCTCTCAGACACCTCTAATTAAGAGAACCAAACATCAGTGCCTGATCTTAGCACCGCATGGGCGAAGAATTATGTGGGCCAGATACCTGCCAGGCAGCTACTTGCCCTCTCCTGAGTGTGCCTGGCTCCTTCAGGCTCCAGCTTCATCCCAATTCCCAGGCGGTGGCCTTCATTAGTGGTGGCACCTGGCTTAGAGAAAGGCAAAGTTAAACGGCATTCCTGTGAGTGCAGTGGAGGACCTTGTATGCTGTAAGACATGGGAACGCCTATGTTAGGCTTCTGAGAAGCCTCGTGTGGGGGGGGCCCTCAAATAAACACCCTTTCTCACCCTGCTGCCTGCAAACCCCCTCCCAAGAACTCCTAAACTGGATACCTGCTCTCTCTCTCCCTCTCCCAGTCACAATCCTCAACTCACCTGAAGCCTCAATCTCAAACATCATCCTTGACACTGGGCAGATCCCTCTTGTGACACAATGAATCTCCTGAAAAATCATTATACCTAAGAGCTGAGCACTACCAACTACTTCTCTCCACTGCTCACCTTGGCTGCTGGTATCCAGATTGACATCCTGAAAAGAAAGACAAAGAACAGAGCTGTAACAGAGTCACCATACACACTTCTGCTGCAGAGACAAATGGGGCCTTACCTCCTCGGGGGAATCCCCTCACCTGGGATGGGGCCCTCTGGCACAGATTTAAGCCATCTGAACCTGAAAAAAAAAAATTAGGACAAGAGTCAAAAAGTTGCATGATAACTGATGAGCTCCAGACATCCTGTGTCCATCTACAAATCCCATCTAGAGTCCAGGTACACCCCACATTACACATACCAAGTCTCCAAGACTTCTCCTATCGTACCAGGCTATGCGGCAGGGCAGAGCAGCTCCATCCCAAAAGTGTGCAGACACCCGTGACACAGGACAGACCAGACGTGACAAACAAAGGACACAAGACACAGACAGAAATCTCTTAGCAAGGAAAACAGCTGCAAGGACTGAGAGAATGCAAAACAAGATGACGGAGCTGAAACCGATGGTGAGCTGATGAGGCTCAGAGAACCCTGGAGGAAGAGGATGCTAAACTGAATTCTTTCTTCCAAGAACTGCAAAGATGGATGCCTAGGAATCCTACAATCAGAAGCCTCTACCTAACTTCGTATTATTACAAAGTCCTAATCCACCATAATGGCTCCTGGCGGGGCATAGCTGTCCATACAGCTGAGAACAAGACCTGAAAAGACAACTGACTGGATGCTTCCAAACAGAGAACTTTTGACTGGGGAGCTCAGACAGGTATCAGAATTGCATCTATGGCCTGGGTGCCAGGCCAAGGAATGCAGAGATGACAGATGCTACCAATGATGCCAGGGTTTCTGACAGGACCCTCAAAGGGCTAAGGAAAAAGACATGAGATACACAAGCAACACATAATGCACAATAGACAAGTGACACGATACACACCGGGACTGCTCTGCCCTCCTGCACACCTCAGCACTGTGATCAAAAGTGAGACTCGGCTTTTACGGGGCCTAAGGGGCCACTTCATGGACACCCCCATCTCCAAGGGGACTCCAAAACCCCTCCCAGTAATTCCCAAACCAGCACTCTGCTTTCATCCCCTCTGTGGGTCATGGCCCTCTACTTATCTCTCAGACATCAGGGGATGCTGATCTCAGGTGCAAAGAAAGGCCACCTCGTCAGCTGGGAAGGTCCTGCTGTGACCGCACTGGTGTCTCTCAGACAGCTGTATTATAGAGAAAACTAAACATCAGTGCCTGATCTTGGCACCACATCACCCAAAACCCCACCAGTGTGCTACTCACAGTGCTCCTAAGAAGGCCCGGCACCTCCTACTCCTAACCCTGACCCTCGGCCAGGGATGCAAGGCATCTGCACCTGAAAAAAAGTTAGAACATATGTCAAACGCCTCCAGGACAACTCGCAAGCTGCAAACACCTTATGCCAACCTAGGAATAGCATCTAGAGCCCAAGTACACCCCACATTACAAATTCCAACTTCCCAGGCTTGTCCTACTGCAGCATGCCATGCGGCAGGTCAGAACAGCTCCGGCACAAATATGTGCAGACATCTGTGACACAGAACGTGACAAACAGGGGGACGTGAAACACGACACATCATGCTTGTGGTGAGGGGATTGAGGGGGGAAGGGAAAAGGGACCCCAAAGACACACTAGGGAACACGGCACACCGGACAACATGACACAGACCGGAGCTGTTCTGCACTGCCCGCCTAAAAGCTGCCATCAAAAGTAAAGCCTCTCCCTTTAGCTATCCTAAGAGGCCCTTGCAGAAGATTGCTTTTCCATCTGGTAATTTTTAAATCTGGCCTAAGAACTCCCAACCTGCTACTCTCTCATCATCCCATCTCCAAGCTATAGCCCCCAACTTATCTTTTGTTTGATTGGTGATGTGGATCCACATTGCACCTGAGATGAGTCTGCCTTGGAAGGCCTCGTGGTGGCCTGTTAGCTTCTGGGTCAGCTACAATGAAAAAAACCAAAACCAAAGTGTGAGTCCCGAGTTATGTGGGCCAAATCCCACCAAGGCAGCTACTTGCCCTCTCCTGAGTGTGCCTGGCGCCTTCAGGCTCCAGCTTCACCCTGATTACAAGGCTGTGGCCTTTATTAGGAGTGGCACCTGGGTTAGAGAAAGGCAAAATTGAATAGCATTCCTATGAGTGCAGTAGATAACCTTGTGTGCTGTAGGACATGGGAATACCTCTGCTAGGCTTCTGAGAAGCCTTAGGGGGGGTCCTCAAATAAACATCCTTTTCCACCCTGCTACCTTCAAACTCCCCCCACCCACAATAATTCCTAACTGTATACCTGCTCACCCTCCCTCTCCTAATCACAATCCTCAACTCACCTGAAGCCTCTGTCTCAAACATCATCCTTGACACTGGGCAGATCCCTCTTGTGACATGACGAATCTGCTGAAAAAAGCATGGTACTTGACACAACCAGGAATCTCTGGAAGCTGCACTCCTTCTAAAAAAAATACAAAACAAAACAATACCTAAACCAGAAATTACAAATGCACTTTACCACCCCTAAACACAAAACCCAAAATCGTGAACCTAAATGCGCCTTCTATTCCACGCTGTTTACTTCACAGAATCTTCAAAGCTTCAGTTCTTTAGATGCCCAGAAACACCCGCTGAAAAGAAGCTGAGATAAGCTGAAAGAGCCTCTTCACTGAAATGAGAGGAGAGCTCTTACCCCAGCACATCCCAGAGAGGGAATGAAGCCCCTCAGCCAAGGCTGGGGTTAATATACCCCTGATTGTGCCCGCCTCTCGTTCCCATGGCACCTGGGAAAAGGGAGGGGGCGACTCCCACCAGGTATAAAAGCCCTCAGAGCAGCTGCCGCTGTTTCGCCCCTCTGACTTGAATTGAAGGGGAATGAAGGGCTTGTTATAGAAAAAAACTCTTCAGAAAAATAACAGCGCTTTCTTTTTTACAACAACTACTTGGAGCACAAGTGAGGAAAACTGGTAAGAAATAAAACTTTCTGTTTAGGCAGCATAACTAGATAAATTGGGTAATCGGCTGTTAACTTACGTAACTATTCCTTAGTAGCTACGTAACTAGTGGCTACTAAGTAGTACTTCCCATGTGATTAAACTGGGTGGAGAAGAATGCTAATGATATGAATAGTCTAAGTCTCCTTGGGACCTCCAATTTTGGCCATCTACCTTATAAGTAAAAATAAGAAAGATAAAAGCCTCCCAGGCAGTGTTAGGGTTAAGTGCATGCCAGGCTCATCCTTCTCTGAGATACTCGGTCCTACAGCACAGAAAGAAGTGCCCTGAAATGTAGTTTTAAACCCTTAAAATGCTGAAAAAGGCAGAGCTTCCTTCAAGTGACCTCCTTAAAAAGAGGAAATGGGGCAGTTATCTCTACTGAAGGTAATGCAATAACAAATGCCTAGTTTCTGCTATGTAATTTGCTCTCCTTAAGTATTGGGAAAATAGGGGCTTTCCACACTTTAAAATCTCTCCAGTGATGAAAAGAGAAGGATTTTTCCCTCAGTTCAAACCCTTAGGATGGAGGGATAGCTGGGCTTCTCCCTCAATTTGGGCCTCAGGACAACAAAAAGGGGGTGGCTACCCTTACTTCAAACCCATAAGAAACATTGTCAAGATTTTCCCCTTTTTTTTAAACTGCCAAATAATAGAGAATGGGGACTCACTGTCAATTAACGCCCCTAACAGCATAGAAAAGGCAGGGATTCTTTCAACTGAGACCATTACAATTGCAGGGGAATCCAAGTCCCTACCAGTTTGAACACAAAAAGTAATGGAAAAGGAAGCTTTTCCCCTTTTCCCTAAACCCTTTTTCTCCTAATAACCCTTCTCCTTTCTGGGAGTGCTCTGGAGGGTCTGGGGCTTTGGAGAGGGACTGACACAGTAAAAGGGGACAGTTGCAAGCCCTCTCCTGGAACCCCACATGCTGCCTGGTCTGCTCAGATGCTGCCCCTTGGCAAAAGGGCTCTTCCCTTGGCGTTTTCCCAAAGTGATGCTCTGTGCCCGGGTGGGTCCGGCTGCTCCCTAGTCCGTGCTGGATGCTCTGACCATAGTTCATGGTGGGACACTTGGGATACCCCTGTTAGCCCCTCTGGCCGAGCAGCTCCCTGTGCACCTGTGCCCGGGTAACCCTCTGAAAGCAGCTGGTCACACGGGGCGCTGCTAGACCTTGGACTGGGGGTGGAGGTGAAGAAAGGTCCTGTGAGGAGCTCCTTCCCCTACACAGCCCTTCTTCTGCCCCTTAAACCATGGGGTGCCAGACTTTCCTTTCGAAGGAAATTAACAGCCTTTCCTCTCTGTGTGCCCATGGCTGAAACTGTGATTCGGCCTCCAAAACTGCAGAGAACAATTTCTCACAGCCCGCAGCTGCCGACACCGAGAATTCTCGCTGCCCTTGCAGTGCCACGTGCCTCCTGTGGACTGACGTGGACACGCAGCAGGTGTGAGTTTGGTTTTACAGGGAAGACGCCGGCACAGGATTTCTCCAGGAGCAAAGATGCCCCCACCGAGAACTCGGGCTGCCCTGGCAGTGCCAAGCACCTCCTAGTGCAAACTGGCATCAGGAAACTCAGGGGGTGAGTTTTTCTGTGCAGAAATTCTCCCGGACCAAACCTGAGAGCATCTAACCCTAACCACAACAACTTAACTGGGTCTAAAACTTACAACCTTTGGACTGGCAGTGTGGGACCCGACCCGCTGTGCCACCGCTGGCCCCTTTCTAAAGCATTCCACTGCAGTCCTAAAACTCTGCCTTTTCAGAGGGTGTTTCCTCTGACCCTGACCATAATCTTGAAAATATGCTAAAGAATCATAGAATGGGTTGGAAAAAGCCCCAACAATACCCTGAAAAGTCCCTTCCAAAATCTTCTAAATACCTTTAAAAGTCCTAGACAAAAAAACTCAAAAAGACGTGCTCGTCTCCGAATTCCACCTCTTGCTGTCTAGCCCACAGACGTCACCCCTACCTTTTTGCAGTGGGTCTGTTGGTCTCTGAGGGTTCTGTCATTGACCTGGTGTGTGAAGGCTGCTGTCTGGTCTCGCTGTTAGGGTTGCTGTGTTGTGCTGCTGCTCTTGGGGGAAAAGGCTGTTTTTAGGGGGGCTGGTTAGGCGGAGGTTAGGGCTGTCTCGGTCTGGCCGCCTGGACCGCGGCCGCTCCGCCGGCCGTGCCGGGGGACGGAGGGGGGGGGTCCTGCCGTGCGCACCGTGGTCACCGCACGGAGCGGGGTCCCGTCTGTTCTCACTCTGCTCGGCTCCCTCCGCTGCAGCCGGCGTCAGTCCCGGCTTCGTCTCTGCCGGATCAGCCGCCGTGAGCCACGCGGGAGCCATGCACGCTCCAGCTCGGTCTGCACCGGAACGGCCCCTCCGCCGATCCCGGCTGCAGATCCCGCCTCTGGAGGACCGAAACCTGAGCTGTGCCCAGTTCCCCCGTCCCGCCCTGAGCTCCGTTCCCTTGGTAACCACAGCTCCGGCTGCTCAGGGGAACTTTCTAAAGGAATCACCTTCTCGAAACACTACAAGTTCAGTTAAAAGAAAGCCCTCTCCTGCTTCTTCCTAAAAGTACGGGAAGAAAGCTATAGAGGATAAAAATCAAAAAAGAATGGGATAAAGGAATTGGTCTATTTCCATTAAAAGAAGCTCCCATAGGAGGGGGCGGACCAGGTAAGCAACACTCAGCCCCCCATGTTCCTTGCTGCGATTTCTGGAGCCATTTGGGACCCTAAAACCAGACTGACTTTACGGTGGTGGCAGCTTGGGTCAGCGAGGCATCCTGCGCAATGCAGAATTTTAGCAGGCTGATGGCCACGAAGGGCCCCCGGGGCCCTGAACGTGAACACCAGCCCTTTTCTAAGGTAAGCCTGACTCAGCAGCCCAGGTTCCTGATGGGAGATAGCAGGAGACACGTGCCGAGGCCAAAGCAGCTGGAGTTGGGATAGGTGCCAACTGGGTCTGGGAGGCAGATTGGGAAATGCAGAATTTCAGAAGGCAAACAACTGGCCGCTCCGGGCCACAGGCCCCTGAACTCTAGTGCTGACCCTTTTCCCAGGTAAAGAAAACTCAGCAACACCGGTTCCTGATTTCAAATTGCTGGAGGCGCTTGGGAGTCTGAAACCAGCTCAACTCGGCACAGGTGGCAACTTGGATGTGGGAGGCATCCTGCGCAATGGGGAATTTCAGGACCTAGCCGTCCACTAAGAGCCCCTTGCCCCTGAACATGAAGGCCAGCCCTTTTCTCAAGAAAGCGTACCTCGGACACCCTGGTTCCTGATGGCAGGTAGCAGGAGACACGTGGCGAGGCAAAAGCAGCTGGAGTTGGAACTGGTGCCAGCTTGGGTCTGGGAGGCACATTTGGCAATGCAGAAATATCAGCAGGCAGCCAGCCACTCCAGGCGAGGCCTCCTGAACACCAATGCCAGCCCTTTCCCAGAAGAAGAAAACTCAGCACCCCAGGCTCCTGATGGGAGATTGCTGGAGCCATTTGAGACCCTCAAACCTGCCTGACTTGGCGGTGGTGGCAGCTGGGGTCCGGGAGGCATCCTGTGCAATGCAGAATTTCAGGCGGCAGACAGTCGGCCCCTCTGGACCAGAGGCTCCTAAACACTGGTGCCGTCCCTTTTCCCAGGTAAGCAAAACTCAGCATCCCAGGTTCCTAGTTTCAGATTGCTGGAGGTGCTTGGCAGTCTCAAACAAGATCAACTAGGCACAGGTCGCAGCTTGGGGCTGGGAGGGATCATGAGCAATGCAGAATTTCAGCAGACAGCAGGCCACTACAGGCCACTAAGGGCCCTGGACACCAATGCTGCCCTTTACACAGGTAAGTATAACTCACCAGCTCAGTTTTCTGAGAGCAGAGTGCTACAGCCACTTGAGACTCTCAAACCAGCCTGACTTTACGGTGGTGGCAGCTTGAGTCTGGGAGGCATCCTGCGCAATGTTAAATTTCAGCAGACAGCTGGCCACTCCGGGCCCCAAGCTCCTGAACACTAGTGCTGACCCTTTTACCAGGTAAGCAAAACTCAGCCACCCAGATTCCTTGCTGCAGATTGCTCAACTCAGCTGAGGTGGCAGCTTGGTTCTGGGAGGCATCCTGCACAGTGCAGAATTTCAGATGGCAGACAGCCAGCCCCTCTTGCCCAGAGGCTCCTAAACACTAGTGCTGTCCCTTTTCCCAGGTAAGCAAAACTCAGCTGCCCAAGTTCCTGGTGGCATATTGCTCGAGTCGTGTGGGACTCTCAAACGAGCTCAACTCGGCTGAGGTGCCAGCTTGGATTCGGGAGGCATCATGCGCAATGGAGAATTTCAGCAGGCGGCCGGCCACGAAGGGCCCCTGGGGTCTGAACAGAAATGCTGCCCTTGACACAGGTAAGTGTAACTCACCAGCTCAGGTTCGTGATGGAAGATTGCTGGGGCCATTTGGGACCCAGCCAGACACTGCGGTGGTGGCAGCTTGGGTCGGGGAGGCATCCTGCGCAATGCAGAATTTGAGCAGGCAGCTGGCCAGTAAGGGCCCCTGGGCCCTGGACACCAGTGCTGCCCATTACAGAGGGAAGTGTAACTCAGCAGCTGAGGTTCTTGATGGCAGATGGCAGGAGACACGTGCCGAGGCAAAAGCAGCTGGAGTTTCCACTGGTGCCAGCTTGGGTCTGGGAGGCACATTTGGCAATGCAGAAATATCAGCAGGCAGCCAGCCACTCCAGGCGAGGCCTCCTGAACACCAATGCCAGCCCTTTCCCAGAAGAAGAAAACTCAGCACCCCAGGCTCCTGATGGGAGATTGCTGGACACATTTGGGGACCCTCAAACCAGCCTGACTCTGCCGTGCTGGCAGCTTGGGTCTGGGAGGCATCCTGCACAATGCAGAATTTCAGCAGGCAGATGGCCGGCCCCTCTTGGCCAGAGGCTCCTGAACACTAGTGCTGACGCTTTCCCCAGGTAAGCAAAACTCAGCCCCCCAGATTCCTTGTTGCAGATTGCTTGAGTCGGCTGAGGTGGCAGCTTGGGTCTGGGAGGCATCCTCTAACCCAGTAAGAACCAAAAAAAACCCCAACCCTTTCTTCTAAAAAATATTCAAATATATCTATCCTTATGTTTTCATATTTACATTCACAATATGCATTATAAATATAAATGTATATTGCTTACTTATACATTTATCTTTATCAATGTCAATTTATAAATAAATTTTTATTCTATATCTACTCCAAGCACTTATTTATCTATTTTATACCTATTTTTACATATTGATTATATATTCCCCTGTCAAGATTTTTACTTCTGTAACACTTATGTTTTATTTTAAATAACATCTGCCTCTACTTAAATAAAAGCCAAAAAAATTCCTTTCCTTTGGAATATATTTACATATTTTTATATTTTTATTCCTATTTATAATTTATAGTGCCCTATAATGTTATTTATATTCTATATTACAAATCTGCATTTTACTTACTTATGTTTATATTTAAATTTATATTCATAGTTTAGCAATTTCTCTTTATATAATTATTATATATTTCTAACTTACGATTCACATTTTTATAAGACTTATAGTATTTAAAATAAAACTCCTGCCTCTATAAAAACAGAGGACATCCCTTGATTTAAACAATAGTTAAAATTCTATTCACATCTACCTTTAAAATTTTTATTTATTATATTTATAGATATATATTAGAGAGAATACCTTTTATTATAATAATAGATGTATTATTTTTATATTATGTATTTCTTTTACTTATATTTATTCATATTAGATATTTATAGATATTGGTATATAAATTATATATTTGTATATCTGGATTTCTACTTTTATATTATTTCTATTTATATTATTTATTTAAAAAAACGGCCTACAACCTAAAAAAACCGAAAAAAATCTCCAATTTATTTTAACCTTTTTATATTTACATTCTATGTTTATATATCTTTCTTAATATATATAAATTATACTCCACTCTATATATAATGTTACAATTATATACCATATATTATACTTTTATGTATGTATCTGTTATCTATGTCTACCACTCTAATTTCATATTTATTTTTAAATTTATATTTATTTCTATTTTCATGTATATGTTAGACCATGTAAGTTCATTAACCCGACACATCAGAACCACAACAATACCGTACCTTTGTCAGCACCTGTACGCAGCCCGCGCTCATCCCATTGCAGCACATCAAAACAAAACCTATTTCTATTACTAAAGGAACAAACATCCCACAACATTGAACCCTAATAAAAACTCAAATAAACCTAACTGTAAATAAATTTTAAATCCCACTATAAGCAGCCCAAAGCCTCCACACATTCTCATCATAAACTTCCTCCTAAACCAATATCTCAAACACCCACAAACTCAAATACACCTTGAAAATGACACAACTACTAATAAAAACAAACACCCATTAAAAATTAAATCTAACCAACTCACTAGACTCAAAACTGTACAACTGACCCAAAACAGTACTAAGAAAAAAAAGCTCTACGTTTATGCACAAATAATAACCAATAATCTGGAAAAGTTATTTGAAAAAATTTTACAAATTAACTAAAAGCATGAAAATAAAAAAATCTAAATTATTAAAATACTACAAAATATCACTAACTAAATTTAAAAAATATTGCCTATAAAAACCCACCATATAAATGCCCCTCTCCCCAACAATAAAACTAAAAACACCTAACGAACCAGAAAGAAATCGGAACTTAGGAACACTAAAACCATAGCGTTCAAGAAGTCACACCACATCCCTTATCATACACCAACTACAAACAACATAAAACAATACAGTGAATTCTTAAAAACCACCTTAAAACCACTACATTGAAAAACATTTCAAAAATGAAAAACTGCATTTAACAAAAGCCATCTAATAAATTCACACCCAAAACTCCAGCAGCCCAGCTGGCCCTACCAAATCTCTATGTTTATGCATAAATTAAACAAAACCAAAATGCCAGTAATACCTATCAGAAGTCTATGAAAGAAACCTCTTGAAATTAATCCTAGCTCAAATACAAACCAACCCATCCAGAAAGTCAGCTTCACCCAAAAAACAACTTACACACAGTTAATAATACCAAGAAATAAAACAACACACCATATACCACCAATGAATATAATAGTGTAGGAAAAAAAATACTCCACTTTTTTTTTTTTTTTTTTTTTAATTTAAACTAACTTATTTTATTAGCTAGAACAGAAGCTTTTGCCAAGACTGTAACAACAACTTCTTTTTCTTCTTCTCCTTCTGAAATATCCCTTCTCACTCCCAAATTCCTCACAACTTCTGAGTTTAAATCCAAGCCAAAAGCAAAATTCGTGCACTTGTGTGTTCGATGCTCCTGCCAGATTCTCTGTTTCCCTCCACATCTTCTTACACTTTCAGTCTTCAGGCTGTCCTGCCGTGATGAGTTTGTCGGAAGAATGGGTAAAGAGAGGATTTCCCTGCCTCCCCCCCAGAGCTGGTTTCCTCAGCCATTTCACTCAATCCCAAGCCGGCAATGATGCACGCTCACCTGAAGCAGGGGAATAAATCTCTAAATGTCACTAAATACATAAAATGTACACAAATAAAAATACATAAATGTCACTAAATACATAAAAGCGCATCCCCATTGTTCCAACACTCGGCAGCCCATGCGGCCAAGGTCAGAACTCTCTGCCCCCCGAGGACACGGCAACCAGCGAGGCCCTTTGTCCCACTCTCCAGCATGGACCTACGAAGCCAGAGAGGAGTTTACAGAGACCGGGAGGCAGCGGGACGGGGCGGGCGCCCGGCCCGACCTTCCAAAGCTGGCGGCAGCGAAGGCGGGGAGCGCCACGGCCCCGCTCCGCCGCCTGCCCGCCGCCCCGGGGCCGCCCCGCCGGGATTGTCCGGCCCGCGGTCGCTCCCAGCGCCTGGAGCGGGGCGAGCGCGGGCTCGGGGGCTGCCGCCCTGTTCCGACGCCGCTCGCCCGCCCCCGCCCGCTGCCCCGGCCCGCGCAGCGCTGCGACCGCACCTCCGCCGCCCGCCGAAACCGGCGCCGCCCGGCCGCCCCCGCCGCGGCCGTTCTCCTCGGCCATCGCATCCCTTTGCATGACCGAATGTCCTTCACCCGCCCCCGCCATTTACAGACCCTGGCCCGACCGCCGCTGGCTCCAGCGCCCTTCCCTCGCTCGGCAGCCGCGTCCTTGCCCCGCCCCCGGCACTCAGCGGCGAGGGGCAGGGCGCTGGCTCGGGGGGGTGCGATCCCGCTCTGTGGCCACAGGGGGAGGAGATTTATGGGGGCGTGCGATTTCCCCGCCCATTTCGCCGCCATCTTGAGAAGGTCAAAGAACGCCCGCGACATTTGCGACGCGCCCCTCCCAAAATGGCGGCCGAGGAGGACCCTCGGAAGAAATAGGGTTTTACCCAGATGCCTCTCAGCAACCCGCCTAAATATGCTCGCCCACGGCGCCGCTGACCACATAGGCCGTGTCTTATACACTTAAAATGCCACATAAAAATCCATCGGGGCCGCCATGGCGTCGGTGTTTCATGCAGGCAGCCGATTCGACCGACGCGGGCCCTCGACTTCCCCGCCCTTCTCGCTGCCATGTTAAGAAGGTCAAAGAAAAGTCCGTGACACCCGCGACTCGCCACTCCCAAGATGGCGACCTCGCGGCTGCCGGTAGCGACAGAGCTGCAGTACCGCGCTCTGCCCACAAGGCGGCAGCACTGCCGCCCGCCCCAGCCGGGGGCGCAGCGCGCCTCGGGGCTGCGGGCAGGGAAGGTGGCAAAAAAGAACAGGGGCGACCCCCGCCAAAAACTGCTCTGAAATAAATGCCAAAAACCTGCCTCTTACCCCACCAGAAACAAACAAGGCCCCTTGCTTTAAAGCCATGTTTAAATAAATTTTTTATTTCCATTTTTCGTATTTATATTCACATGCATAGCTATAGTGGACATTGATGTAGCATGTAATTTATATAACATTATTCTATTTCTATTATTTATATTTACTTATATTTTGTGCTTTCATAAATATCTTTCCACATTGATTGTATATTTCTATGTCTAAAATTACATTTCTATCATGCTTTCACTATTTAAAATACAAATCCCATCCTAACTAAATAAATACAAAAAAGCTCTATTCTTTTAAACTACATTGAAATATTTTTATATTTATAGCGCTCATGACTATATTCACATTTATATTTGTAGTTTATACTTAAGTATTATATTAATCATTATGTATAACATGTATCCTATTCAAATAAGAGATAAATTATTTTCCTAATTATGTACCATATCTACTGCTACAACTTATTTTTCCTTACATTTTTAATTTTTATATTAACCTTCAGCTATTTATGATCTATTTCTATTCTTAGATTTCTACCTTTATATTATTTGTATTTATAATGTTTATACTAAAACACCTGCTTTTGCCAAATAAAAAAAAAAAATCCCCTTTATTTTAAACTACTTAAAAAAACCTAGAGTATATCAATCTGGTATAACATATAACAAATGATAGATATGATAGATGTAAAATTGATATAAATATTGTAGCGTATTATAGGAAATAAATAAAAATCAATACAATCCATAACACAAGTAATACTGTATAAATGTTATATTTATGTTATTTTATATTTCAAATAATTTAACATTTCTTTATATATTTGCATATACTTGACAAACATTTCTATATTTATACTTGGGTTGCGATTTTTTTCTGGGTGTTTTCTGGGTCTTTTCTTGCCCTTCTTCGAATTTTTTTCTGGGTTATTTCTTGTCCATCTTGGGGGGTTTTTTCTTGCCCATCTTCAGACTTTTTTCTGGTTTTTTTCTTGCCCATCTCAGAGGGTTTTTTTTGGGGTTTTTTCTGGGTTTTTTTCTTGCCCATCTTGGGTGATTTTCTGGGGTTTTTCTACGTTTTTTTCTTGCCCATCTGGGATTATTTTCTGGGGTTTTTTTCTCGTTGCTTTCTTGCACATCCTGGGCTTTTTCTGGGTTTTTTTCTTGTCCATCATGTGGTTTTTTTCTGGTTTTTTCCTGCTCATCTTCGTCTGGTTTTCTGGGTTTTAAGCCAAAATCGGTACATATCATGTCAGTTCATGCAATACAACCCGGCTGGGGATTTTTTATTCTAAATTTAACAAGGAGTCGCAAAACCTGGAAAGCAAAAGTCACACACACAAGGTTAAATCCAGTCAGCATGCACTCACACACGCAGAGACGAGCAGACACAGACAGACACAGCCACGTGCTCTCACACACGCTCACACAATCTTTCCACTTAAATGCTCACTGCGGCCCTTACTCGAGATGCTGAAGAACGTGCTGTGACACATCTTCTGGCTGCCGCTCCCTGAGGTAAAATGGCAGATCCTGGGGAAATCAGCAGCCTCGGGGACCTGTGAGACGACAGGAAGGGTCAACGAGTGGTTATCTGACAGCTAGGACTTGTCTCCTCTCTGGACTGATAAATTTTCTACCCAAAATCCAATAGAAGACAGATGTATAGGTACATAGAACATAAGCCACCATAGGCAGATACAATACAAGCCAGGACTTGCAAAAATTCTCTGGAAGATGAATTCTTGCGCCCTATTCCCTTTCAGAAGAAGGAACCTACACAACTACTGCAGTCATCTGAGGAGGTGCATCTGAAAAAAAAGTTAGGACAACAGTCAGACGGTTCAATGATAACTGAAGAGCTCCAGATATCCTGTGTCCATCTACAAATCCCATCTAGAGTCCAACTACACCCCACACTGCACATTACAAATCCCCGGGCCCTCTCCTATTGCACCAGGCTATGCGGCAGGGCAGAGCAGCTCGGGCACAAATGTGTGCTGACAGCCGTGACACAGGATGGACAGGACAGGACAGACAACGGGGACACAACACAGACAGAAAATTCTAGGCAAAGAAAATGGCTGCAAGGACTGAGAGAATGCAAAAGGAGATGACCGAGTTCAAACTGATGGTGAGCTGATGAGGCTCAGAGAACCCCGAAGGAAGAAGATGATAACTGAATGATTTCTTCTAAGAACTGCAAAGATGGATGCCTAGGAATCCTACGGTCAGAATCCTCTACCTAACCTCATATTACGCCAAGTCCTAATCCACCAAAATGGATCCAGGTGGGGGCATAGCTGTCCATACAGCCCAGACCAAGACCTGACAAGACATCAGATGCGATGCTTCCAAAGAGAGAAGAGAGTCTGACGCCTGTCTGAGCTCCCCAGTCAAAAGTTCTGTGGCCTGGGTGCCAGGCCAGGGAATGCAGAGATCACAGATGCTAACAATGATGCCAAGATTAATGACAGGCACCCCTAAGGTAAAAGACATGGGATACACCAACAACACACAATTCACAACAGACAAGTGACACCAGACACACCGGGACTGCTCTGCCCTGCTGCACACCTCAGCACTGTGATCAAAAGTGAGACTTGGCTTCTATGGGGCCTAAGGGGCCACTTCATTAACACCCCCCCACCTCCAAACTGGACTCAAAACCCCCTCCCTGTAATCCCCAAACCAGCACCATGCTTTCAGCCCCTCTGTGGGTCACAGCCCTCTACTTATCTCTCATACATCTGGGGATGCTGGTCCCTGTCAGGTGCAAAGAAAGGCCACCTCATCAGCTGGGAAGGTCCTGCTGGCACCGGGCCGGTGTCTCTCAGACAGCTAGATTAAAGAGAACCAAACATCAGTGCCTGATCTTGGCACTGCATCGGCCAAAACCCCATCACTCTGCTACTCACTGCGCTCCTAAGAAGGCCCGGCACCTCCTAACCCTGACCCTCTGCCACACGTGGAATGCATCTGCACCTGAAAGAAAGTTAGAACACATGTCAAACATCACCAGGATAACTCACAAGCTGCAAACACCATATGTCAATCTAGGAACAGCATCTAGAGCCCAAGTACAGCCCACATTACAAATTTCAACTCCCCAAGGCTTGTCCTATTGCAGCAGGCCATGCAGCAGGGCAGAACAGCTCCGGCAAAAAATGTGTGCACACACCCGTGACACAGAAAGTGACAAACAGGGGGGACATGAAACACGACACATCATGCTTGTGGGGAGGGCCTCGAGGGGAAAAGGCAAAAGGGACCCCAAAGACACACCAGGGAGCACGGCAAACCGGACAACACGACACAGACCAGAGCTGTTCTGCACTGCCCGCCTGAAAGCTGCCATCAAAAGTAGAGCCTCTCCCTTTAGCTGTCCTAAAAGGCCTTTGGAGAAGATTGCTTTCCCCTCTGCTCATTTTTGAATCTGTCCCAAGAACTCCCAATCTGCTACTCCACCATCTCCAGGCCGTGGCCCCCGACTTATCTTTTGGATGATCGGTGAGGGGAATCCACGCTGCACCTGAAATGAGTCTGCCTTGGAGGGCTCTGTGACGGCCTGTGAGCCTCTCGGTCAGCTGCAATAAAGAAAACCAAAACCAAAGTATGAGTCCAGAGTTATGTGGGCCAAATCCCACCAAGGCAGCTACTTGCCCTCTCCTGAGTGTGCCTGGCTCCTTCAGGCTCCAGCTTCATCCTGATTCCAAGGCTGTGGCCTTTATTAGGAGTGGCACCTGGGTTACAGAAAGACAAAGTTAAATGGCATTCCTCTGAGTGCAGTGGATCACCTTGTATGCTCTAAGACATGGCAATGCCTCTGCTAGGCTTCTGAACAGCCTTGTGTGGGGGGGCCCTCAAATAAACACCCTTTCTCACCCTGCTGCTTGCAAACCCGCTCCCAAGAAATCCTAAACTGGATACCTGATCACCCTCCCTCTCCCAGGCACCATCCTCAACTCACCTGAAGCCTCAATCTCAAACATCATCCTTGACACTGGGCAGATCCCTCTTGTGACACGACGAATCTGCTGAAAAATTGTTGTGCTTGAGAGCTGAGCAATAACAGCCAGTTCTGTCCACTGCTCACCTTGACTGCTGGCATCCAGATTGACATCCTGAAAAGAAAGACAAAGAACAGAGCTGTAACACACTCACCATACACACTTCTGCTGCAGAGACAAATGGGGCCTCACCTGCTCGGGGCAATCCCCTCACCCGGGATGGGGCCCTCTGGCACACATTTAATCCATCTGAATCTGAAAAAAAAGTTAGGACAAGAGTCACACTCTTGTAGGATAACTGATGAGCTCCAGATGTCCTGTGCCCATCCACAGATCCCATCTAGTGTCCAACTACACCCCACATTACACATTCCAAGTCTCCAAGACTTCTCCTATCGCACCAGGCTGTGCAGCAGGGCAGAGCAGCCCCATCCCAAATGTGTGCAGACACCCGTGACACAGGACAGACAGGACAGACAACGGGGACACAACAGGAAAAGAAATCTCTTGGCAAGGAAAATGGCTGCAAGGACTGAGAGAATGCAAAAGGAGATGAGTGAGCTGAGACCGATGGTGAGCTGATGAGGCTCAGAAAACCCTGGGGGACGAAGATGATAACTGAATGATTAATTCCAAGAACAGCAAAGATGGATGCCTAGGAATCCTACTGTCAGAATGCTGTACCTAACCTCATATTATTACAAGTCCTAATCCACCACAATGGATCCAGGTGGGGCATAGCTGTCCCTACAGCTCAGAACAAGACCTGACAAGGCACCTGACTGGATGCTTCCAAAGAGGTAACTTTTGACTGGGGAGCTCAGACAGGTATCAGAAACTCATATATGGCCTGGGTGCCAGGCCAGGGAATGCAGAGATCAGAGATGCTAACAATGATGCCGGGGTACTGACAGGGCCCTCCAAAGGTAAAAGACATGGGATACACAAACAACACATAATGCACAACAGACAAGTGACACGAGACACACCGGGACTGCTCTGCCCTGCACACCTCAACACTGTGATCAAAAGTGAGACTTTGCTTTTATGAGGCCTAAGGGGCCACCTCATGAACATCCCCCACCTCCAAAGCTGAATCAAAAACTCCACCCAGTATTTCCCGAAACAGCACCATGACTTCATCCCCACTGTGGGTCCTAGCCCTCTACTTATCTCTCATACAGCTGGGGATGCAGGTCTCGGGTGCAAAGAAAGGCCACCTTGTCAAACGGGAAGGTCCTGCTGGCACCGGGCTGGTGTCTCTCAGACAGCTAGAGTAAAGAGAACCAAACATCAGTGCCTGATCTTGGCACCGCATTGGCCAAAACCCCACCACTCTGCTACTCACTGCGCTCCTAAGAAGGCCCGGCACCTCCTAACCCTGACCCTCTGCCACACGCGGAATGCATCTGCACCTGAAAGAAAGTTAGAACATATGTCAAACACCACCAGGGTTACTCATAAGCTGCAAACACCTTATGTCAATCTAGGAATAGCATCTAGAGCCCGAGTACAGCCAACATTACAAATTCCCCCTCTCCCTATGGTTCCTCTTATTGCAGCAGGCCATGCGGCAGGGAAGAACAGCTCTGGCACAAATCTGTGCACACACCCGTGACACAGAAAGTGACAAACAGGGGGACATGAAACACGACACATCATGCTTGTGGTGAGGGTCTCGAGGGGAGAAGGCAAAAGGGACCCCAAAGACACACTAGGGAACACAGCACACTGGACAACAGGATACAGACCGGAGCTGTTCTGCACTGCCCGCCTGAAAGCTGCCATCAAAAGTAGAGCCTCTCCCTTTAGCTGTCCTAAGAGGCCTTTGGAGTAGATTGCTTTCCCCTCTGCCAATTTTTAAATCTGGCCAAAGAACTGCCAACCTGATACTCTCCCATCGTCCCATCCCCAGACCGCGTCCCCCGACTTATCTTTTAGATGATCGGTGAGGGGAATCCACGCTGCACCTGAAATGAGTCTGCCTTGGAGGGCTCTGTGATGGCCTGTGAGCCTCTCGGTCAGCTGCAATAAAGAAAACCAAAACCAAAGTATGAGTCCAGAGTTATGTGGGCCAAATCCCACCAAGGCAGCTACTTGCCCTCTCCTGAGTGTGCCTGGCTCCTTCAGGCTCCAGCTTCATCCTGATTCCAAGGCTGTGGACTTCATTAGGAGTGGCACCTGGGTTAGAGAAAGACAAAGTTAAATGGCATTCCTCTGAGTGCAGTGGATCACCTTGTGTGCTCTAAGACATGGCAATGCCTCTGCTAGGCTTCTCAGCCTTGTGTGGGGTGCCCTCAAATAAACACCCTTTCTCACCCTGCTGCTTGCAAACCCCCTCCTAAGAACTCCTAGACTGGATACCTGATCACCTTCCCTCTCCCAGTCACCATCCTCAACTCACCTGAAGCCTCAATCTCAAACATCATCCTTGACACTGGGCAGATCCCTCTTGTGACATGATGAATCTGCTGAAAAATTGTTGTGCTTGAGAGCTGAGCAATAACAGCCAGTTCTGTCCACTGCTCACCTTGACTGCTGGCATCCAGATTGACATCCTGAAAAGAAAGACAAAGAACAGAGCTGTAACACAGTCACCATACACACTTCTGCTGCAGAGACAAATGGGGCCTCACCTGCTTGGGGCAATCCCCTCACCCGGGATGGGGCCCTCTGGCACACATTTAATCCATCTGAATCTGAAAAAAAAGTTAGGACAAGAGTCACACTGTGGCAGGATAACTGATGAGCTCCAGATGTCCTGTGTCCATCTACAAATCCCATCTAGTGTCCAACTACACCCCACATTACAAACACCAAGTCTCCAAGACTTCTCCTATCGCACCAGGCTGTGCAGCAGGGCAGAGCAGCCCCATCCCAAATGTGTGCAGACACCTGTGACACAGGACAGGACGTGACAAACAATGGGCACAGGACACAGACAGAAATCTCTTGGCAAGGAAAATGGCTGCAAGGACTGAGAGAATGCAAAAGGAGATGACCGAGCTGAGACCGACGGTGAGCTGATGAGGCTCAGAGAGCTCTGAAGGAAGAAGATGATAACTGAATGATTAATTCCAAGAACAGCAAAGACGGATGCCTAGGAATCCTACAGTCAAAATCCTCTACCTAACCTCGTAATATTACAAGTCCTAATCCACCATAATGGATCCAGGTGGGGCATAGCTGTCCCTACAGCTCAGAACAAGACCTGAAAAGACGTCTGACTGGATGCTTCCAAAGAGAGAAGACAGTCTGATGCCTGTCTGAGCTCGCGAGTCAAAAGCTCTGTGGCCCGGGTGCCAGACCAGGGAATGCAGAGATCACAGATGCTAACAATGATGCCAGGGGTACTGACAGGGCCCTCAAAGGCCTAAGGTAGAAGACAGGAGATACACAAACAACACACAAGGCACAACAGACAAGTGACACGATGCACACGGGGACTGCTCTGCCCTGCACACCTCAGCACTGTGATCAAAAGTGAGACTTGGCTTTCATGGGGCCTAACGAGCTGTTTAATCAACACCCCCTGCTCCAAACTGGACTCAAAAACCCCTCCCAGTAATTCCCAAACCAGCACCATGCTTTCATCCCCACTGTGGGTCACAGCCCTCTACTTATCTCTCAGACATCTGGGGATGCTGGTCCCTGTCAGGTGCAAAGAAAGGCCACCTCATCAGCTGGGAAGGTCCTGCTGGCACCGGGCCGGTGTCTCTCAGACAGCTAGATTAAAGAGAACCAAACATCAGGGCCTGATCTTGGCACCGCATTGGCCAAAACCCCACCGCTCTGCTACTCACTGCGCTCCTAAGAAGGCCCGGCACCTCCTAACCCTGACCCTCTGCCACACGTGGAATGCATCTGCACCTGAAAGAAAGTTAGAACATATGTCAAACACCACCAGGGTTACTCACAAGCTGCAAACATCTTATGTCAATCTAGGAACAACATCTAGAGCCCAAGTACAGCCCACATTACAAATTCCCCCTCCCTATGGTTCGTCCTACTGCAGGAGGCCATGCGGCAGGGCAGAACAGCTCCGGCAAAAAATGTGTGCACACACCCGTGACACAGAAAGTGACAAACAGGGGGGACATGAAACACGACACATCATGCTTGTGGTGAGGGTCTCGAGGGGAAAAGGCAAAAGGGACCCCAAAGACACACCAGGGAGCACGGCAAACCGGACAACACGACAGACCGGAGCTGTTCTGCACTGCCCGCCTGAAAGCTGCCATCAAAAGTAGAGCCTCTCCCTTTAGCTGTCCTAAAAGGCCTTTGGAGAAGATTGCTTTCCCCTCTGCTCATTTTTGAATCTGTCCCAAGAACTCCCAACCTGCTACTCCACCTTCTCCAGGCCGTGGCCCCCGACTTATCTTTTGGATGATCGGTGAATGGAATCCACATTGCACCTGAAATGAGTCTGCCTTGGAGGGCTCTGTGATGGCCTGTGAGCCTCTCGGTCAGCTGCAATAAAGAAAACCAAAATCAAAGAGTGAGTCCAGAGTTATGTGGGCCAGATCCCACCAAGGCAGCTACTTGCCCTCTCCTGAGTGTGCCTGGCTCCTTCAGGCTCCAGCTTCATCCTGATTCCAAGGCTGTGGCCTTTATTAGGAGTGGCACCTGGGTTACAGAAAGACAAAGTTAAATGGCATTCCTCTGAGTGCAGTGGATCACCTTGTATGCTGTAAGCCATGGGAATGCCTCTGCTAGGCTTCTGAGACACCTTGGGAGGGGCTCTCAAATAAACAAATAAAGACCCTTTCTCACCCTGCTGCCTGCAAACCCCCTCTCAAGAACTCCTAACTGGATGCCTGCTCACCCTCCCTCTCCCAGTAACCATCCTCAACTCACCTGAAGCCTCAATCTCAAACATCATCCTTGACACTGGGCAGATCCCTCTTGTGACACGATGAATCTGCTGCGAAATTGTTGTGCTTGAGAGCTGAGCAATAACAACCACTTCTCTCCGCTGCTCACGTTGACTGCTGGCATCCAGATTTACTTCCTAAAAGAAAGACAAAGAACAGCAGTGTAACAGAGTCAGTTGAGAGGTGTAACAGAGTCTGCTGCAGAGGCAAATGGGGCCTCACCTACTCAGGAGAATCCCCACACCTGGCATGGGGCCCTCTGGCACACATTTAATCCATCTGAATTTGAAAAAAAAGTTAGGACAAGAGTCACACTGTGGCAGGATAACTGATGAGCTCCAGATATGATGTGCCCATCTACAAATCCCATCTAGAGTCCAACTACATCCCACATTACAAACTCCAAGTCCCTGGGACTTCGCCTATCACACCAGGCTGTGCAGCACGGCAGAGCAGCCCCATCCCAAATGTGTGCAGACACCTGTGACACAGGACAGACAGGACAGACAACGGGGACACAACAGGAACAGAAATCTCTTGGCAAGGGAAACGGCTGCAAGGACTGAGAGAATGCAAAAGGAGATGAGTGAGCTGAGTGTCGCCTTCTGATGCAAGGCGAGGTGACCTGGTTCTGAGGAAACGGCACGGCGACCCAAACTCTCCAGGGTCACTCGGGCCAAGAACACACGCAGACACCAGTATGGTGGACGGTTCAAGACCTTTATTGTCCCGCCTCATCGGGTTTTATACAGGGAAAGTTTTTTCCCTACGTCAGGGGGTCTTACTTTACTGTAATTGGTTAGTAAGGAGTAGAAAGTTACTAATGTTAGGGGGGACTACATTCTTGGGTGATCCCTTATCACTAGGCATTAGGGGGAGAGGAGCTGTGCTGCTTTCCGTAACATCGCGAGACCTTCCGAACGCCCGGCCCTGTCCACTACAGCTGAGACCGATGGTGAGCTGATGAGGCTCAGAGAACCCTGGAGGAAGAAGATGATTACTGAATGATTTATTCCAAGAACAGCAAAGACGGATGCCTAGGAATCCTACAGTCAAAATCCTCTACCTAACCTCGTAATATTACAAGTCCTAATCCACCATAATGGATCCAGGTGGGGCACAGCTGTCCATACAGCTCAGAACAAGACCTGAAAAGACGTCTGACTGGATGCTTCCAAAGAGAGAAGAGAGTCTGATGCTTGTCTGAGCTCCCTAGTCAAAAGTTCTGTGGCCTGGGCGCCAGGCCAAGGAGTGCAGAGATCACAGAGGCTAACAATGATGCCAGGGTTTCTCACAGGCCCCCCTAAGTGAAAGATATGGCATACACAAACAACAGATAATGCACAATAGAGAAGTGACACGAGACACACCGGGACTGCTCTGCCCTGCTGCACACCTCAGCACTGCAATCAAAAGTGAGACTTGGCTTTTACGGGGCCTAAGGGGCCACTTCATGAACACACCACACCCCCCCCCAAAATTGGACTCAAAACCCCCTCCCAGGAATTCCCAAACCAGCACCCTGCTTTCATCCCCTCTGTGGGTCACAGCCCTCTACTTATCTCTCAGACATCTGGGAATGCTGGTCCCTGTCAGGTGCAAAGAAAGGCCACCTCGTCAGCTGGGAAGGTCCTGCTGGCACCAGGCTGGTGTCTCTCAGACAGCTGTATTAAAGAGAACCAAACATCAGTCCCTGATCTTGGCACCGCATCGGCCAAAACCCCACCACTCAGCTACTCACCGCACTCCTAAGAAGGCCCGACACCTCCTAACTCTGACCCCCTGCCACACATGGAATGCGTCTGCACCTGAAAGAAAGTTACAACATATGCCAAACACCACCAGGATAACTCAAAAGGTGCAAACATCTTATGTCAATCTAGGAATAGCATCTAGAGCCCGAGTACAGCCAGCATTACAAATTCCAACGCCCCACGGTTTCTCCTACTGCAGCAGGCCATGCGGCAGGGCAGAACAGCTCCGGCACAAATGTGTGCACACACCCGTGACACAGAACGTGGCAAACAGGGGGGACATGAAACACGACACATCATGCTTGTGGTGAGGGTCTCGAGGGGAGAAGGCAAAAGGGACCCCAAAGACACACTAGGGAACACAGAACACTGGACAACACAACACAGACCGGAGCTGTTCTGCACTGCCCGCCTGAAAGCTGCCATCAAAAGTAGAGCCTCTCCCTTTAGCTGTCCTAAGAGGCCCTTGGAGAAGATTGCTTTTCCAGCTGCCAATTTTTAAATCTGCCCCAAGAACTCCCAACCCGCTATTCTGTCATCTCCAGGCCAAGGCCCTCGACTTATCTTTTGGATGATCGGTGAGGGGAATCCACGTTGCACCTGAAATGAGTCTGCCTTGGAGGGCCTCGTGATGGCCTGTGAGCCTCTCGGTGAGCTGCAATAAAGAAAACCAAAACCAAAGTATGAGTCCAGAGTTATGTGGGCCAAATCCCACCAAGGCAGCTACTTGCCCTCTCCTGAGTGTGCCTGGCTCCTTCAGGCTCCAGCTTCATCATGATTCCAAGGCCTTCATTAGGAGTGGCACCTGGCTTAGAGAAAGGCAAAGTTAAATGGCATTCCCCTGAGTGCAGTGGATCACCTTGTGTGCTCTAAGACATGGCAATGCCTCTGCTAGGCTTCTGAGAAGCCTTGTGTGGGGGAGGCCTCAAATAAACAAATAAAGACCCTTTCTCACCCTGCTGCCTGCAAACCCCCTCCCAAGAACTCCTAACTGCTCACCCTCCCTCTCCCAATCACAATCCTCAACTCACCTGAAGCCTCAATCTCAAACATCATCTTGGACCTTGGGCCGATCCCTCTTGTGACATGATCAATCTGCTGAATAAAATGTTGTGCTTGACACAGCTTGGAATTTCAGGGAGTTGCACTCCTCAATTAAAAAAAAACAAAACAAAACAAAAAAAAACCCAACAAAACCAATCCCAAAAACAAACAAAGAAAAAAAACCAAACAAACAAAACCCACACAAACAATAAATCCCAAAACACCTAACTCCCCACAGAAACAAAAAAAACACAGAAAACATCAAAAAATCCAAAACCCCCACAAAAACCAACTAAAAACCCCAAAATGAAAACCAAAAAAAACCAAAAATTCCACCAAAAGAAATCCAACCAAAAAAACAACCAGAGCAAAACTAAAAATTACAAAAGCACCTTACCACTCCTAAACACAAAACCCAAAATCACAAACCTAAGTACTCCCTGTATTCCATGCTGTTTTCTTCACAGAATCTTCCAAGCCTCTGTGCTTTAGATGCCCAGAAACACCTGCTGAAAAGATGCTGAGACGGGCTGAAAAAGCCTCTTCACTGAAATGAGGAGAGCTCTTAACCCAGCACATCCCAGAGAGGGAATGAAGCCCCTCAGCCACGGCTGGGGTTAATATACCCCTGATTGTGCCCGCCTCTCGTTCCCATGGCACCCAGGAAAAGGGAGGGGGCAAATCCCACCAACCCCTCAGAGCAGCTGCAGCTGTTTGGCTCCTCTGACTCACATTCAAGGGCAGTAAAGGGCTTGTTATAGAAGAAAACTTTTCAGAAAAGTAACAGTGCTTTCTTTTTTTGCAACAACTACTTGGAGCAGAAGAACAGAAAACTGGCAAGATATAAAACTTTGTGGTAAGGTTACATAGCTAGATCAATTGGGTAATTGGGTAATTTGCTGTTACCTTACATAATTATTCTGTGTTTAACAAAAGCCATCTAATAAATTCACACCCAAAACTCCAGCAGCCCAGCTGGCCCTACCAAATCTCTATGTTTATGCATACAGTAAACAAAACCAAAATCCCAGTAATACCTATCAGAAGTCTGTGAAAGAAACCTCTTGAAATTGATCCTACTTCAAATACAAAACAACCCATGCAAAGTTAGCTTGACTCAAAAAACAATTTACACAGAGCTAATAACACCAAGAAATAAAACAGCACACCATATACCACCAAAGAATATAATAGTGAAGAAAAAAGAAACCACTTTTTTTTTTTTTTTAAAGCTTTTGCCAGGACTCCAACAACAACTTCTTCTCCTTCTGAAACGTCCCTTCTCCTTCCCAAATTCCTTACAACTTCTGAGTTTACATCCAAGCAAAAAGCAAAATTCGTGCACTTGTGCGTTCGATGCTCCTGCCAGATTCTCTGTTTCCCTCCACATCTTCTTACACTTTCAGTCTTCACTCTGTCCTGCCGTGATGAGTTTGACGGACGAATTGGTAAACGTTAAGAGAGGATTTCCCTGCCTCCCTCCCCAGAGCTGGTTTCCTTAGTGCATTTCACTCAATCCCAGGCCGGCAACGATGCACGCTCACCTCAAGCGTGCAAGGCTCACAGCTGCTCGGTTAAATGCGGCTGTAATCGGCTAAACTCGGCCATTGTCATCTGCATTCGGCTGGACTCGACCCTTCGGCACGGCCCGGCTCGCTTCGGCCGAACTCGGAGCCGCTCTCTGCGCTCGGCGCGGTTCGGCTCGCTTCGGCCGAACTCGGAGCCGATCAGTGCGCCCGGCGCGCCTCGGCTCGCTTCGGCCCAACTCGGAGCCGCTCACTGCGCCCGGCGCGGCTCGGCTCGCTTCGGCCGAACTCGGAGCCGCTCTGTGCGCTCGGCGCGGCTCGGCTCGCTTCGGCCGAACTCGGAGCCGCTCACTGCGCCCGGCGCGGCTCGGCTCGCTTCGGCCGAACTCGGAGCCGATCAGTGCGCTCGGCGCGCCTCGGCGCGGCTCGCTTCGGCCGAACTCGGAGCCGCTCTCTGCGCTCGGCGCGGCTCGGCTCGCTTCGGCCGAACTCGGAGCCGCTCTCTGCGCCCGGCGCGGTTCGGCTCGCTTCGGCCGAACTCGGAGCCGATCAGTGCGCCCGGCGCGCCTCGGCTCGCTTCGGCCGAACTCGGAGCCGCTCACTGCGCCCGGCGCGGCCCGGCTCGCTTCGGCCGAACTCGGAGCCGCTCTGTGCGCTCGGCGCGGCTCGGCTCGCTTCGGCCGAACTCGGAGCCGCTCACTGCGCCCGGCGCGGCTCGGCTCGCTTCGGCCGAACTCGGAGCCGATCAGTGCGCTCGGCGCGCCTCGGCGCGGCTCGCTTCGGCCGAACTCGGAGCCGCTCACTGCGCCCGGCGCGGCTCGGCTCGCTTCGGCCGAACTCGGAGCCGCTCACTGCGCTCGGCCCGGCTCGCTTCGGCCGAACTCGGAGCCGCTCTCTGCGCTCGGCGCGCCTCGGCTCGCTTCGGCCGAACTCGGAGCCGCTCTGTGCGCTCGGCGCGGCTCGGCTCGCTTCGGCCCAACTCGGAGCCGATCAGTGCGCCCGGCGCGGCTCGGCTCGCTTCGGCCGAACTCGGAGCCGGTCTCTGCGCTCGGCGCGGCTCGGCTCGCTTCGGCCGAACTCGGAGCCGCTCTCTGCGCTCGGCCCGGCTCTCTTCGGCCGAACTCGGAGCCGCTCTCTGCGCTCGGCGCGGCTCGGCTCGCTTCGGCCGAACTCGGAGCCGCTCTGTGCGCTCGGCGCGGCTCGGCTCGCTTCGGCCCAACTCGGAGCCGCTCTCTCCGCGTTCGACTGAGCTCGCCTCGGCTCGGCTCCCTGAGGGCGGGCAAGCGGCGCCGCCTCACGTTAAACTCGCCCGGCTCGGGGCTCTCCTCCTGCCGCGTCCCGCGGGCGGCCCGGCCATCGCACGGACACGACCGGGAGCGCGGGGTGGCACAGGAGCTCATTGGGCTGTGACCGCACTCGCGCTAAGTAGCGCGCACGAGAGCAGCGGGCTCGGTTCGGCTGAGCTCGGCTCCGTTCAGGCAGCCTCGCAAGCCTGGCCTCGGTTCGCTCGAGGCCGTCAGGTTCCGCCGGTCTCGCCTTGGTTCGGCCGAAGGAGGCGTCGTTCGCTCGTGTTTTTACAAATATCTTTCTATATTGACTGTATATTTCTATATTTAATTTTATACTTCTATAATACTTCCATTATTCCAAATAAAAACCCCGTCTCTAACCAAATAAATAAAAAACCCCTTCTTTTAAAGGATACTGAAATATTTTTTATTTATACTTTGTATAATTATACATTCATATTTTAATTTATCGTTTCTTTGGATGTATTACATTAATAATGATATATTATATATATATAATTTTAAAATAGATTTAAATTATTATTTAAATTATGTATAATATCTACTGCTACAACTAATTTTTTCTGATATTTTAAATTTTTATATTTATCTGTATGTATTTATTATATATTTCTAAACTTAGATTTCTACCTTTATATTATTTGCATTTATAATTTTTACAATCAAAACACTGCCTATTGACCAATAAAGAAAACCCGCTTTATTTAAGTATTTTAAAAATATTTTCATGTTTATAATTTTCATATTTATATTTATAATTTGTTCAATATTACATGAGAACACACCTGCTCCTGCACCGCAGTGGGGCCCCCTCTCCTGGGGACCTTGGGGTGCCCCAACGGCATCAGAGCCCCGAGTCTTCACCCCCTTCTCCTCTATTTAGAAACTACACTGGAACTTTTTTCTGGAAATAAAGACATTACCTAAATCCTCTCCCCATGTCCTAGACAGATGGATATTCAGTTATTAGTTGGCTGGGCAGCAGTTTCTTAAATAGAATGATAAACAAGATGTGAACATTTCAGCTACAAGCAAATAGGCAAATCTGAACAAGGTACTGGTGGGCGACCACTGAAGTTATTTTGAAGGAATTTTTTAAACAATAAAATATTGATACCACAAAAATAAAGCAAAAAGCTAACTACTGGCTAAGAAAAAATTAACTTTTGACAGCAACAACATTCCAACCACACAGGCTTTTTCCCGATGTCATACCTTATAACTACCTCTCTTGGGAATTCTCATCATGTATCCCAAAAGGAATAAATACCTCAGAGCGTCCTAAAGCAAAAAGTAGCACACATGAGCTCCTCACACTCCCGGGAGGCCTGCACAGCGTGCACTGAGTCTGCAACAAATTCTGCTCAGTGAGAGTCTGCAAACAAAGGTTCAATTGATGAATTGAACTGATTGTAAAGGGAGGTTTTCTAAGCACAGAAGCACAACAAAGAACAAGCAAAAACAATTCTTAAAAAAAACCTGCAAGTTTTATTTAGCATATATGCGACTGATTTCCACCCTGTGGCTTCTCACTTTGATTCGCGTCTGTAGGTTCAGGAAGATGACAATGCACACTCTGCCCTCCCTGAGCCCCCCACAGCAGCTGAGCGCTGCTCCGTGCGCTCAGATCATCAGGAACTGGATTGCCCGCATGGACTGGAACTGCTCTGCTGCAGATTCAGGAGAGAGAGGCTGGCTGAGGCGTCGTCCCAATTCCATTTCTGTGTGACGAGAAGCGGTTTGTTCCCAACGGGTGCAACAATCCCCAGCTCGCTTCCATGGTGAGTACCGATGGCACACAAATGGCAGCCTGAGGAAATCGTGTTCTGGGCTCTAAGTGGTCGGGACAGGGTCTGATTTTTTGTTTTGCATCTGTATGATGATTAGTACGACAGGGCCCTGATCGATGACATGGCAGCACAGAATTAAAAACTCCTCAATAGGATTACATCGACTTCTAGGAAAAGACAAAAGCCTAGGACCCTTCTGAAATCTATTTTTAATGCGAAGCACACGGATTGTCACTATGCTGTGCCTTCCAGCTTTTCAAAGCAGCTTACCTCTGAAGACCAGAAAACATTTATTTCTACAGAAACAATGGGCAACCCCCAGGCTAATCTCAGCACTACTGTTTAATAGGGGATCTGCCAGCGTGCCAGTCCAGCTTCAAGTGTGCTTTATTTCAGTCTAACATCCCCTCAAAATTCTTCTCACATCTCCCAACCCTGACATCTTATTTTTCCCTAAAGCTTCTCATCATTAGCAATTTCCAAGTAACATGGTATTTTTACAACATTCAAAAATGTCATGCTGGACTGTGCTAGAGAGTAATTTGCAAATATAAGCTTAGCAAAGTTTGAATTGACTTGTCCAGAGAAAAAACCTACAAGTGAACACCTACACCTGCCTACAAAGAGCTAACAAGCCCCTGGCAGCTGCCAGCATCAAAGCACAGCGGATGTTTCTAATACAAGGTAAGGATAACAATATCACCTTTTGTTCTCTCCAGCTTGTTTTCCCTGCAGTCATATTTTGCTTCTTATGATTTTTTTAGTCTCTGCATCTTCTTGGACAGCACCGAGCCCGACGACAAGGATACGAGAGTCTTTCCCTGCCATAGGGAGAGAACCAGGAAAACAGTTAAAATAAGAACAGGGTAGTTTGAAATTCATACTTCCAATGAGAAGCAGCGCCTAACAAACAGAACAAAAGTAAACAAAGCATGGTACCTCCCTGGGGACAGAAGACTTACAAACTCTCCAGGATTTACAATTCTAGCGACCAACCCCTTCAGGACGGCAGCCAAGTGTCCCATGAGGCGGTGCTGCACCAAAGAACGATCTGAGAGGTTCCAAAGAGTGAAATGCACAATATTTTGCAAAGCCGTAAAATCTTGCAAAATAACAAAAATACAATAGATGTAAACTACAGGGTAAGAGTACAAGTGTTCACTTTAAGAGCTGGAACCATCCAGGTGAGCACCTGATAACTGGATCCTCACCAGAGTTTGAACCCTTCAGGACACAGAAGGGTTTTCCCCAGAAATTTCACAGACTGAGTTTTGATAGAAGTATACTTGCCAGACCCTCAGAAACATCACCCATTCTCCAGGTGTCTGGAGAGAACTGCAAATGGCTCTCACGTAGTTTGAGCTAGTTCTGTAAGGGTCTCAGGGTGAATTTCACCAGATGCAACCAAACTGGGCAACTCCCAGTGGGACAGAAGGAACCCAAAGCTTGGGTTCGCAGAGCTGCAGCAAATACTGAGGAAACAAACATAACAGCGTAAAAAATAATAAACCATCCTTTTTTTTTCTCTTGCTTTTGTTTTTTTCTTATTCAGATCAGCATAGCAATTAAAGAGAAGGTGAAAAACTCACCCTTACTGAACATTTCATCATCTGTAGGCTGAGCATCCTTAGCACAGAGGACTCCAAAGTTAAAATTCACCGATCCCTGGGAAATAAAACCAAATATTGTATGATAAACAATCAAACAGCAGACGTAAAAATTTGTTTCCTCTAAGGACTTTCGGGTACGTATGTACCTTTGCATACATCCAACACATTGGAACATACACTTTATACCATCTCCTAATAAGTAAAAATTTACCTTTAAACTTTGATAGTACAGCATAAAATTATGAACTTAAATTGGTGATCTGTTATTATTAAGTTGGTGCCTAAAGTTATTTCTGCTGTCAGGTTCAAAAAAACATTAATTTTTTTTACTGGAATGAGCAATTGATTTCAAAGTCATCACAAGCCCACCAAAACACAAAGCAGTATTCACTGGATGGGTCTGTGAGCTAGAAGTAGTTAGGCTTGTACTTCCCTCTTGCTCTTCCAGAACCAATAAATCCTGTCAACAAAACCAGGATCTATAGCCCACTGCTGTGAAAGATTCTACAAGGATGATGGTTTGATTTGTGTTTAGAAGTTTTGATTTGAAATGGCCAGTTCAATGGATAAAGACAGTTTAGGTAGTATTACATTGCTATTATTATTATTTCTATTATTATTTTTACTATTACTACTGCTATTGTTATCATCTGCTACTGGAAGAAACAAACCAGTAGTACCTATACTTAATTACTTTTATTTCCAGGAAATAATAAAGAAAAAGAACCAAACCAAAAAAAGTCACTTCCTACCTTTTATATCAAGGGATGAAAAATTTCTCTTGGGCTCTTCTCCAATTTATCAAGACTCATAGCACTGAAAGGCAAACAAAACAGTGCTTTATAGAAGGGCAAGTGCACATTTCAAGGCTGAACCACCAACTGATTGCAGTGACAGCAGTTAAAACATGAATCCTTCCTAGAGCCTCTGTTAAATGGAATGTTCTGTGGAACTGCCGTTTCTTTCCCAAAACACTAACTTCCAACACTTCCTAATCATATTTTGTATTTTAAAACAAAAGAAGTTAGTGAGACTCTGTGCGGAGGTCAGGTTTAAATTTATTTCCTTCTAAAGCACAGAGCTCTGTTCCATCACCCTTCACTTCGGCTCTACACTGAATCGTGGTGAGCATTTGAGGAGTGCTCAATAACCAATTCTATTTCTCTCTTTTTCTAGCTCTCTCTATTCCTAAATCATTCCAGACAAGTCAAATGAAAAATGAAAAAAACAAGTTCAGCATCAAAGTCACACTTTTTCCCGTTGTCTGGTCAAGAACAGGCTCTAAATCCACTTACTGCTGCCTTCAACGATTCAGACTTGCAAAAGCATTCTTACATATTTTACAGGTTTATCATAAAACCCACAGAACGCAAGCTCTGAATTACAGGAAAAGGTACACAGGCAAATATCTAAAGGGATCACTTATTAGTAAATACATACCTTGGTACAGATCGCACTGAGAACCTTTCGGGGGAATCTAAGGGACGCATGTTTTCTGAGCACCCTATAAACAAGAAAAGCTAGGATATATTACAGGACATCCCCACTTTTTCTACATATTCAAATAGGATTTTTAATAAAAACAATTCAGTTAAAAAAGAAGGAAGAAAACCAAGCTAATTTTACTCAGCTGTATTTACTGCCGATTTAGAGAAAAATGCCGGGCAGCGTCGGCCGTTGCGGCACACGTCGCGCCGGCAGCAGGGCCTGCCGGGAGTTGGAGTCTCGGGCTGGTAGCCACTCATGTGCCGCGATAGCCGCTGCGTCACACGCCGCGCCGGCAGCAGGGCCTGCCGGGAGTTGTAGTCTCGGGCTGACAGCCACGGCTCCGTCCCCCGCCACCGGGAGCTGCAGTCCCTCCCGGGCATCAAACGGCTCCTTCGCCCCAGGGCGGGGAAGGACCTGAGGCAGGACCGCTCCTCCCGAATGCCCTCTCTTTTCCCCTCCAAATCTTTTTCTTTTTTTAACGCTGTTTTTCACCCCTTTCCCTTCCCTTCCCTTCTGCTCTCCTGCTTTCTTTCCTTTCCTTTCCTTTTTTTCCCCTTCCCTTTCCCTTTCCCTTTCTTTTTCTTGTATTTGTAATCTTGGTTTTCCTTCCTAGCTTTAGAATCAAAAAGCAGCAGTAGTAACTTTCAGGCTACCTGGGAGTAAAAAAAACCCCAAAACTATAATGATTGAAAGAAAACTATTTATTCCCTGGGAGCCTGAAATTTTCTACTGCTGCACATGACACAGAGCTTTTTATTCCTTCTTATATACAGTTGATATTTTATACTCGCTTTATACACCGCCCCCTGCCGTCTGCACCGGCGCTCTGCGCGCAGAGCGATGCGGCATCGTTCGGTTCTGTTTAAATAAACTCGGCTAAATTAGGCTTGGTTCGGCTTAGGTCTAAAATCGTTTCGGTTCGGCTTTTCGTCTAAATTCGGCTTTTCCGGCTCTTCGGCTGAACTCGGCCCGGCTGGGCTAAAGTCGGTCATATTCGGCTCTTTGTCTAAATGCGGCCAATGTCGGCTACAGTCGGCTATCGGTTACACTCGGCTATCATCGGCTCTTCGTCTCAAGTCGGCTGTGTTCGGCTACACTCGGCTCTTCGTCTCAAGTCGGCTGTGTTCGGCCACACTCGGCTCTTCGGTGAAACTCGGCTATTTTCGGCCACACTCGGCTCTTCGGTGAAACTCGGCTGTTGTCGGCTACACTCGGCTCTTCGGGGAAACTCGGCTGTTTTCGCCCACACTCGGCTCTTCGGAACTATTCGGCCCGGCTCGGCTCCCTCAGGGCGGGAAAGCGGCTGTCAGAGGACCCCGGCACAGCGAGGCGTTTACCCACATGCCTGTCACAAACCCGCCGAAATACGCCCGCCCGCGGCGCCGCTGAGACCACAGCATGTGTCGGGTACACTTGAAACGTCACAGAAAATACCACCGGGGCCGCGCCGGGGTCGGTATTCCATGCAGGCAGTCCAGTGACACCCACCCCGGTCCTCCACTTCCCCGCCCTTTTCGCCGCCCTGTTGAGAAGGTCAATTAAAAGTCCGCGACACCCGCGACGCGCCACTCCCAAGGTGGCGGCCTCTCGGTGCAGGGCTGCAGTACCGCGCTCTGCCCACAAGGCGGCAGCACTGCCGCCCGCCCCAGCCGGGGGCGCAGGGCGCCTCGGGGCTGCGGGCAGCGAAGGCGGCAAAAAACAACAGGGGCGACCCCCGCCGAAAACTGCTCTGAAATAAATGCCCCAAAACAACCGGGAAGAGGGAAAAAAAAACTTCTGCCTCTAATCTAATAGAACAAAACAAAACAAAACCTCAACAATTTCTTAAAAAAAAAAATTAAATATTTAAAAAAATATTTTTTTCATATTAATATTCACATTTCTATTTACAATGTATATTGATGTACACTGTCCATTTATACATTTGTTTTTATGAATACATTTCTATTCCATATTGCATATATCCCTAAAACTTCAATTTATTTTTATATGTTTATACATATTTTTACATAGTAAGTATATATTTCTGTTAGGATTTTTACTTCTGTAACACTCACAGTACTCAAAATAAAACCCCTGCCTCTACCCCATACATGGCAAATAAAACCCCCTTTCATCTCAACTGTATTTAAATTTTTTAAAAAAACATTTTTCAAATTTATATTTAAAATGTTTACTGATGTATGATCGATTTTGTATTTATATTTAGCAATTTATTTATAAATTTATATTCTATGTTACATGTGTTCCTATTACTTATATTTTTATATACTTTTATTCATATCTTTATATATTTATTGTATCTTTCTGTGTTAGGATTTTTACATCTGTAACACTTACATTATTTAAAATAAAACCCCTGCCTCTACCCACATTAAAGCCAAAAAGAACCTCAGTCTTCTCAACTGTATTTAAATATTTTTTAAAATTCTGTTTTTCAGGTTCATATTCACTTTTACATTTAAAATGTATACTAATGTATACTCTTATTTGTATTCTCCATTACATCTCTTCCTATTATTTATATTTACTTAAATTTTGTGTTTATATATATATTTATATCTTGATTTTATATCTCAATATTTAGAAATATATAACAATAATATCTACATTAATATTATTTAAAATAAAAACCCTGCCTCTAAACAAATAATAAAAAAGACCCCAACCCTTTCTTTTAAAAAATATTTAAATAGGTTTTATCCTTATGTCTGATTTTTATATTCATATTTGTATTTATAATGTATATTAATGTCTATTGCTTACTTATACATTTATCTTTACCAATGTCAAGTTATAAATAAATTTATATTCTATATTACATCTGATGCTAGTAGTTACTTATATATTTTTATACATATTTTTATGCACTGATTAAATATTTCTGCGTCAAGATTTTTACTTCTCTAACACTTATAATATTCAAAATAAAACCCCTGCCTCTACTTAAATAAAAGCCAAAACATTCCCTTTCTTTTAAACTATATTTACATATTTTTATATTTATATTCCCATATAATGTTATTTATATTCTATACTACAACTCTTCATATTACTTACATATATTTATATATAAATTTATATTCATACTTTAGCAATTTCTCTTTATATATTTATTATATATTTCTATCTTAAGATCCACATTTCTATATTACTTATATTATTTAAAATAAAACTCCTGCCTCTAACCAAATAAAAACCAAGGACACCCCTTTATTTGAACCAGATTTAAAATTTAGGAAGTAAATTTATTTTTCAAAATTTAATGATATTTATATGGATATTTTTATTTATTTTATTCATAGATATTATATATATTAGAGAGAATACCTTCTAATATAATAATAGATATATATTTTCTGTATCATATTTTTTTACTTATATTTATTTAATTTAAATAAATATATACAAATATATATATACAAAAACAACCTGATAAGAGACTAAGAACTTTTTCAACAGATAACCACAGTACTAATTTCAGACTTAGAAAAATATTTAGGCGTAATCACTACCACAAAATTAACCCAAAGTAGAAAAATTACCAGAAAACCAACAAAACAAGCTAAACTCATTTCTGAGCACCATAGTCCTTCCTCACTCACAATATGCAATTAATTCTCTCCTGCCATTTACATCCCCAGCATCATCCCATACTGAGCATTCCTGGCACCAGAAGTCACTTGGAGCCAATTAACATCCAACTTTCCCTTCCTCAGGACTGTGTGCTTTCTGTGTCTTTATGCACACAAGGAGCAGCTGTCAGACCCAACTCTCAGCAGCCTAACAAGCACTCAGATGTTCTCTCCAGGTTCAGGGGTTGCTCACTGTGAGGCAGCTTTCAATCCAGTGAGGATTGCCTCGCTTCTTCCCTGGCAGTAGCCTTGCACAATTACCTCAGCTGGAAGTCAGACCCCACTCCCTGAATTCTCATCTCTGCCTTTAAGTAATGCGTTGTGTGGAAGACTGTGCAGCGGTTTCTGAAAGAAAGTGATTTCAGGAGAAATGGGAAATTCATGGTGTCCAGTTTCTCAGTTAGTTGGTGTCAGGGGTCATCTAATAACAGCACCATCAACAGTTTCAGCACTACCTCTGTGCAACCAACACTTGTTAGGACATGAAGTGCAGTGCTGTCATGGCTAAAGTGAAGAGAAGTGCTGTCATGGCTAAACGCTTTCAGGGATCAGGGAAATGGGGAGGAAGCAGGAAGGCAGGAGATCAGGAGTTTCACAGTGCCTCTCACCATAGCTCTGTGCCAAGTACTTGACACTGGCAGGGGTCTGTGCACAAATCACAAACAGGGCAGGGCTGCTGGGAACTGCCTTGAGCCGTTTGATTTTCCAGCATCAGCCTCATTCCATGGTTACGGCAATGGGAAGATGCCACCAGCTCACATCCCAGGCAGCAGACCGAGAACTCAATGTCACAACTCACTTTATCAGTTTTTTGCCCAATCACACAAAGCAAAAGCACATTGACAGTAGCTCTATCCAACCACTGTAAGCACAGGTACCTTTGGTTAAACAATGCTTGCTTATTTCAAATACAATACCTGCTTGTGAGCCTTAAACACAATGCACAGAGCTCCAGTATTAAGCCTAGAACTTCCTAATATCTTGCTAGATAAACTTTCTGTAGCTTAGGGAGTTATTCTAGGCAAGTGTTAATACACAGACCATTGTTCTATTTGTCCTTGCTTTTCCACAGTTTAAATAGTTTTTCTGCTGACCAATCTCATGGCTGCTGCTCAGCTCTGATCACAGTTCTGCTGTCTCTGAGGCCTGCCTTTTGCAGCTTTCCCAAACCCCTCTGATTTTACACATTCCCACAGTACTCAGTGCTGGATGAACCCTAGTGCAGAAACAGAGGAAGCAGGATTTAGTGAGTCTACTCACCCAAAGTACTGGGAAAGAAACTCCCTATCAGATGAGTTCTGCAGATCACAGACAGGAGGAAATGTAGTTACAATGGGTTACGCCTGAGAACTGTGCTCACATGCAGTTTCCCGGGGGGTTTTTGGCCCTGCTAGCAAACGTCACCCTTGGAAGCACATGAGCAGAAACAGATGGGTCCCCCAGTGAGCGCCTTGCTAAGATAACCCTCACAAAAAAACCATTCCATCCCCTGTGGTAAATTATAACTGCTGAACTGCCAGCTGATGGCATTGCTGCCCCAGGGCTCTGTGTTTGTAACTCTGCACACGTTGGGAGCGACAGCAGCTGAGCTGACACCTTTCTATGGGGAAGAGCCTTCAGTTTGCACGTCCTTTTCAACCATTTCAAGCAAAGACACCGGCCCAGGGTTACAAGGAATAACAGCTGTGGAACTTCTCCTTGAAAATGCTACAGCTGAAATAAAGCTGCCAAGGTGTGCTGATATGGGCCATTCTTGTTTCTCACACAGAACCTGTCACAAAACTAAATGCTGCAACAGGAGCAGACAGCATGCCAAGCAGGCACTGCTGATCTGAAATGCATCCAAAATAACCAAACCTCCTGAGCCTGGAAATCCTGGCTTGAAATTCCATTACAATAAACTTTCCAGCACTGGCACTCTGGGATTTGGAAAGTAGAGTCTGTTCTCTTGGTCTTGTTAATTCCTTGATTTATCCTCACTTTTGTGTTCAGCCCCAAATAAGCCAGATTCTACTCAATTACAGTCTGAACTGGACAATATTTCCCTACTCAGCTGAGTGATGTTCCATCACAGTGAAATAAAAAAAAAGGCTACAGGTCTTTTCTTTCCTTAGCTTGCTATGCCTACTTTTTTATTACTACTCCATTTTCCTAGAAACCTACTTAGACTGGGAGAATACTACCAGTTACCTGCCTATCTGTGAAAGTTATCACAAAAACCAGAAGAAATAATCCAGATTAGGACCAAAAACAGCCCCCCCAAAAATTGCCACATCTGCAGAAAAGAATTCCACCAATAAGCCTGTTCTGGTGCAGATATAGCAGGCAGAATTTTTTCCCAAGCAAAATACAGCTGGACCTTGACTGATCCTTCACATTGAAATGAAGTTGTACTTTTGTACCTGGGAAAATCACTGCCAGTCTCAGTCACAGGTGCATTGACAGAATCCTAAAAGATGCTGAGAACCAGTCCTAAATTCATTTATGACTTCAGTTCTGTTATCAGAAGGATAGCATCAGTTTTCTTTGTCCCTATCTAGTTTTCTTCCTCGATTTTCAATTTCCCAGAAGGGAAGCCCCAGACTCCCGCATTTGTCCTTTCCTTACTGGAAGCCTCCTCAGGGAAGATGAGGTATTATCAGATGTCATTTCTTCCCTTGTCCTGGGGACCCTCAAACACCACCACAGTCTGATTACTTGTTTAGAGACAAAACCATTTGAATTAGTGCTAGGAACCTTGTCCCACCTCTATTGGACCTCTATTTCTGCTTCTCTTGTATTTTTATTTCACCAGACTGCAACTTGTTCAGATTTGTTTGTCAGCAAACCTGGCATGTCAAAAAATTGTTCAACTGAGAAGCTCCATCTCAAAGTGCTTAGGCTATCAGATAACCCAGGCAATGTTTTACTCACACCCTGATAGTTAAAACTATTAAACTTGCATCCCACCTAGCATGTTGACACAGCATTACCAGGAAACAAAGTTCATTTTGTCTATACGTGCAAAAATCATGAGGTGAAAGACGTGGCAGAGCATATTGACTGATACAGCAAAGTTCTTACAACATAAAGTAGTGTGTGCGGTTTTCCTGGTTGGGTTTTTTTTTTGTTTTGTTTTTGTTGTTGCTGTATCTTTATTTTTTTTAATAATACACAAAGTTCAGTCATTTGAGAAAATCATCAAAGAGTAATTGCCACACCAGCGCTATTTAGCATGTTCCTTTCTCCTTTTTTCCCTGACTGAAACCCACATCAAGTAATTACATGCAATTAAACATATTCTTTCCAATGCTTTTGCCTTGTTTTCTTTTTTCATTTCACTACAATTACTGTGAATTCTCTTTTACTCATCAACTTGCACTTTTCAAGCAAATTTTCATGCATTTTATGCATCAAAAGGGCCAATACCTCAAAGAGGAGGATCTTTGTAGCCTGCCCTGATGGAGGGCCATTTCATCCAAATCTCATCATTTTCATCCAAATCTGTTCTGCGCCTCATCAAGGCTCTGATAATGGGCTCTACACAGCAGAAATAGTCAAATTGCAGTTTGAACCAGAGAAATGTTTTTTATTTGCTGCAAAGTAGCAATTACACGAATCTTCAGCTACACAAGGGAACCTCTCAAACAACAGTGCTGTAAATCAAGCAGTTTGTTCACTTGAGATAGGAACCTAATAAGAGAAAAATAGTCTCCAAAAGAATTCATCCCATCATTGAATTTTTAGGCTGTTTGAGATACAGACTGTGTCTGGATGCCTAAGGGGGTCTTAAGAGCTACACAGGCAGTGGTATGGTGCAAATAACAAACACATGTGAGTCAGCACTGACAGACAGAAAGGGTAGGATCCCTGTCCTTTATCAAATCACTATGGACAGGATCTTCCTTGTCTCAAATACTTTAGGAGCACAAACACTCTTCAGCCTCCATTAAATAACATGGTATTGACTCCTCTCTATGCCAAGGATTGAAGAAACATGCTACAGCCTCACCTAGAGGAGTTATAACAACTCCCAGTCCTATGCACAGGTGACCTGTCCAATTACTAACTAAAACAGATTAATAACAGAAATATAGTCAGAGACCAACAGAACTAATAAACCTTCTTCTATAGAACATCATACTTGTTTCTCATCCTCTCCATGAACCAGTCGCCACCAAAAACATATTGGGAAACCAGAGAGCCTGAAGGAAACCATTCCTCCATGCACTCCATGTTCTTAGCACTCAAAGCTCCAGGGAATTTTCCTTGAGCAGGTAAGGATATGGTGACAATGCACTTTGAGACTATTACTGCATGATGCTCCCAGGCAATCCATTCAAACAGACTGATTCACCTCAGCCCAGCTGAGCACACCACAGGAGCAGAATAACTCTGCTAGAGCTGGTTTCTGTATGGAACAGGCTGATGAGCTCCAGCCACTGTGCTGTGCCCAGTGATTCCAGCTCACCTCTCTGAATTTCTGCTGAAATGGGAGGGCAGGTTGCCAACACAGGCTGGGATTAGACAGAAGGCAGCACTGGAATCAGCTGGGGGCTCAGGACTCAGGAGCTCCCCACCTGAGAGCTCACATGTGTTTTGTTCTGCTGAAAATCCAATTTTGTCACTGGTCTGGAAAGAGGAGTGTTCTTGAATCATTTTCATCTGAGAAGCAGTTGAAAATATGTATATAAATATATAGTATTCATAGAAATATATCTTATATAGAATATATACTTTATAGATAATATTATATCTATTGTTATATATAATTATATATTTTATATATTATATATTATTAATATATATTATATCTAATTCTATATATCTAGAGCTATATCTAGAGCTATATCTAGAGCTATATCTAGAGCTATGTGTTAAACCATCCATTTTTGCCTGAACATCAGTTCCCTGTCTGAAGTTAAAATTATGAACAGTGAACATGTTATGGACAGTGGAAGCTGAAAGCCAAACTAATTTACAGATGGATCCTGAAAACTCAGCAGAGTTAGACTACTGAAGTCAAAAGGCTCCAATATTTTATTTTCTATTTTAACCTAAAAAGGATAGTCTGGTGACATTTCAGGTTCAAATTGAGGTTGGGACAACAATTACAATTGAAGAAGTAAAATGCCACAAGTTCTGTACATGACTGGAATCAACTTAGTCCACACAGCTATGAAGGGGGTGATACCAGCAGTAATCAATTCCTAATGTTATTTCCTGTGAGTACAATGAATTGTATAAACATAAATGCTCAAAAGTTAAGTTTATGTTTGGATTCTTCAAAACACAAACTTTTAGGGATTATAAAAACGCCTGGCTTTTCCTTCTTCCTCAGAGAATTCTCACCTGGTATTTTGCTTTGACAATTTATGCTTCTATTCTGAATCTGAAAATAATCATCAGTAACTCAAACGGGCATAGGAAAATACATTATTTTTTGCCAGTCAACCCATGATACCACTGCACAGTTTTGTGAGGGAAAGTTTCATTTGCCTTCCAGCCATCAGGCACTGGCAAGCATTCAAGCAAGCACATCCATTCAGATGAAGGACCGGCTTGTTGCATGACTGAGCAGCCAAATTCAATTCATACTTGGAGTGAAACTAATTAATATTTGTAAATAGAATATATACTTTATATATAGTATTATATAGATTATATAGAATTATATATTGTATGTATTATATATTATGAATATATATTATACATAATTCTATATAACATAGAGCCATACCTAGAACCGTATCCGGAAGCATACTTAATACATATCTAGTACATAAACAGAACATAACATTCTGGAACGTACCTAGAACTGTATCTAGAATGGAATCCAGAACATACCTAGAACACAATCTACAACGATTCGTAGAGTCTAGAACATGTCTAGAACGCACCTGGAACGCAAATCTAGAGCACAATACAAAGCAATCTAGAACGCAATTTAGAGTCTAGAACGTGCCTAGAACACAATCTAGCGCCCACCTAGAATGGAATCTAGAACATAGCTATAACGCGCCCCATAACGCGCTCTAGAACATACCTAGAACGCAATCTAGAACTAGACCTAGAACTGTATCTAGAACCTACCTAGGGCCTTTTACGACAGTCGCGCTTTACGGCCGGTTTTACGACAGTCGCGCTTTACGGCACCTTTTACGACAGCCGCGCTTTACGACTGTCTTTACGACAGTCGCGCTTTACGGCCGGTTTTACGACAGTCGCGCTTTACGGCCGATTTTACGACAGTCGCGCTTTACGGCACCTTTTACGACAGTCGCGCTTTACGGCACCTTTTACGACAGTTGCGCTTTACGGCCGATTTTACGACAGTCGCGCTTTACGGCACCTTTTACGACAGTCGCGCTTTACGGCACCTTTTACAACAGTCGCGGTTTACGGCCGATTTTACGACAGTCGCGCTTTACGGCACCTTTTACGACAGTCACGCTTTACGGCATCTTTTACGACAGTCGCGCTTTACGGCACCTTTTACGACAGTCGCGCTTTACGGCCGACTTTACGACAGTCGCGCTTTACGGCACCTTTTACGACAGTCGCGCTTTACGGCACCTTTTACGACAGTCGCGCTTTACGGCCGGTTTTACGACAGTCGCGCTTTACGGCCGATTTTACGACAGTCGCGCTTTACGGCACCTTTTACGACAGTCGCGCTTTACGGCCGGTTTTACGACAGTCGCGCTTTACGGCCGATTTTACGACAGTCGCGCTTTACGGCACCTTTTACGACAGTCGCGCTTTACGGCCGGTTTTACGACAGTCGCGCTTTACGGCACCTTTTACGACAGTCGCGCTTTACGGCCGATTTTACGACAGTCGCGCTTTACGGCACCTTTTACGACAGTCGCGCTTTACGGCCGATTTTACGACAGTCGCGCTTTACGGCCGATTTTACGACAGTCGCGCTTTACGGCACCTTTTACGACAGTCACGCTTTACGGCCGATTTTACGACAGTCGCGCTTTACGGCACCTTTTACGACAGTCGCGCTTTACGGCCGGTTTTACGACAGTCGCGCTTTACGGCACCTTTTACGACAGTCGCGCTTTACGGCACCTTTTACGACAGTCGCGCTTTACGGCACCTTTTACGACAGTCGCGCTTTACGGCCGGTTTTACGACAGTCGCGCTTTACGGCACCTTTTACGACAGTCGCGCTTTACGGCCGGTTTTACGACAGTCGCGCTTTACGGCCGGTTTTACGACAGTCGCGCTTTACGGCCGGTTTTACGACAGTCGCGCTTTACGGTCGGTTTTACGACAGTCGCGCTTTACGGCACCTTTTACGACAGTCGCGCTTTACGGCCGGTTTTACGACAGTCGCGCTTTACGGCCGATTTTACGACAGTCGCGCTTTACGGCACCTTTTACGACAGTCGCGCTTTACGGCCGGTTTTACGACAGTCGCGCTTTACGGCCGATTTTACGACAGTCGCGCTTTACGGCACCTTTTACGACAGTCGCGCTTTACGGCCGGTTTTACGACAGTCGCGCTTTACGGCACCTTTTACGACAGTCGCGCTTTACGGCCGATTTTACGACAGTCGCGCTTTACGGCACCTTTTACGACAGTCGCGCTTTACGGCCGATTTTACGACAGTCGCGCTTTACGGCCGATTTTACGACAGTCGCGCTTTACGGCACCTTTTACGACAGTCACGCTTTACGGCCGATTTTACGACAGTCGCGCTTTACGGCCGGTTTTACGACAGTCGCGCTTTACGGCCGATTTTACGACAGTCGCGCTTTACGGCCGGTTTTACGACAGTCGCGCTTTACGGCACCTTTTACGACAGTCGCGCTTTACGGCCGATTTTACGACAGTCGCGCTTTACGGCCGATTTTACGACAGTCGCGCTTTACGGCCGATTTTACGACAGTCGCGCTTTACGGCACCTTTTACGACAGTCGCGCTTTACGGCACCTTTTACGACAGTCGCGCTTTACGGCCGGTTTTACGACAGTCGCGCTTTACGGCACCTTTTACGACAGTCGCGCTTTACGGCACCTTTTACGACAGTCGCGCTTTACGGCCGGTTTTACGACAGTCGCGCTTTACGGCCGATTTTACGACAGTCGCGCTTTACGGCCGGTTTTACGACAGTCGCGCTTTACGGCCGGTTTTACGACAGTCGCGCTTTACGGCCGATTTTACGACAGTCGCGCTTTACGGCCGATTTTACGACAGTCGCGCTTTACGGCCGATTTTACGACAGTCGCGCTTTACGGCCGATTTTACGACAGTCGCGCTTTACGGCACCTTTTACGACAGTCGCGCTTTACGGCACCTTTTACGACAGTCGCGCTTTACGGCCGGTTTTACGACAGTCGCGCTTTACGGCCGACTTTACGACAGTCGCGCTTTACGGCACCTTTTACGACAGTCGCGCTTTACGGCCGGTTTTACGACAGTCGCGCTTTACGGCCGATTTTACGACAGTCGCGCTTTACGGCACCTTTTACGACAGTCGCGCTTTACGGCCGGTTTTACGACAGTCGCGCTTTACGGCACCTTTTACGACAGTCGCGCTTTACGGCCGATTTTACGACAGTCGCGCTTTACGGCACCTTTTACGACAGTCGCGCTTTACGGCCGATTTTACGACAGTCGCGCTTTACGGCACCTTTTACGACAGTCGCGCTTTATGGCACCTTTTACGACAGTCGCGCTTTACGGCCGACTTTACGACAGTCGCGCTTTACGGCACCTTTTACGACAGTCGCGCTTTACGGCCGGTTTTACGACAGTCGCGCTTTACGGCACCTTTTACGACAGTCGCGCTTTACGGCACCTTTTACGACAGTCGCGCTTTACGGCACCTTTTACGACAGTCGCGCTTTACGGTCGACTTTACGACAGTCGCGCTTTACGGCCGATTTTACGACAGTCGCGCTTTACGGCCGGCTTTACGACAGTCGCGCTTTACCGCCGGCTTTACGACAGTCGCGCTTTACGGCCGATTTTACGACAGTCGCGCTTTACGGCCGATTTTACGACAGTCGCGCTTTACGGCCGGTTTTACGACAGTCGCGCTTTACGGCCGATTTTACGACAGTCGCGCTTTACGGCCGATTTTACGACAGTCGCGCTTTACGGCACCTTTTACGACAGTCGCGCTTTACGGCCGGTTTTACGACAGTCGCGGTTTACGGCACCTTTACGACAGTCGCGCTTTACGGCACCTTTTACGACAGTCGCGCTTTACGGCCGATTTTACGACAGTCGCGCTTTACGGCCGGCTTTACGACAGTCGCGCTTTACGGCACCTTTTACGACAGTCGCGCTTTACGGCCGACTTTACGACAGTCGCGCTTTACGGCCGATTTTACGACAGTCGCGCTTTACGGCACCTTTTACGACAGTCGCGCTTTACGGCCGATTTTACGACAGTCGCGCTTTACGGCACCTTTTACGACAGTCGCGCTTTACGGCCGGTTTTACGACAGTCGCGCTTTACGGCACCTTTTACGACAGTCGCGCTTTACGGCACCTTTTACGACAGTCGCGCTTTACGGTCGACTTTACGACAGTCGCGCTTTACGGCCGATTTTACGACAGTCGCGCTTTACGGCCGGCTTTACGACAGTCGCGCTTTACGGCACCTTTTACGACAGTCGCGCTTTACGGCCGATTTTACGACAGTCGCGCTTTACGGCCGGCTTTACGACAGTCGCGCTTTACGGCACCTTTTACGACAGTCGCGCTTTACGGCCGATTTTACGACAGTCGCGATTTACGGCCGGTTTTACGACAGTCGCGCTTTACGGCACCTTTTACGACAGTCGCGCTTAACGGCACCTTTTACGACAGTCGCGCTTTACGGCCGACTTTACGACAGTCGCGCTTTACGGCCGATTTTACGACAGTCGCGCTTTACGGCACCTTTTACGACAGTCGCGCTTTACGGCCGATTTTACGACAGTCGCGCTTTACGGCCGGTTTTACGACAGTCGCGCTTTACGGCACCTTTTACGACAGTCGCGCTTTACGGCCGACTTTACGACAGTCGCGCTTTACGGCCGGTTTTACGACAGTCGCGGTTTACGGCACCTTTTACGACAGTCGCGCTTTACGGCACCTTTTACGACAGTCGCGCTTTACGGCCGGTTTTACGACAGTCGCGCTTTACGGCCGGTTTTACGACAGTCGCGCTTTGCGGCCGGTTTTACGTCAGTTTTTTCTTGCCCATCTTAGCGTTTTTTCTTGCCAGTCTTGGGGTGTTTGTTCCAGATTTCTTCTTGCCCATCTTGGGGTTTTTTTTTCTGTTTTTTTCTGGGTTTTTTCTTGCCCAGCTTGCGGATTTTTTCTGAGGTTTTTCTGGAGTATTCTTGCCTATCCTTGGGTTTTTTTCCGTTTTTTTTTTTTTTTTTTTTTTCCTTGGTTTTTTAAGGGTTTTTTCTGGTCCATCTTGGTTTTTTTTCCTGGGAGTTTTCTCACCCATCTTGGGGTTTTTTCATTGGTTTTCTGTGGGTGTTTTCTGGGTTTTTTCTTGCCCTTCTTGGGGGTTTTTCTGTGATTTTTCTGGGTTTTTTGTGGATCTTCTCCTTGCCCATCTTGTGGTTTTTTTTGGGGGGTTTTTTTTCCTTGCCCATCTTGGGATTTTTTTCCCTTTTTTTTCCCGATTTTTTTCTGGTTTTTCCTGGGTTTTTTCTGGTCCATGTAGCATTGTTTTTCTGGGATTCTTCTTGCCCATCCTGGGGTTTTTTTCTTGGTTTTCTGTGGGTGTTTTCTGCATTTTTTTCTTGCCCATCTTGGGGGTTTTTTTCTCGGTATTCTCACCCATATTGGGTTTTTTTTCTTGGTTTTTTGGTTCTTTTCTAGCCTATCTTGTGGTATTTTTCTGGGTTTTTACTTGGCCAGGACCAAAAAAAAAAATCAGCCAGGGTGGAAGGCAGCTGGGGATTTTTTATTCTAAATTTAACAAGGAGTTGCAAAACCTGGAAAGCAAAAGTCACACACACAAGGTTAAATCCAGTCAGCATGTGCTCACACACACAGAGACGAGCAGACAGACACAGCCACGTGCTCTCACACATACTCCTTCCACTTACATGCTCACTGTGGCCCTTACCTGAGATGCTGAAGAAGGTGCTTTGACACATCTTCTGGCTGCCGCTCCTTGAGGAAAATGGCAGATCCTGGGGAAAACAGCAGCCATGAGGACCTGTGAGACAACAGGAAGGGTCAACAGGTGGCTGACAGCTAGGACTTGTCCCCACTCTGGACTGATAAATTTTCTACCCAAAATCCCACGAAAGACAGATGAACAGTAAAGTTGTTATAACTGTTCTACCTAACTGTGACTACGTGCCAGGGCAGGGCAGCTGCGATCATAAGTGGTACAGTGTAAGTACACACAATATAAGCTGATGCATACAGTGCAAGTCCACATAGAGTGTAAGTACACACAATATAAGGCGACATGCTTACATACATGCCAATTTTTAAATCTGTCCCAGGGATTCCCAACCTGCTACTCTCCCATCTCCAGGCCGTGGCCCCCGACTTATCTTTTGGATGATAGGTGATGGGAATCCATGTTGCACCTGCAATGAGTCTGCCTCGGAGGGCCCCATGATCACCTGTTAGCCTCTGGTCAGCTACAATAAAGAAAACCAAAACCAAAGTGTGAGTTCAGAGTTATGTGGGCCAAATCCCACCAAGGCAGCTACTTGCCCTCTCCTGAGTGTGCCTGGCTCCCTCAGGCTCCAGCTACATCCCGATTCCCAGGCGGTGGCCTTCATTAGTGGTGGCACCTGGGTTAGAGAAAGGCAAAGTTAAATGGCATTCCTGTGAGTGCAGTGGAGGACCTTGTATGCTGTAAGACATGGGAACGCCTCTATTTGGCTTCTGAGAAGCCTTGTGTGGGGGGGCCCTCCAATAAACACCCTTTCTCACTCTGCTGCCTGCAAACCCCCTCCCAAGAACTCCTAAACTGGATACCTGCTCACCCTCCCTCTCCCAGTCACAATCCTCAACTCACCTGAAGCCTCAGTCGCAAACGTCATCCTTGACACTGGGCAGATCCCTCTTGTGACACCATGAATCTGCTGAAAAATCGTTATGCCTAAGAGCTGAGCAATAACAACTACTTCTCTCCGCTGCTCACCTTGGCTGCTAGTATCTGGATTGACTTCCTAAAAAGAAAGACAAAGAACAGAGCTGTAACAGAGTCACCATACACACTTCTGCTGCAGAGACAAATGGGGCCTTACCTCCTTGGGGGAATCCCCTCACCTGGGATGGGGCCCTCTGGCACAGATTTAAGCCATCTGAACCTGAAAAAAAAAATTAGGACAAGAGTCAAAAAGTTGCATGATAACTGATGAGCTCCAGACATCCTATGTCCATCTACAAATCCCATCTAGAGTCCAGGTACACCCCACATTACAAACTTCAAGTCCCTGGGATTCTCCTATTGCAGCTGGCTATGTAGCAGGGCAGAGCAGCCCCATCCCAAATATGTGCAGACACCCGTGACACAGGACAGACCAGACGTGACAAACAAAGGACACAAGACACAGACAGAAATCTCTTGGCAAGGAAAACAGCTGCAAGGACTGAGAGAATGCAAAACAAGATGACGGAGCTGAAACCGATGGTGAGCTGATGAGGCTCAGAGAACCCTGGAGGAAGAGGATGCTAAACTGAATTCTTTCTTCCAAGAACTGCAAAGATGGATGCCTAGGAATCCTACAATCAGAAGCCTCTACCTAACTTCGTATTATTACAAAGTCCTAATCCACCATAATGGATCCTGGTGGGGCATAGCTGTCCATACAACTGAGAACAAGACCTGAAAAGACAACTGACTGGATGCCTCTAAACAGAGAACTTTTGACTGGGGAGCTCAGACAGGTATCAGAATTGCATCTATGGCCTGGGTGCCAGGCCAAGGAATGCAGAGATGACAGATGCTACCAATGATGCCAGGGTTTCTGACAGGACCCTCAAAGGGCTAAGGAAAAAGACATGAGATACACAAGCAACACATAAGGCACAATAGACAAGTGACACGAGACACACCGGACTGCTCTGCCCTGCTGCATACATCAGCACTGTGATCAAAAGTGACACTTGGCTTTCATGGGGCCTAAGGGGCCACTTCATGGACACCCCCAGCTCCAAGGGGACTCCAAAACCCCTCCCAGTAATTCCCAAACCAGCACACTGCTTTCATCCCCTCTGTGGGTCATGGCCCTCTACTTATCTCTCAGACATCAGGGGATGCTGGTCTCAGGTGCAAAGAAAGGCCACCTCGTCAGCTGGGAAGGTCCTCCTGTCACCGCGCTGGTGTCTCTCAGACAGCTAGAGTAAAGAGAACCAAACATCAGTGCCTGATCTTGGCACCGCATCGGCCAAAACCCCACCACTCTGCTACTCACCGCGCTCCTAAGAAGGCCCGGCACCTCCTAACCCCGACCCTCTGCCACACGTGGAATGCATCTGCACCTGAAAGAAAGTTAGAACATATGTCAAACACCACCAGGGTAACTCACAAGCTGCAAACACCTTATGTCAATCTAGGAATAGCATCTAGAGCCCAAGTACAGCCCTGATTACAAATTCCAACTCCCCATGGTTTGTCCTACTGCAGCAGGCCATGGGCAGGGCAGAACAGCTCCAGCACAAACGTGTGCACACACCCGTGACACAGAACGTGACAAACAGGGGGGACATGAAACACGACACAGCATGCTTGTGGTGAGGGCCTCGAGGGGAGAAGGCAAAAGGGACCCCAAAGACACACCAGGGAACACGGCACACGAGACAACACCAGACAGACCGGAGCTGTTCTGCACTGCCCGCCTGAAAGCTGCCATCAAAAGTAGAGCCTCTCCCTTTAGCTGTCCTAAGAGGCCCTTGCAGAAGAATGCTTTTCCCTCTGCTCATTTTTAAATCTGCCCCAAGAACTCCCAACCCACATCTCTCCCATCACCCCATCTCCAGGCTGCGGCCCCCGACTTATCTTTTAGATGATCGGTGAGGGGAATCCATATTGCACCTGAAATGAGTCTGCCTCAGTTAGCCCCGTGATGGCCTGTGAGCCTCTCGGTCAGCTACAATAAAGAAAACGAAAACCAAAGTGTGAGTCCAGAGTTATGTGGGCCAAATCCCACCAAGGCGGCTACTTGCCCTCTCCTGAGTGTGCCTGGCCCCTTCAGGCTCCACCTTCATCCTGATTCCAAGGCTGTGGCCTACATTAGGGGTGGCACCTGGGTTAGAGAAAGGCAAAGTTAAATGGCACTCCTCTGAGTGCAGTGGATGACCTTGTGTGCTCTAAGACATGGCAATGCCTCTGCTAGGCTTCTGAACAGCCTTGGGGGGGAGCCCTCAAATAAACACCCTTACTCACCCTGCTGCCTGCAAACCCCCTCCCAAGAACTCCTAACTGGATACCTGATACCCTCCCTCTCCCAGTCACAACCCTCAACTCACCTGAAGCCTCAATCTCAAACATCATCTTGGACAATGGGCAGATCCCTCTTGTGACATGATGAATCTGCTGAAAAATTGTTGTGCTTGAGGGCTGAGCAATAACAACCACTTCTCCCCGCTGCTCACCTTGACTGCTGGCATCCAGATTGACTTTCTAAAAGAAAGACAAAGAACAGAGCTGTAACACAGTCACCATACACACTTCTGCTGCAGAGACAAATGGGGCCTCACCTGCTCGGGGGAATACCCTCACCCAGGATGGGGCCCTCTGGCACAGATTTAATCCATCTCAATCTGAAAAAAAAGTGAGGACAAGAGTCACACTGTTGCAGGATAACTGAAGAGCTCCAGATATCTCGTGTCCATCTACAAATCCCATCTAGAGTCCAACTACACCCCACATTACACATTCCAAGTCTCCACGACTTCTCCTATCGCACCAGGCTGTGCGGCAGGGCAGAGCAGCCCCGTCCCAAATGTGTGCTGACACCCGTGACACAGGACAGGACGTGACAAACAATGGGCACAAGACACAGACAGAAATCTCTTGGCAAGGAAAATGGCTGCAAGGACTGAGAGAATGCAAAAGGAGATGACCGAGCTGAGACCGATGGTGAGCTGATGAGGCTCAGAGAACCCTGGAGGAAGAAGATGATAACTGAATGATTAATTCCAAGGACAGCAAAGATGGATGCCTAGGAATCCTACGGTCAGAATGCTGCACCTAACCTCATATTATTGCAAGTCCTAATCCACCATAATGGATCCAGGTGGGGCACAGCTGTCCATACAGCTCACAAGAAGACCTGACAAGACACCTGACTGGATGCTTCCAAAGAGAGAAGAGAGTCTGATGCCTGTCTGAGCTCCCGAGTCAAAAATTCTGTGGCCCGTGTGCCAGACCAGGGAATGCAGAGATCACTGATGCTAACGATGATGCCAGGGGTACTGACAGGGCCCTCAAAGTCCTAAGGTAAAAGACAGGAGAAACACAAACAACACATAATGCACAACAGACAAGTGACACGAGACACACCGGGACTGCTCTGCCCTGCTGCACACCTCAGCACTGTGAGGAAAAGTGAGACTTGGCTTTTGTGGGGCCTAAGGGGCCACTTCATGAACACACCCCCCCCTCCAAACTGGACTCAAAAACCCTTCCCAGTAATTCCCAAACCAGCACCATGCCTTCATCCCCACTGTGGGTCACAGCCGTCTACTTATCTCGCAGACATCTGGGGATGCTGGTCCCTGTCAGGTGCAAAGAAAGGCCCCTCGTCAGCTGGGAAGGTCCTGCTGGCACCGGGCTGGTGTCTCTCAGACAGCTAGAGTAAAGAGAACCAAACATCAGTGCCTGATCTTGGCACCGCATCGGCCAAAACCCCACCACTCTGCTACTCACCGCGCTCCTAAGAAGGCCCGGCACCTCCTAACCCTGACCCTCTGCCACAAATGGAATGCATCTGCACCTGAAAGAAAGTTAGAACATATGCCAAACACCACCAGGGTAACTCACAAGCTGCAAACACCTTATGTCAATCTAGGAACAGCATCTAGAGCCCAAGTACAGCCCACATTACAAATTTCAACTCCCCAAGGCTTGTCCTATTGCAGCAGGCCATGCAGCAGGGCAGAACAGCTGCGGCAAAAAATGTGTGCACACACCCGTGACACAGAACGTGGCAAACAGGGGGACATGAAACACGACACAGCATGCTTGTGGTGAGGGTCTCGAGGGGAGAAGGGAAAAGGGACCCCAAAGACACACCAGGTAACATGGCACACGAGACAACACCAGACAGACCGGAGCTGTTCTGCACTGCCCGCCTCAAAGCTGCCATCAAAAGTAGAGCCTCTCCCTTTAGCTGTCCTAAGAGGCCCTTGCAGAAGATTGCTTTTCCCACTGCCAATTTTTACACCTGGCGCAAGAACGCCCAACCTGATACTCCACCATCTCCAGGCCAAGGGCCCCCGACTTATCTTTTGGATGATCGGTGAGAGGAATCCACATTGCACCTGAAATGAGTCTGCCTCAGAGGGCCTCGTGATGGCCTGGGAGCCTCTCGGTCAGCTGCAATAAAGAAAACCAAAACCAAAGTGTGAGTCCAGAGTTATGTGGGCCAAATCCCTGCAAGGCAGCTACTTGCCCTCTCCTGAGTGTGCCTGGCTCCTTCAGGCTCCACCTTCATCCTGATTCCAAGGCGGTGGCCTTCATTAGGAGTGGCACCTGGCTTAGAGAAAGGCAAAGTTAAATGGCATTCCTGTGAGTGCAGTGGATCACCTTGTGTGCTCTAAGACATGGCAATGCCTCTGCTAGGCTTCTGAACAGCCTTGGGGGGGGGGCCCTCAAATAAACAAATAAACACCCTTACTCACCCTGCTGCCTGCAAACCCCCTCCTAAGAACTCCTAACTGGATACCTGCTCACCCTCCCTCTCCCAGTCACAATCCTCAACTCACCTGAAGCCTCAATCTCAAACATCATCCTTGACACTGGGCAGATCCCTCTTGTGACACGATAAATCTGCTGAAAAATTGTTGTGCTTGAGAGCTGAGCAATAACAACCACTTCTCCCCGCTGCTCACCTTGACTGCTGGCATCCAGATTTACTTTCTAAAAGAAAGACAAAGAACAGAGCTGTAACACAGTCACCATACACACTTCTGCTGCAGAGACAAATGGGGCCTCACCTGCTCGGGGGAATACCCTCACCCAGGATGGAGCCCTCTGGCACAGATTTAATCCATCTCAATCTGAAAAAAAAAGTTCGGACAACAGTCACACTGTTGCAGGATAACTGAAGAGCTCCAGATATCCTGTGTCCATCTACAAATCCCATCTAGAGTCCAACTACACCCCACATTACAAATTCCAAGGCTCCAAGACTTCTCCTATCGCACCAGGCTGTGCGGCAGGGCAGAGCAGCCCCGTCCCAAATGTGTGCTGACACCCGTGACACAGGACAGGACGTGACAAACAATGGGCACAAGACACAGACAGAAATCTCTTGGCAAGGAAAATGGCTGCAAGGACTGAGAGAATGCAAAAGGAGATGACCGAGCTGAGACCGATGGTGAGCTGATGAGGCTCAGAGAACCCTGGAGGAAGAAGATGATAACTGAAGGATTAATTCCAAGGACAGCAAAGATGGATGCCTAGGAATCCTACTGTCAGAATGCTGCACCTAACCTTATATTAATACAAGTCCTAATCCACCATAATGGATCCAGGTGGGGCATAGCTGTCGGTACAGCTAGGAAGAAGACCTGACAAGAAATCTGACTGGATGCTTCCAAAGAGAGAACTTTTGACTGGGGAGCTCAGACAAGTATCAGAATTGCATCTATGGCCTGGGTGCCAGGCCAGAGAATGCAGAGATCACAGATGCTACCAATGATGCCAAGGTTTCTGACAGGCCCCCCCTAAGGTAAAAGACATGGGATACACAAACAACACATAATGCACAACAGACAAGTGACACCAGACACACCGGGACTGCTCTGCCCTGCTGCACACCTCAGCACTGTGATCAAAAGTGAGACTTGACTTTTATGGGGCCTAAGGGGCCACTTCATGAACACATCCCACCTCCAAATTGGACTAAAAAACCCCTCCCAGTAATTCCCAAACCAGCACCATGCCTTCATCCCCACTGTTGGTCACAGCCCTCTACTTATCTCTCATACATCTGGCGATGCTGGTCCCTGTCAGGTGCAAAGAAAGGCCACCTCGTCAGCTGGGAAGGTCCTGCTGGCACCAGGCTGGTGTCTCTCAGACAGCTAGAGTAAAGAGAACCAAACATCAGTGCCTGACCTTGGCACCGCATCGGCCAAAACCCCACCACTCTGCTACTCACCACGCTCCTAAGAAGGCCCGGCACCTCCTAACCTTGACCCTCTGCCACACAGGGAATGCATCTGCACCTGAAAGAAAGTTAGAACATATGTCAAACACCACCAGGGTAACTCACAAGCTGCAAACACCTTATGTCAATCTAGGAATAGCATCTAGAGCCCAAGTACAGCCCACATTACAAATTCCAACTCCCCATGGTTTGTCCTACTGCAGCAGGCCATGCGGCAGGGCAGAACAGCTCCGGCAAAAAATGTGTGCACACACCCGTGACACAGAACGTGACAAACAGGGGGGACATGAAACACGACACAGCATGCTTGTGGTGAGGGCCTCGAGGGGAGAAGGCAAAAGGGACCCCAAAGACACACCAGGGAGCACGGCACACTGGACAACAGGACACAGACCAGAGCCGTTCTGCACTGCCCGCCTGAAAGCTGCCATCAAAAGTAGAGCCTCTCCCTTTAGCTGTCCTAAGAGGCCCTTGCAGAAGATGGCTTTTCCCACTGCTCATTTTTTAATCTGTCCCAAGAACTCCCAACCTGATACTCCCCCATCTCCAGGCTGTGGCACCCGACTTATCTTTTAGATGATCGGTGAGGGGAATCCACGTTGCACCTGAAATGAGTCTGCCTCGGAGGGCTCCGTGATGGCCTGGGAGCCTCTCGGTCAGCTGCAATAAAGAAAACCAAAACCAAAGTGTGAGTCCAGAGTTATGTGGGCCAAACCCCTGCAAGTCAGCTACTTGCCCTCTCCTGAGTGTGCCTGGCTCCTTCAGGCTCCACCTTCATCCTGATTCCAAGGCTGTGGCCTTCATTAGGAGTGGCACCTGGATTAGAGAAAGGAAAAGTTAAATGGCATTCCTGAGAGTGCAGTGGATGACCTTGTGTGCTCTAAGACATGGCAATGCCTCTGCTAGGCTTCTGAAGAGCCTTGGGGGGGGGGGGCCCTCAAATAAACAAATAAAGACCCTTTCTCACCCTGCTGCCTGCAAACCCCCCCTCCCAAGAACTCCTAACTGGATACCTGATCACCCTCCCTCTCCCAGTCACCATCCTCAACTCACCTGAAGCCTCAATCTCAAACATCATCCTTGACACTGGGCAGATCTCTCTTGCGACATGATGAATCTGCTGAAAAATTGTTGTGCTTGAGAGCCGAGCAATAACAACCACTTCTCTCCACTGCTCACCTTGGCTGCTGGTATCCAGATTGACTTCCTAAAAGAAAGACAAAGAACAGAGCTGTAACACAGTCACCATACACACTTCTGCTGCAGAGACAATTGGGGCCTCACCTGCTCGGGGGAATCCCCTCACCCGGGATGGGGCCCTCTGGCACAGATTTAATCCATCTCAATCTGAAAAAAAAGTTAGGACAAGAGTCACACTGTTGCAGGATAACTGAAGAGCTCCAGATATCCTGTGTCCATCTACAAATCCCATCTAGAGTCCATCTACACCCCACATTACAAATTCCAAGGCTCCAAGACTTCTCCTATCGCACCAGGCTATGCGGCAGGGCAGAGCAGCCCCGTCCCAAATGTGTGCTGACACCCGTGACACAGGACAGGACGTGACAAACAATGGGGACAAGACACAGACACAAATCTCTTGGCAAGGAAAATGGCTGCAAGGACTGAGAGAATGCAAAAGGAGATGACCGAGCTGAGACCGATGGTGAGCTGATGAGGCTCAGAGAACCCTGGAGGAAGAAGATGATAACTGAATGATTAATTCCAAGGACAGCAAAGATGGATGCCTAGGAATCCTACGGTCAGAATGCTGCACCTAACCTCATATTATTGCAAGTCCTAATCCACCATAATGGATCCAGGTGGGGCACAGCTGTCCATACAGCTCAGAACAAGACCTGACAAGACACCTGACTGGATGCTTCCAAAGAGAGAAGAGAGTCTGATGCCTGTCTGAGCTCCCCAGTCTAAAGTTCTGTGGCCCGGGTGCCAGGCCAAGGAATGCAGAGATTACAGATGCTAACAATGATGCCAGGGGTACTGACAGGGCCCTCAAAGTCCTAAGGTAAAAGACAGGAGATACACAAACAACACACAATGCACAACAGACAAGTGACACGAGACACACCGGGACTGCTCTGCCCTGCTGCACATCTCAGCACTGTGATCAAATGTGAGACTTGGCTTTCATGGGGCCTAATGAGCCATTTAATGAACACCCCCCCCTCCAAACTGGACTCAAAACCCCCTCCCAGTAATTCCCAAACCAGCACCATGCCTTCATTCCCACTGTGGGTCACAGCCCTCTACTTATCTCTCAGACATCTGGGGATGCCAGTCTGTGTCAGGTGCAGAGAAAGGCCCCTCGTCAGCTGGGAAGGTCCTGCTGGCACCGGGCTGGTGTCTCTCAGACAGCTAGAGTAAAGAGAACCAAACATCAGTGCCTGATCTTGGCACCGCATCGGCCAAAACCCCACCACTCTGCTACTCACCGCGCTCCTAAGAAGGCCCGGCACCTCCTAACCCCGACCCTCTGCCACACGTGGAATGCATCTGCACCTGAAAGAAAGTTAGAACATATGTCAAACACCACCAGGGTAACTCACAAGCTGCAAACACCATATGTCAATCTAGGAACAGCATCTAGAGCCCAAGTACAGCCCACATTACAAATTTCCCCTCCCCAAGGCTTGTCCTATTGCAGCAGGCCATGCAGCAGGGCAGAATAGCTCCAGCACAAACGTGTGCACACACCCGTGACACAGAACGTGACAAACAGGGGGACATGAAACACGACACATCATGCTTGTGGTGAGGGTCTCGAGGGGAGAAGGCAAAAGGGACCCCAAAGACACACTAGGGAACACAGAACACTGGACAACAGGACACAGACCGGAGCTGTTCTGCACTGCCCGCCTCAAAGCTGCCATCAAAAGTAGAGCCTCTCCCTTTAGCTGTCCTAAGAGGCCCTTGGAGAAGATTGCTTTTCCTGCTGCTAATTTTCAAATCTGTCCCAAGAACTCCCAACCCACTATTCTCTCATCTCCAGGCCAAGGCCCCTGACTTATCTTTTGGATGATCAGTGAGGAGAATCCACGCTGCACCTGAAATGAGTCTGCCTTGGAGGGCCTCGTGATGGCCTGTGAGCCTCTCGGTCAGCTGCAATAAAGAAAACGAAAACCAAAGTGTGAGTCCAGAGTTATGTGGGCCAAATCCCTGCAAGGCAGCTACTTGCCCTCTCCTGAGTGTGCCTGGCTCCTTCAGGCTCCACCTTCATCCTGATTCCAAGGCGGTGGCCTTCATTAGGAGTGGCACCTGGGTTACAGAAAGGCAAAGTTAAATGGCATTCCTGTGAGTGCAGTGGATGACCTTGTGTGCTGTCAGACATGGCAATGCCTCTGCTAGGCTTCTGAACGGCCTTGGGGGGGGGCCCTCAAATAAACAAATAAACACCCTTTCTCACCCTGCTGCCTGCAAACCCCCTCCCAAGAACTCCTAACTGGATACCTGATCACCCTCCCTCTCCCAGTCACCATCCTCAACTCACCTGAAGCCTCAATCTCAAACATCATCTTGGACACTGGGCAGATCCCTCTTTTGATATGATAAATCTGCTGAGGGAAATATTGTGCTTGACACAGCTTGGAATTTCAGGGAGTTGTACTCCTCAATTAAAAAAAAAAAATCCCAAAAACAAACAATGAAAAAAAAATAAACAAACAAAACCCCACAAAAACAATAAAACCCTAAACACCTAACTCCCCACAGAAACAAAAAAAACCCACAGAAAACATCAAAAAATCCAAAAAACCCACGAAAACCAACCAAAAAACCCCCCCAAAAAAACCAAAAATTCTACCAAAAGAAATCCAACCAAAAAAACAACCAGAGCAAAACTAAAAATTACAAAAGCACCTTACCACTCCTAAACACAAAACCCAAAATCACAAACCTAAATACTCTCTGTATTCCATGCTGTTTTCTTCACAGAATCTTCCGAGCCTCTGTGCTTTAGATGCCCAGAAACACCTGCTGAAAAGATGCTGAGACGGGCTGAAAAAGCCTCTTCACTGAAATGAGGAGAGCTCTTAACCCAGCACATCCCAGAGAGGGAATGAAGCCCCTCAGCCACGGCTGGGGTTAATATACCCCTGATTGTGCCCGCCTCTCGTTCCCATGGCACCCAGGAAAAGGGAGGGGGCGAATCCCACCAAGCCCTCAGAGCAGCTGCCGCTGTTTGGCTCCTCTGACTCACATTCAAGGGCAGTAAAGGGCTTGTTGTAGAAGAAAACTCTTCAGAAAAGTAACAGTGCTTTCTTTTTTGCAACAACTACTTGGAGCAGAAGAACAGAAAACTGGCAAGATATAAAACTTTGTGGTAAGGTTACATAGCTAGATCAATTGGGTAATTGGGTAATTTGCTGTTACCTTACATAATTATTCTGTGTTTAATAAAAGCCATCTAATAAATTCACACCCAAAACTCCAGCAGCCCAGCTGGCCCTACCAAATCTCTATGTTTATGCATACAGTAAACAAAACCAAAATCCCAGTAATACCTATCAGAAGTCTGTGAAAGAAACCTCTTGAAATTGATCCTACCTCAAATACAAAACAACCCATGCAAAGTTAGCTTGACTCAAAAAACAATTTACACAGAGCTAATAACACCAAGAAATAAAACAACACACCATATACCACCAAAGAATATAATAGTGAAGAAAAAAGAAACCACTTTTTTTTTTTTTTTTTTTAATTTAAACTAACTTCTTTTATTAGCTAGAACAAAAGCTTTTGCCAGGACTGCAACAACTTCTTCTCCTCCTGAAATGTCCCTTCTCCTTCCCAAATTCCTTACAACTTCTGAGTTTACATCCAAGCAAAAAGCAAAATTTGTGCACTTGTGCGTTCGATGCTCCTGCCAGATTCTCTGTTTCCCTCCACATCTTCTTACACTTTCAGTCTTCACTCTGTCCTGCCGTGACGAGTTTGACGGACGAATTGCTAACGTTAAGAGAGGATTTCCCTGCCTCCCTCCCCAGAGCTGGTTTCCTTAGTGCATTTCACTCAATCCCAGGCCGGCAATGATGCACGCTCACCTCAAGCGTGCAAGGCTCACAGCTGCTCGGCTAAATGCGGCTGTAATCGGCTAAACTCGGCCATTGTCATCTGCATTCGGCTGGACTCGACCCTTCGGCACGGATCGCCTCGCTTCGGCCGAACTCGGAGCCGCTCTCTGCGCTCGGCGCGGTTCGGCTCGCTTCGGCCCAACTCGGAGCCGCTCTGTGCGCTCGGCGCGCCTCGGCTCGCTTCGGCCCAACTCGGAGCCGCTCTGTGCGCTCGGCGCGGCTCGGCTCGCTTCGGCCCAACTCGGAGCCGCTCTGTGCGCTCGGCGCGGCTCGGCTCGCTTCGGCCCAACTCGGAGCCGGTCTCTGCGCTCGGCGCGGCTCGGCTCGCTTCGGCCGAACTCGGAGCCGCTCTCTGCGCTCGGCGCGGCTCGGCTCCCTGACGGCGGGCAAGCGGCGCCGCCTCACGTTAAACTCGCCCGGCTCGGGGCTCTCCTGCTGCCGCGTCCCGCGGGCGGCCCGGCCATCGCACGGACACGACCGGGAGCGCGGGGTGGCACAGGAGCTCATTGGGCTGTGACCGCACTCGCGCTAATTAGCGCGCACGAGAGCAGCGGGCTCGGTTCGGCTGAGCTCGGCTCCGTTCAGGCAGCCTCGCAAGCCTGGCCTCGGTTCGCTCGAGGCCGTCAGGTTCCGCCGGTCTCGCCTTGGTTCGGCTGAGCTCGTTCCATTCGGCCGAAGGAGGCGTCGTTCGTGTTTTTACAAATATCTTTCTATATTGACTGTATATTTCTATATTTAGTTTTATACTTCTATAATACTTTCATTATTCCAAATAAAAACCCCATCTCTAACCAAATAAATAAAAAACCCCTTCTTTTAAAGGATATTGAAATGTTTTTATTTATACTTTGTATAATTATACATTCATATTTTAATTTATCGTTTCTTTGGATGTATTACATTAGTAATGATATATTATATATATAAAATTTTAAAATATATTTAAATTATTATTTAAATTATGTATAATATCTACTGCTACAACTAATTTTTTCTTATATTTTTAATTTTTATATTTATCTGTATGTATTTATTATATATTTCTAAACTTAGATTTCTACCTTTATATTATTTGTATTTATAATTTTTACAATCAAAACCCTTCATATTGACCAATAAAGAAAACCCACTTTATTTAAGTATTTTAAAAATATTTTCATGTTTATAATTTTCATATTTATATTTATAATTTGTTCAATATTACATGAGAACACACCTGCTCCTGCACCGCAGTGGGGCTCCTTCTCCTGGGGACCTTGGGGTGCCCCAACGGCATCAGAGCCCCGAGTCTTCACCCCCTTCTCCTCTATTTAGAAACTACACTGGAACTTTTTTCTGGAAATAAAGACATTACCTAAATCCTCTCCCCATGTCCTAGACAGATGGATATTCAGTTATTAGTTGGCTGGGCAGCAGTTTCTTAAATAGAATGATAAACAAGATGTGAACATTTCAGCTACAAGCAAATAGGCAAATCTGAACAAGGTACTGGTGGCCAACACCAACCACCGAAGTTATTTTGAAGCAATTTTTTAGACAATAAAATACTGATACCACAAAAATTAAGCAAAAAGCTAACTACTGGCTAAGAAAGAAGGAAAAATTAACTTTTGACAGCAACAACATTCCAACCACACAGGCTTTTTCCCGATGTCATACCTTATAACTACCTCTCTTGGGAATTCTCATCATGTATCCCAAAAGGAATAAATACCTTAGAGCGTCCTAAAGCAAAAAGTAGCACACATGAGCTCCTCACACTCCCAGGAGGCCTGCACAGCGTGCACTGAGTCTGCAACAAATTCTGCTCACTGAGGGTCTGCAAACAAAGGTTCAACTAATGGACTGAACTGATTTTAAAGGGAGGTTTTCTAAGCACAGAAGCACAACAAAGAACAAGCAGAAACAATTCTTAAATAAATCTGCAAGTTTTATTTAGCATATATGCGACTGATTTCCACGCTGTGGATTCTGACTTGGATTCATCTGTAGGTTCAGGAAGATGACAATGCACACTCTGCCCTCCCTGAGCCCCCCACAGCAGCTGAGCGCTGCTACGTGTGCTCAGATCATCAGGAGCTGGATTACACGTGCCTGCATGGACTGGAACTGCTCTGCTGCAGATTCAGGAGCTGATGGCAGAGAGGGGCTGGCCGAGGCGTTGTCCCAATTCCATTTCTGTGTGACGAGAAGCGGTTTGTTCCCAATGGGTGCAACAATCCCCAGCTCCCATCTGTGGTGAGTACCGATGGCACGCAAATGGCAGCCCGAGGAAATCGTGTTCTGGGCTCTAAGTGGTCGGGACAGGGTCTGATGTTTTGTTTTGTAATTGTATGATGATCAGTACAACAGGGCTCTGATGGATGACATGGCAACACAGAATTAAAAACCCCTCGATAGGATTACATCGACTTCTAGGAAAAGACAAAAGCTTAGGACCCTTCTGAAATCTACTTTTAATCCAAAGCACGGGGCTTGTCAGCATGCTGCACCTTCCAGCTTTTCAAAGCAGCTTACCTCTGAAGACCAGGAAACATTGATTTCTACAGAAAGAGTGGGCAACCCCCAGGCTAACCTCAGCACCACTGTTTAATAGGGGACCTGCCAGCGTGCCAGTCCAGCTTCAAGTGTGCTTTACTTCAGTCTAACATCCCCTCAAAATTCTTCTCACATCTTCCAACCCTGAAATCTTATTTTCCCCTAAAGCTTCTCTCCATTAGCAATTTCCAAGTAACATGGTATTTTTACAACATTCAAAAATGTCATGCTGGACTGTGCTACAGAGTAATCTGCAAATACAAGCTTAGCAAAGTTTGAATTGCCTTGTCCAGAGAAAAAACCTACAAGTGAACACCTACACCTGCCTACAAAGAGCTAACAAGCCCCTGGCAGCTGCCAGCATCAAAGCACAGCGGATGTTTCTAATACAGGGTAAGGATAACAATATCACCTTCTGTTCTCTCCAGCTTCTTTTCCCTGCAGTCGTATTTTGCTTCTTATGATGTTTTTAGTCTCTGCATCTTCTTGGACAGCACCGAGCCCGACGACAAGGATACGAGAGTCTTTCCCTGCCGTAGGGAGAGAACCAGGAAAACAGTTAAAATAAGAACAGGGCAGTTTGAAATTCATACTTGCAACGAGAAGCAGCGCCTAACCAACAGAACAAAGGTAAACAAAGCATGATACCTCCCTGGGGACAGAAGACTTATGAACTCTCCAGGATTTACAATTCCAGCGACCAACCCCTTCAGGACAGCAGCCAAGTGTCCCATGGGGTGGTGCTGCACCAAAGAACCATCTGAGAGGTTCCAAAGAGTGAAATGCACAATATTTTGCAAAGACAAAAAATCTTGCAAAATAACAAAAATGCAATAGATGTAAACTACAGGGCAAGAGTACAAGTGTTACTTTTGGGAGCTGGAACCGTCCAGGTGAGCACCTGATAACTGGATCCTCACCAGAGTTTGAACCCTTCAGGACACAGAAGGGTTTTCCCCAGGAATTTCACAGACTGAGTTTGGATAGAAGCGCGCTCGCCGGATCCTCAGAAACGTCGCCCATTCTCCAGGTGTCTGGAGAGAACTGCAAATGGCTCTCACGTAGTTTGAGCTAGTTCTGTAAGGTCTCGGGGGAATTTCACCAGATGCAACCAAATTGGGCAACTCCCAGTGGGACAGAAGGAACCCAAAGCTTGGGTGAGCAGAGCCGCAGCAAATACTGAGGAAACAAACAAAACAGCATCAAAAATAATAAACCATCCTTCTTTTTTCTCTTGCTTTTGTTTTTTTCTTATTCATATCAGCACAGCAATTAAAGAGAAGGCGAAAAACTCACCATTACTGAACATTTCATCACCTGTAAGCTGAGCATCCTTAGCATAGAGGACTCCAAAGTTAAAATTCACCGATCCCTGGGAAATAAAACCAAATATCGTATGATAAACAGTCAAACAGCAGACATAAAAATTTGTTTCCTCTAAGGACTTTCAGGTACGTATGTATCTTTGCATTACACATGAGAACATACACTTTATACCATCACCTAATACATAATAATTTACCTTTAAATTTTGATAGTATAGCATGAATTTTTAACTTAAACTGGTGATCTATTATTATTAAGTTGGTGCCTAAAGTTATTTCTGCTGTCACGTTCAAAAAAACATCAATTTTTTTTAACTGTAATGAGCAATTGATTTCAAAGTCATCACAAGCCCACCAAAACACAAAGCAGTATTCACTGGATGGGTCTGTGAGCTAGAAGTAGTTAGGCTTCTACTTCCCTCTTGTTCTTCCAGAACCAATAAATCCTGTCAACAAAACCAGGATCTTTAGCCCACTGCTGTGAAAGATTCTACAAGGATGATGATTGGATTTGTGTTTAGAAGTTTTCATTTGAAATGGCCAGTCCAATGGATAAAGACAGTTCAAGTAGTATTACATTACTATTATTATTATTTCTATTATTATTTTTACTATTACTACTACTATTATTATCACCTGCTACTGGAAGAAACAAACCAGTAGTACCTATACTTAATTACTTTTACCTCCAGAAAATAATAAAGAAAAAGAACCAAACCAAAAAAAGTCACTTCCTACCTTTTATATCAAGGGATGAAAAATTTCTCTTGGGCTCTTCTCCAATTTATCAAGACTCACAGCACTGAAAGGCAAACAAAACAGTGCTTTATAGAAGGGCAAGTGCACGTTTCAAGGCTGAGCCACCAACTGATTGCAGTGACAGCAGTTACAACATGAATCGTTCCCAGAGCCTCTGTTCAATGGAACGTTCAGTGGAACTGCCATTTCTTTCCCAAAACACCAACTTCCAACACTTCCTAAACGTATTTGGTATTTTACAACAACAGAAGTTAGTGAGACTCTGTGTGGAGGTCAGGTTTAAATTTATTTCCTTCTAAAGCACAGAGCTCTGTTCCATCACCCTTCACTTCGGCTCTACACTGAATCGTGGTGAGCATTTGAGAAGGGCTCAATAACCAATTCTATTTCTCTCTTTTTCTACTTCTCTCTATTCCTAAATCATTCCAGACAAGTCCAATGAAAAACGACAAGTTCAGCATCAAAGTCACACTTTTTCCCTTTGTCTGGTCAAGAACAGGCTCTAAATCCACTTATTGCTGCCTTCAACGATTAGGACTTGCAAAACCATTTTTACATGTTTTACAGCTTTATCATAAAACCCACAGAACGCAAGCTCTCAATTACAGGAAAAGGTACACAGGCAAATATCTAAAGGGATCACTTATTAGTAAATACATACCTTGATAGAGATCGCACTGAGAACGTTTCTGTGGGACTCTAAGGGACGCATGTTTTCTGAGCACCCTATAAACAAGAAAAGCTAGGATATATTACAGGACATCCCCACTTTTTCTACATATTCAAATAGGATTTTTAATAAAAACAATTCAGTTAAAAAAGAAGGAAGAAAACCAAGCTAATTTTACTCAGCTGTATTTACTGCCGATTTAGAGAAAAATGCCGGGCAGCGTCGGCCGTTGCGGCACACGTCGCGCCGGCAGCAGGGCCTGCCGGGAGTTGGAGTCTCGGGCTGGTAGCCACTCATGTGCCGCGATAGCCGTTGCGTCACACGCCGCGCCGGCAGCAGGGCCTGCCGGGAGTTGTAGTCTCGGGCTGACAGCCACGGCTCCGTGCCCCGCCACTGGGAGCTGCAGTCCCTCCCGGGCATCAAACGGCTCCTTCGCCCCAGGGCGGGGAAGGACCCGAGGCAGCACCGCTCCTCCCGGATGCCCTCTCTTTTGTCCCTCCAACTCTTTTTCTTTTTTTAACTCTGTTTTTCACTCTTTTCCTTTTCCCTTTCCTTTCCTCTCCTCTCCTCTCCTTTTTTCCATTTTTTTCCTTTTTTTTCTTTCCCTTTCCTTTTCTTGTATTTCTAATCTTGGTTTGCCTTTCTAGCTCTAGAATAAAAAAGCAGCAGTAATAACTTTCAGGCTACCTGGGAGTAAAAAAACCCCAAAACTAAAAAGATTTAAAGAAAACTATTTATTCCCTGGGAGCCTGAAATTTTCTACTGCTGCACATGACACAGAGCTTTTTATTCCTTCGCATATATAGTTGATATTTGATACTCACTTTATACACCGCCCCCTGCCGTCTGCACCGTTGCTCTGCAGGCAGAGCGCTGCGGCGTCGTTCGGTTCTGTTTAATTAAACTCGGCTAAATTAGGCTTGGTTCGGCTTAGGTCTAAAATCGTTTCGGTTCGGCTTTTCGTCTAAATTCGGCTTTTCCGGCTCTTCGGCTGAACTCGGCCCGGTTGGGCTAAAGTCGGTCATATTCGGCTCTTTGTCTAAATGCGGCCAATGCCGGCTACACTCGGCTATCGGTTACACTCGGCTACACTCGGCTATCGGTTTCACTCGGCCACACTCGTCTCTTCGTCTCAACTCGGCTGTTTTCGGCCGCACTGGGCTCTTCGGTTAAACTCGGCTGTTGTCGGCCACACTCGGCTCTTCGGTGAAACTCGGCTGTTGTCGGCTACACTCGGCTCTTCGGTTAAACTCGGCTGTTGTCGGCCCGGCTCGGCTCTTCGGCTCAAGTCGGCTGTTTTCGCCCACACTCGACTCTTCGGTGAAACTCGGCTGTTTTCGCCCACACTCGGCTCTTCGGAACAATTCGGCCCGGCTCGGCTCCCTCAGGGCGGGAAAGCGGCTGTCAGAGGACCCCGGCACAGCGAGGCGTTTACCCACATGCCTGTCACAAACCCGCCGAAATACGCCCGCCCGCGGCGCCGCTGAGACCACAGCATGTGTCGGGTACACATGAAACGCCACAGAAAATACCACCGGGGCCGCGCCGGGGTCGGTATTCCATGCAGGCAGTCCAGTGACACCCACCCCGGTCCTCCACTTCCCCGCCCTTTTCGCCGCCCTGTTGAGAAGGTCAATTAAAAGTCCGCGACACCCGCGACGCGCCACTCCCAAGGTGGCGGCCTCTCGGCGCAGGGCTGCAGTACCGCGCTCTGCCCACAAGGCGGCAGCACTGCCGCCCGCCCCAGCCGGGGGCGCAGCGCGCCTCGGGGCTGCGGGCAGCGAAGGCGGCAAAAAACAACAGGGGCGACCCCCGACAAACACTGCTCGGAAATAAATGCCCCAAAACAACCGGGAAGAGGGAAAAAAACCCGTCTGCCTCTAATCTAATAGGATAAAAGACAAAACAAAACAAAACAAAACACAAAAAGAAAAAACAGAAAACAAAAAACAAAACCAAACCAATTTCTTTTAAGAAATATTTAAACATTTTTTTAAATATTTTTTCATATTAATAGTCACATTTCTATTTACAATGTATATTGATATACACTGTCCATTTATACATTTCTTTTTATAAATACATTTCTATTCCATATTGCATATATCCCTACAACTTAAATTTATTTGTATATTTTTATAAATATTTTTACATAGTAAGTATATATTTCTGTTACAATTTTTACTTCTGTAACACTTGGATTATTTAAAATCAAACCTTTGCCTCCATCCACATTAAAGCCAAAAAGAACCCCTTTCTTCAAAACTGTACTTAAATATTTTTTAAAATTCTATTTTTCAGGTTCATATTCACATTTACATTTAAAATGTATACTTATGTATACTGTTATTTGAATTCTTCATTACATCTCTTCCTATTATTTGTATTTATTTATATTTTGTGTTTATATATATATTTATATCTTGATTGTATATCTCAATATTTAGAAATATATAACAATAATATCTACATTCATATTATTTAAAAAAAACCCTGCCTCTAACACAATAAGAATAAAAAAACCCCCACCCTTTGTTTTAAACAATATTTAAATAGATTTTATCCTCATGTTCAATTTTTATATTCATATTTGCATTTATAATGTATATTAATGTATATTGCTTACTTATACATTTATCTTTACCAATGTCAATCTATAAGTAAGTTTATATTCTATATTACATCCGATGCGAGTAGGTATTTATATTTTTTATATATTTTTATTCATATTTTTTATATTGATTAAATATTTCTGCGTCAACATTTTTACTTCTGGAACACTTATAATATTCAAACTAAAAACCCTGCCTCTACTTAAATGAAAGCCAAAACATTCCCTTTCTCTTAAACTATATTTACATATTTTCATATTTATATTCCCATTTATAATTTATATTGCCACATAATGTTATTTATATTCTATACTACACCTCCTCATATTACTTACATATATTTATATTTAAATTTATAGTCATAGTTTAGCAATTTCTCTTTATATATTTATTATATATTTCTATCTTAAGATCCACATTTCTATATTACTTATATTATTTAAAATAAAACTCCTGCCTCTAACCAAATAAAAACCAAGGACAGCCCTTTATTTGAACCAGATTTAAAATGCAGGAAGTAAATTTATTTTTCAAAATTATAATGATATTTATATAGATATTTTTATTTATTTTATTCATAGATATTATATATATTAGAGAGAATACCTTCTAATAGAATCATAGATATAAAGTTTCTGTATTGTATATATTTTTACTTATATTTAAATTAAATATGTATTGATATTTGTATTTCTATATATATTTGCATATCTGAATTTATATTTCATTTCTATCATTTATTTAAAAACCCCAGCCTATAACCTAATAAAACCCCCCAATTTACTTTTACTCTATTTAAATATTTTTATATTTACAATCTATATTTATATATCTTTGTGTATATATATATATATATATATATATATATATATATATATATATATATAAAATAGACTATCATTTACCGATATGATATGTTCCAATTATATACCATGTATTATAGTTTTATGTATGTATCTGTTATCTATATTTATGTTTACCACTCTAATTTTAGATTTATTTTTAAATTCATATTTATTGCTATTTTCATCTCTATATTAAACCATACAAGTTCACTAACCCGACACACCGGAGCCACAACGATACCGTACCTTTGTCAGCGCCGGCACGCAGCACACGCCCGTCCCGTCGCAGCACATCAAAACAAAACCTATTTCTATCACTAACGGAACAAACATCCCACAACGTCACTGAACCCCAATAAAAACTCAAATAAACCTAACTGTAAATCAATTTTAAATCCCACTATAAAGTAGCCCAAAACCTCTGCACATGCTCATCATAAACTTCCTCCTAAACCAGTATCTCAAAAACCCCAAAAAAACTCAAATACACCTTGAAAATGACACAACTGCTAATAACAACAAACACCCATTAAAAATTAAATCAAACCAACTCACTAGACTCAAAACTGTACAACTGACCCTGAACATTACTAAAAAAAGTCCCCAAAGCTCTACCTTTATGCTAATGCACAAATAACAACCTATCATCTATACAAGTTATTTGAAAAAATTAAAAAAAATAATTAAAACCATGAAAATAAAAAATCTAAACTATTAAAATACTAAAAAATATCACTGCCTAAATTAAAAAACGTATTGCCTATAAAAATCCACCATATAAATGCCCCGTCCCAAAAAATAAAAAAAAACTATCGAACCAGAAAGAAATCAGAACTTGGGAACACCAAAACCAGAGCGTTCAAGAAGTCACACCACATCCCTTATCATACACCAACTACAAACAACAGAAAACAATACAATGAATTCTTAAAAACCACCTTAAGACCACTACATTGAAAAACATTTCAAAAATTAAAAACTGCATCTAACAAAAGCCATCTAATAAATTCACACCCAAAACTCCAGCAGCCCAGCTGGCCCTACCAAAGCTCTATGTTTATACATACAGTAAACAAAACCAAAATCCCGGTAATACCCATCAGAAATCTATGAAAGAATCCTATTGAAATTAATCCTGCCTCAAATACAAACCAACCCATCCAGAAAGTCAGCTTCACTCAAAAAACAATTTACACAGAGTTAATAATACCAAGAAATAAAACAACACACCATATACCACCAATGAATATAATAGTGAAGGAAAAAAAAAAACCGCTACATTTTTTTCTTTTTGTTTTTTAAGCTAACTTCTTTTATTAGCTAGAAGAAAAGATTTTGCCAGGACTGCAACAACAACAACTTCTTTTTCTTCTTCTCCTTCTGAAATGTCCCTTCTCACTCCCAAATTCCTTTCAACTCCTGAGTTTACATCCAAGCAAAAAGCAAAATTCGTGCACTCGTGCGTTCGCTGCTCCTGTCAGATTCTCTCTTTCCCTCCACATCTTCTTACACTTTCAGTCCTCACGCTGTCCCGCCGTGATGAGTCTGACAGAAGAATTGGCACAAGTTAACAGAGCATTTCCCTCCCTCCCTCCCTGCCTCTGCTTTCCTCAGCGCATTTCAATCCATCCCAGGCCTGCAACGATGCACGCTCACCCCAAAGCTCACAGCAAGCACGCAGCAGCTCAGGCTCTCTCGGCTCCGGGGCTCTGTGCCTTGGATACCCGAGGAAACTTCTGATGAGCCTCCGCTCCAATAAACTGGAATGCAAACTCACCTCCATCTCAGAGCCTCAGTGACCTCGCCCAGCCCCTTCATGACTTGCAGGCACAAGGATGCAAAGCAGCTTTTTGTCTTTTCTCTTGAGTGCCAACGGGTCAAATATGTCGGCTTTGACATCACTGATTACCCTCTCTTTGAAGTCTCCCAAGGACACTTTTAAAGAAAAGACAGAAGACTGCTGGTACATCCACGTGGGATCAGGAGGAAAGCAGCAAGGATCCGAGGCCAGCGGCGCGGCCGGGCAGTGCCACGTCCCTGCCACCCTGTGACGAGGCACACGGCTGCAGAGCCCCAGAGCCCGCAGGCCCTGCAGCTGCCACACGGATGGACCTGGTTCCCTCCCCGGGTGCCCAGGGGGAAACCTGAGGGCAGGCGTCCTCCCCGAGGGTGCACCCGGAGCCCCGGGCAGGGATGGAGTCGCCGGCTGCTCTCTGGGGACGAGACCCTCCCTGCAGGCGATGCTGCCTCGTCCTCTCCCTCCCCGTGGGACAGGGACCTCCAGGCTCTGCGACCAGCCTCCTTCCGTCAGCATCCAGGTGCTGTGTCACAGCCACAGGGGTCAATTCGTGGTGAGTACCGATGGCACGCAAATGGCAGCCCGAGGAAATCGTCTTCTGGGCTCTAAGTGGTTGGGACAGGGTCTGATTTTCTGTTCTGTACTTGTATGATGATTACTACAACAGGGCCCTGATGGATGACGTGGCAACACAGAATTAAAAACCCCTCGATAGGATTACATCGACTTCTAGGAAAAGACAAAAGCTTAGGACCCTTCTGAAATCTACTTTTAATCCAAAGCACGGGGCTTGTCAGCATGCTGCACCTTCCAGCTTTTCAAAGCAGCTTACCTCTGAAGACCAGGAAACATTGATTTCTACAGAAACAGTGGGCAACCCCCAGGCTAACCTCAGCACTACTGTTTAATAGGGGACCTGCCAGCGTGCCAGTCCAGCTTCAAGTGTGCTTTACTTCAGTCTAACATCCCCTCAAAATTCTTCTCACATCTTCCAACCCTGAAATCTTATTTTCCCCTAAAGCTTCTCTTCATTAGCAATTTCCAAGTAACATGGTATTTTTACAACATTCAAAAATGTCATGCTGGACTGTGCTACAGAGTAATCTGCAAATACAAGCTTAGCAAAGTTTGAATTGCCTTGTCCAGAGAAAAAACCTACAAGTGAACACCTACACCTGCCTACAAAGAGCTAACAAGCCCCTGGCAGCTGCCAGCATCAAAGCACAGCGGATGTTTCTAATACAGGGTAAGGATAACAATATCACCTTCTGTTCTCTCCAGCTTCTTTTCCCTGCAGTCATATTTTGCTTCTTATGATTTTTGTATTCTCTGGATCTTCTTGGACAGCACCGAGCCCGACGACAAGGAGACGAGAGTCTTTCCCTGCCGTGCGGAGAGAACCAGGAAAACAGTTAAAATAAGAACAGGGCAGTTTGAAATTCATACTTGCAACGAGAAGCAGCGCCTAACCAACAGAACAAAAGTAAACAAAGCATGGTACCTCCCTGGGGACAGAAGACTTATGAACTCTCCAGGATTTACAATTCCAGCGACCAACCCCTTCAGGACGGCAGCCAAGTGTCCCATGAGGTGGTGCTGCACCAAAGAACGATCTGAGAGGTTCCAAAGAGTGAAATGCACAATATTTTGCAAAGACAAAAAATCTTGCAAAATAACAAAAATACAATAGATGTAAACTACAGGGTAAGAGTACAAGTATTCACTTTAAGAGCTGGAACCATCCAGGTGAGCACCTGATAACTGGATCCTCACCAGAGTTTGAGCCCTTCAGGACACAGAAGGGTTTTCCCCAGGAATTTCACAGACTGAGTTTTGACAGAAGCGCGCTCACCGGATCCTCAGAAACGTCGCCCATTCTCCAGGTGTCTGGAGAGAACTGCAAATGGCTCTCACGCAGTTTGAGCTAGTTCTGTAAGGTCTCAGGGGGAATTTCACCAGATGCAACCAAATTGGGCAACTCCCAGTGGGACAGAAGGAACCCAAAGCTTGGGTAAGCAGAGCTGCAGCAAATACTGAGGAAACAAACATAACAGCGTAAAAAATATTAAACCATCCTTCTTTTTTCTCTTGCTTTTGTTTTTTTCTTATTCAGATCAGCACAGCAATTAAAGAGAAGGTGAAAAACTCACCATTACTGAACATTTCATCACCTGTAAGCTGAGCATCCTTAGCATAGAGGACTCCAAAGTTAAAATTCACCGATCCCTGGGAAATAAAACCAAATATCGTATGATAAACAGTCAAACAGCAGACATAAAAATTTGTTTCCTCTAAGGACTTTCAGGTACGTATGTATCTTTGCATTACACATGAGAACATACACTTTATACCATCACCTAATACATAATAATTTACCTTTAAATTTTGATAGTATAGCATGAATTTTTAACTTAAACTGGTGATCTATTATTATTAAGTTGGTGCCTAAAGTTATTTCTGCTGTCACGTTCAAAAAAACATCAATTTTTTTTACTGTAATGAGCAATTGATTTCAAAGTCATCACAAGCCCACCAAAACACAAAGCTCTGTTCACTGGGCGGCTCTGTGAGCTAGAAGTAGTTAGGCTTCTACTTCCCTCTTGTTCTTCCAGAACCAATAAATCCTGTCAACAAAACCAGGATCTTTAGCCCACTGCTGTGAAAGATTCTACAAGGATGATGGTTTGATTTGTGTTTAGAAGTTTTGATTTGAAATGGCCAGGTCAATGGATAAAGACAGTTTAAGTAGTATTACATTACTATTATTATTATGTCTATTATTATTTTTACTATTACTACTACTATTATTATCACCTGCTACTGGAAGAAACAAACCAGTAGTACCTATACTTAATTACTTTTATTTCCAGAAAATAATAAAGAAAAAGAACCAAACCAAAAAAAGTCACTTCCTACCTTTTATATCAAGGGATGAAAAATTTCTCTTGGGCTCTTCTCCAATTTAACAAGACTCACAGCACTGAAAGGCAAACAAAACAGTGCTTTATAGAAGGGCAAGTGCACATTTCAAGGCTGAGCCACCAACTGATTGCAGTGACAGCAGTTACAACACGAATCGTTCCCAGAGCCTCTGTTCAATGGAATGTTCTGTGGAACTGCCATTTCTTTCCCAAAATACTAACTTCCAACACTTCCTAAACGTATTTTGTGTTTTAAAACAACAGTAGTTAGTGAGACTCTGTGTGGAGGTCAGGTTTAAATTTATTTCCTTCTAAAGCACAGAGCTCTGTTCCATCACCCTTCACTTCGGCTCTACACTGAATCGTGGTGAGCATTTGAGGAGTGCTCAATAACCAATTCTATTTCTCTCTTTTTCTAGCTCTCTCTATTCCTAAATCATTCCAGACAAGTCAAATGAAAAATGAAAAAAACAAGTTCAGCATCAAAGTCACTTTTTCCCTTTGTCTGGTCAAGAACAGGCTCTAAATCCACTTATTGCTGCTTTCAACGATTAAGACTAGCAAAACCATTCTTACATGTTTTACAGGTTTATCATAAAACCCACAGAACGCAAGCTCTGAATTACAGGAAAAGGTACACAGGCAAATATCTAAACGAATCACTTATTTATAAATACATACCTTGATAGAGATCGCACTGAGAACGTTTCTGTGGGACTCTAAGGGAGACACATTTTCTGAATACCCTGTAAACAAGAAAAGCTATGATATATTACAGGACATCCCCACTTTTTCTACATATTCAAATAGGATTTTTAATAAAAACAATTCAGTTAAAAAGAAGGAAGAAGACTGAGGTAATTTTACTCAGCTATATTTACTGCCGATTTAGAGAAAAAAAAAAAGTCATGGGTGCTGCAAAGAAAAAAACAGTGAACCATAAATGCCTACAGTAGAATTTTAAAACAAGTGCTTGGATAAAAGAATCTCATGGAACGTGAAGTAGAAAAAAAGTGAAACCACTATCAGACCTGCCTATTTTCTCACCATTGTACAAGAACATCCTAAAAGCAGTATAAAGTCACTGCCTAAAACCGGTCATGGGATGTAACCAAGTACAATTTAGGCATTTGCTAATCTAGACAGAAACCTTCTCTGGATGCTAGTGTCAAATCACAAGTTTTGTCTTTCAGAAGCTCGACAATGCTGGAAAGCATTTTCCCTGGGGCTCGGGAGGGCAGGGGCGGAAGCGGGGATGAGTTTGCAGCTCGCACCTGGGCCATCCGAAGGGTACAGCCCGCCGGCTCCCTGCGCTGGGCATTCTCCCGGCCATCTCGGGCTTTACCGCTCAGCGCCGCTCCGTCCGTTTCCACGGCGGAAAGAGCCACGAGCACTAACGCGGGCAGCAGCCCCGTCACGCCGCCGGTATCGCAGCGCTCCCTGCTCGCAACGCCCGACACGCGGCGGAGCCGCCTCCGCCCGCAGCACCGGCAGCAGCCCGAGGGAGACGGCTGCGGCTCGGGGGCTCCTCCTGCGCCTCCGCCAGCCCGAGGGCGGCCGCCCCACCGGGACCGCGGGAGCGCCCGGCGCCGCTCACCCGGGGCGGCTCCTGCAGCTCCCGGCCCGCGGCAGCAAAGCACCGCCTCGCCCTCCGCCATCGGCGGGCGGCAGCGCCCCCGCCCCCGGCACCGCTGAGTGAGGCCGACGAACCGGGCGGACGCTCCTTCCGCGCTCCTCAGCTCCACGCGGGCGCCCACACGGAGGCTTCGCCCCTCCAGCGCCGCTGCCGCGGCTCCGTCCCGCGCGGGAGAGGCGCTGGGATCTGCCCGCGCACAGCCCGCTCCCCCGGCGCCCGGCCCCCTCGGCCCGCCAGCCACTCATGTGCCACGTCGGCCGTTGCGTCACACGCCGCGCCGGCAGCACGGCCTGCCGGGAGTTGTAGTCTCGGGCTGACAGCCACGGCTCCGTCCCCCGCCACCGGGAGCTGCAGTCCCTCCCGGGCGTCAAACGGGTCCTTCGCTCGTGGGCGGGGAAGGACCTGAAGCAGCACCGCTCCTCCCGGATGCCCTCTCTTTTTCACTCCAACTCTTTTCTTTTTTCCCACTCTGTTTTTCACCCCTTTCCCTTCTTTTCCTTTCCCTTCCCCCTTGCTCTCCTGCTTTCTTTCCTTTCCTTTTCTTTCCCTTTCCCTTCCCTTTTATTTCTAATCCTGGTTTTCCTTTGTTGCTTTAGAATAAAAAAGCAGCAGTAGTAGCTTTCAGGCTACCTGGGAGTAAAAAAACCCCCAAAACTATAATGATTGAAAGAAAACTATTTATTCCCTGGGAGCCTGAAATTTTCTACTGCGGCACGTGACATAGAGCTTTTATTCCTTCGTATATATAGTTGTTATATTTTCTTTATACACCACCCCCTGCCCTCTGCACCAGCGCACTTCAGGCAGAGCGCTCCCTGCCGTCTGCACCGGCGCTCTGCAAGCAGAGTCCTGCGGCGTCGTTCGGTTCTGTTTAATTAAACTCGGCTAAATTCGGCTTGGTTTGGCTTAGGTCTAAAATCGTTTCCGTTCGGCTTTTCATCTAAATTCGGTTTTTTCGGCTCTTCGTCTAAATTCGGCTTTTCTGGCTCTTCGGCTGAACTTGGCCCGGTTGGGCTAAACTCGGTCATATTCGGCTCTTTGTATAAACGAGGCTAATGTCAGCTACACTCGGCTATCGGTTACACTCGGATATCAACGGTTCTTCGTCCAAAATCGGCGGTTTCGGTTACACTCGGCTCTTCGTCCTAAGTCGGCTGTTTTCGGCTAAACTCGTATCTTCGGCTCTACTCGGCTATTTTTGGCTTCACTCGGCTCAACTCGGCTATTTTCGACTCCACGGGGCTCTTCGCTGAAACTCGGCTATTTTCGGACACACTCGGCTCTACGGCTCTTAGGAACAATTCGGCCCGGCTTGGCTCGCTGAGGGCGGGAAAGCGGGCCATGAGAGGACCCCGGCACAGAGAGGCGTTTACCCAAATGCCTGTCATAAACCCGCCAAAATACGGCTGCCCGCGGCGCTGCTGAGACCACAGCATGTGTCGGATACACTTGAAACGCCACAGAAAATTCCATCGGGGCCGCGCCGGGGTCGGTATTCCATGCAGGCAGCCAATTAGTTCGATCCAGGTCCTCGACTTCCCCGCCCTTTTCGCCGCCATTTTGAGAAGGTCAAAGAAAAGTCCGCGACATCCACAAAAAGCCATTCCCAAGATGGCGGCCTCTCGGCTGCCTGTCGGGGCAGGGCTGCAGTACCGCGCTCTGCCCACAAGGCGGCAGCACTGCCGCCCGCCCCAGCCGGGGGCGCAGCGCGCCTCGGGGCTGCGGGCAGCGAAGGCGGCAAAAAACAACAGGGGCGACCCCCGCCGAAAACTGCTCTGAAATAAATGCCCCAAAACAACCGGGAAGAAGAAAAAAACCCCTCCTGCCTCTAACTTAATAGGATAAAAAAGAAAAACAAAAAACCAAACCCAAGTAATTTCTTTAAAAAAATGTTTAAATATTTTTTAAAATATTTTTTCATATTAATACTCACCTTTTTTAAAATAATATATATTGATGTATACTGTCTATTTATAAATTTTATTTATAAACAAATTTATATTCTATATTACATCTGTCCTTAATACTTAAATTTATTTGTATATTTTATACATATTTTTACACAGTAAGTATATATTTCTGTTAGGATTTTTACTTCTGTAAAACTTACAAGATTTAAAAGAATTCCTCCGCCTCTACACGTAAAAAAGCCAAAAAGAACCTCTTTAATTTACATGTATTTAAATTTTTTAAAAAATTATATTTTCAATATTTACATCCATATTTATATTTAAAATGTATATTGGTATATAATGTTTAATTTTACATTTTTAATGTCCGATTAATTTATAAATTTATATTCTATTTTACATCTGTTCATATTCCTTATATTTATTTATATATTTTTATTAATATCTTTATATATTTATTATTTATTTCTGTGTTAGGATTTTTACTTCTGTAACAATTATTAAAAAAAAAAACCCTGCCTCCACCCAAATTAAAGCCAAAAAGAACCCCTTTTTTTTCAACTGTATTTAAAATTTTTTTTAATTGTATTTTTCAAGTTCACATTCACATTTACATTTAAAACGTATACTAATGTATACTGTTACTTGTATTCCATATTACATCTCTTCCTACTATTTATATTTAGTTATATTTTATATTTACCTGTATATTCATATCTTGATTATATATCTCACTATTTAGAAATATACAACAAAATTATCCATATTCATATTATTAAAAAAAAAAAACTGCCTCTAACCCAATATGAACCAACTCTTTCTTTTAAACAATATTTAAATATATATCCTTATGGTTTCATTTTTATATTCACATTTATATTTAAAATGTATATTAATGTATATTGCTTACTTATACAATTATCTTTATCAATTTCAAGTTATAAAGAAATTTATATTCTACATTACATCTACTCCAAGCAGTTATTTATATCTTTTTATACATACTTATATATATTGATTATATATTTCTGTGTTAAGATTTTTACTTCTGTAACAATTGTATTATTTAAAATAAAACCCCTGCCTCTACTAAAATAAAAGCCAAAAAATTCCCTTTCCTTTAAAATATATTTACATATTTTTATATTTATATTCCCATTTATAATTCATATTGCCATACAATGTCTTTTATAGTCCATATTACAACTCTAAATTTTACTCACATATATTTCTATTTAAATTTATATTTTTAGTTTAGTAAATTGTCTTTATATATCTATTACACATTTCTATATTAACATTAACATTTTTATATTACTTAAAATATATTAAAAAAAACCCCTGCCTCTAACCAAATAAAAACCAAAGACACCCGTTAATTTACACAATATTTGAAATTCTATCTTCCCTCATATCTTCAGTTTTAGTGTATTCAAAAAACATGCTGCTAGAAAATGGGACGCATTGCAAAGGACCAAAACATGCCAAAATTATGCTCACAGATGTGGCAAAAGCAGGGGAAAAAGTCAAGGAGGAAGACACAACTTAGGGGGCAAGATATGAGGGACTTGGCATAGACACTTCAGAAAACAACCAAAAAAAGAAAAAAAATCTTTCCCAAAGTCAAAGCCATCAAAAGGCACGGCATGCCATCAAGGGCAGGAACATGCACCAAAGATTCCTCTATTGGTCCCCATTGAAATCGCAAGATTCCTTTTCCCTTCCCAAAAGGAAATGGAATTTCCTTTCGGGAAGGGAAAAGGAATCTTTCGAATCCCAAAAGAAAGGCTTACAAAGACTCTGGAAAGGAGATAGGTTCAAATGAAATGCAATTGAAAAAAGCAGAAAATTGGGAATTTTAGTGTCTTCAAAAAATAGGCTGTGAGGAAATCAGATGCATCGCAAAAGACCAAAACATGCCAAAACTAAGCTCTCAGATGTTGCAAAAGCAGGGGAAAAAGTCAAGGAGGAAGAGAAAACTTGGAGGGGAAGATATGGGGGAAATGGAATAGATACTTAAAACAAAACAAAAAAACAAATAGAAAAAAATCTTTAGCAAAGTCAAAGCCATCAAAATGCAGGCAGGCCATACGCCAGCAACTGCAGGCACATGCAGCAAAGCTTGCCAAAAATTGTTCCCCACTGAAGGCCAAAACAGAAAAGAAGGACTTACAAACATGCTGGAATGGAAATACCATTAAAGGAATTGCAATTGAAGGAGAAAAAAAGAAAATTTGGGATATTTAGTGACTCTAAGAAAATGGCCCGGGATTATATCAGGTGCATTGCAAAGGACCAAAACATGATAAAACTAAGCTCACAGATGTTGCAAAAGCAGGGGAAAAAGTCAAAGAGGAAGACAAAACTTGGAGGCGAAGGCATAAGGGACATGGCATGGATACTTAAAAAAAACCTAAAAATAAAATCTTTCACAAAATCCCAATTTATTGGCTGTTTTAAAATGAGCTGCATTGCAAAGGACCAAAACATGATAAAACTAAGCTCAGAGATGTTGCAAAAGCAGGGGAAAAAGTCAATGAGGAAGATGAAACCTGGAGGAGAAGATATGAGGGACATGGCTTGGATACCTAAAAAAACAATTCACAAAGTCAAAAGAAATCGGTTGTGATAATATGGGCTGCATTGCAATGGACCAAAACAAGCTCGATATAAGCTCAGAGATGTTGCAAAAGCAGGGGAAAAAGTCAAGGAGGAAGACAAACCTTGAAGGGAAAGATATAAGGGACATTGCATGGATATTATAAAAAAAAAAAAAAGAAAAATTTCCCTAAGTCAAAGTCATCAAAAGGCATGGCATGCCATCAAGTGCAGGGACATGCACCAAAGATTCCTCTATTGGTCCTCATTGAAATCGCAATATTCCTTTTCCTTTTCCGAAAGGAAATTAAATTTTGACCCCAATTGGCCCAAGGCTATTCCCCACCACATAGATGGCATCAGGCTCAGGATATATGGAGGAGGATGGGGGGTTTGGAGTGGTGGCATTTGTCTTCACAAGTCAGCATTACACATGATGGAGCCCGGCTACCCTGGGCATGGCTGAACACCTGTCTGGGGAAGTGCTGAGTTTGTTCCTTGTTCTGCTTTGTTGCATGCACTGCTTTTGCTTTACCCATTACACTTGCAGTATCCCTGCCTATGAATTGTCTCACTTTTGTTGTCGTCATAGTGCAAGTGTTCAATTGTCATTACATTGCAAAGGTTCCACATTACTAAAGTTTCATACCTCCTTGGTGTTTCTTGTAGGCAGCTTCTCTAGCCACTGACTCTTCCTTGTCCTCACAGCAGCCAACTGACCCCAGTTCCCACCAATCCACTCTTTTATAACACTCTTCTGATTGGCTACAGGTGTGGCTTGTTAAAGTCAGGTCTGCTCCTAATCCTTAACAATTGGCTCAGCTGCAACTCTTTAGGGGGTAAGATTACTTTCTATATCACCTTTATTTACCCACACTGTATCCCCCTACACTTTCACTCTTCTGATTCTTCTCCCAAACCCGCTGGAGGGGTGAGGGAGCAGCTGCCTAGGGCTGAGTAGCCAGCTGGGGTTGAACACCACAGCAGGATGTCGACGGAAGGAGACCAGGACATCAATTAGATTATCACAGGCTTAATTTTATTGATCAGTACAGCAGGTTAAATACAGTTCATAATGAGCTTCATACATATTGCAAAAGTTGAGCTCAGGATTGGTTAGTTACATATCAGCAACTACGCCTACTTCTGCATTCTTATGGTTATACTTTTGATACTTTCTACATATTCTCAGGGAGAATCTCTCTTCCCTATCCTCATGTTGCGGCAAGGGCATTCTGTCCTTGCCTGTCATTGGTCACCGACTGCTGACTTCTCCTTTCAGCTTACTGACTGCTGACTTCCCTCTCTCAGCTTGACCAGCGGCATTATGTCAGTATAACCTTTCTCAGATAACCAATTATTAATAAAACTCTTCACAGCAGGATTTCTGGGAGCTGGTGAGCCCCAGTGGGGCTGTGAGGGCACTTCACATCCCTGGCAGTGCAGGGCGTGGGGGGCTGAGAGCAGGCTGCCTCCGAGATAAACTTATCATCACCTGCCTGTGAACCTGTCTCCTCCACAGCACACAAAGATTTTGGGATATCACTTGTAAGAACCTTGGCTACTTGTACTCAGGAGACCCTGAGACTCAGTTGGACCCTGACTAGAAGTTGCACACCTATTTTTCACAGAGGGCTTTTTGAAACTCTCTTCTTGTGCAAAGGGGAATAGTCAATTCTCTGCAGCCAGGCTCATGCTCAGAGATCCCCCAAAAACAACACCAGAGACCAGCAGCTCCAGCTCTGATTGCACTTGCCACGAGTGGCATCTTGCCCAGCCAGTTCTGGGATAAAAATGAATAAATGCATTTAAAAAGTATGCTTAACTTCCTAGCAGACAGATGCACACTTCATCTGCTTCTGATGTCCTAGGAAGCTTTGGTAAAACAGCAAGAAGTGAAACCTACAGATATGTGCATATACATATGGACACCTGTACATCTATATGTACACATAGATGAGCAGAAAAAAGGCAAACGTACTGCCAATATTTCCAGCTGCAGTTCTTTTCCTGACCAAGTTATCATAGATGCTCAGACCATATCTAATCCTGGAAATTAGGATTAGGTACTGCTAACCCCAAAGGTCTCTGGGAGACTCATTTCCTTCCAGATGGGATTCTTCCTCTCTCAGGAGCCAGCCAAAAAAATATCAATGTTTACTCTCAAGTGTACACAGATACTTCTTAATTTATTTTTTTGTATATGTGGTCTGAATGGACATAATCTTCTCAGTCCAGACCAAGGACAGCTCATGGCACGTTCACACCTGGTACAGATATTTATCACACACACATTTCTCCGTCACCTCATTCCACATCACCAGCTGGTGTCACCAGCATCCTCCTCCTTCGTCTGAGCTCTGTCATTATCCAAGTGCTTTCCCAGGGCTCCTCAAATGGGTTTTATGCTACAACAGGACAGCAGCACTCGGAAGAATGAATTACACATCCCGGCCGGACAAACAGACTCCAGGCTGCACTTTGCATAATTGCCACTGCAGGGGCCTCAGGCTGCAGAAGGAGGTTAATAACAACTCTCACTGCTTGTGAAGAGCCACTCCAAGCACTGGAATATCCTGAGCTGGAGTCACGGATTTGTCAGTACCAGCTGCTCTGGGCTCTGCAAAGGGATGCCCATGAGGAGCTTCTGCCTTACTCAGGGCCCTAACAGCAGCCACACCTTACAATCTCTTAAAAGCACTCATTTTACAGAAAACATGGAGCTGTTTCCACTTTAATTTTGAAACATCACATTTTGCACATTATAAATATGTGATGTTTTACCACATGCTCTAAGAACAGACAGAGCTCCTCCATGGCTTGTCGCAGGTAATGCACAAAGCACCCAAAAAATTAAGATCAGGTTTCCCTTTGGAAGGGGGAGTTCTGGGCATCAACTGTCTTAAAGAGTTAAATCCACAGCAAATCTACCAGCCCTGGTGTCCTAGATTCCAGTCATACTAGATCTGGTCTGGAGACTTCAGATTTGGGACTCAGATTTGAGTTCTATTGTTTGGAAACCAACTGCTAGTGAAAACACTCTTTGGAAAGGATTTTATTTATTTACAGAAATCTCCTTAGAAACTACAGCAGAGATTTTTCAACCAGATGTGATGCTTCATTGTTAATTAGTTCATCTATTGGAACAACAGCTTTCCTATCATGAGATCTGGGAAGCTCAAATTTGAAGTGCTAACTCCAGGCTGCCCCTCAGATGGAAAATATGAGCAACACACTCAGCTTTTGGAACTGAAAACATCAAGTGTGTGGTGTACAAGCAGCAGACACTGTTAATGTCCAGACACCTCCATGGAAAAGAGAGGGGCAGAGCACCAAAGTGATTTCTCCCAGAGCATGTTACTACTCAGGTCCCTGTGCTCCAATTCACCTCCTATCACCTAGGTCATGACACCCTGAAATGAACTAAACCCCATCTTCACTGCAACATCCAATAAACAGTATTATTTACTGATATTATGGATTATATCTGGTGACTTTCTGCATCTAAACTCTGGGGGCCAGGGTGAATACCATGGAAAAAGATCAGAGTAGCAGCAGATGATGCAGTGATTGGGAAAACAAAGCAGTCATTGCATCTGAGTCTCCTCAGTTTAGGAGCCAGGCTGGATGTATTTTTAGACCAACATTTACCTCTCTTCCAACCCAAACATAGCTCTATGTAACACCAACAACGCCTTCAAACAGAACAGTGGAGCGTGGTGCCATGATCATAAATATAATTATCATCTGTCAGGCACAAGCTCTCACAAAACTCCTCAGTGTAAGCCAGGGGAGCTCTTGTCACTTGCCTTCCAGGCCAGTTGGCTTTGCCAATGGAAAGAGAGGCAGGGAATGGTGTTGAAAATGCCAAGAGACAGACAACCAATGGAACTTCCTGCATATTAAAATGTTGCACAACTAACTCTCCCAAAAATGTTCAATTCCTGGATCTACCATTCATTGCTGGTTTGTTCCATGTTTGTTTCTTTATTGCTACCTGTCCATTAAATTGGAGACAAATCCCAGACATTAAATTCATGGGAAACATTTGGTTTTCGTCTCCACCTTGACTGGCACCTTCCTGAGCTCCAGGAAGCATAGCCTGTTCACACTGACTAATGTGGGCTGCTTGATCCCCAAAGCTTTCAGTTAGCTTTGTTCTCTTCTTAGCTGGTGCATTCCCCAGAGGAGATAATGGATAACTGGTTTGAAGAACTTATTCTAAAGGAAATGGTTCATTGAATTTGACACACACATTAGTTGTATTGGGAGGGGGTGATTTAGGCTCTTGATTTAGAGAAAAAAATTATATGGCACTGGAGAGAAGGTATTAGAAGGAATGAAGAAGTAAAAGGTACCGTAGTTAACTGGGCTCCAGGATGCAATGTTGCTTAGCAAGCTTGGAAAAGAGAGATAAAAGAAAAAATTAAATTACTCATTAACTAATTCAGTTCCATCCTGCACCATTTCCTCCAGAAGAATCTGAAATTGATCCTGGCATTGTACAAAAGTCACCAAGTTTGGTGCTGAGGTGATACAGAAGTCAGTACTGGAAGGGTTTGATCTCCCCGCAGTCTTGTGCTGCAAGTCCAAATGGATTTAAAGAGAAGGAGGGAGGAAGATTCACCACATTTGTGTCCCCAGTGGCTCTTGCCTCAAGCCAAACAAGCCATACAGCACCAGTGAGCACCCCACATCCTGTGTCAGCCCACTGAAGAGCCCCAGCAGCTCCCGGGCCACTGACCCATCACTCACACAGCCAGGCTGCTCCCAGCCCCAGCAGCTCCTGCAGTGGGTGACAGGGAGCACACCCAAGGGACTGTCCCCTTACACACCCAGACCAGCAGAGATGAATAAAGTTACACCACAAACCTCTTGAGGACAGCAGAACTTCATTGTGAAACCCTCTCACAACAAGGAGGAAAAAAAATGTCAGGGTTTGACGCAGGTTCTGTCTGCAAACTACAAGAGAGACTTTGTAACAGCAAAGAAATCACCAGCAAAAATCTGGTTAGCAGGAGCTGAAAAGCAAATAGCTGGTGTAAATTGCTGGTAATTTTACATGCACAATCATAAAAAATAGGACAAAATTCACAAGGAACTTCCTTCCCCATGACCAATACAGAGGATTTAGTTTGTCTGTATTAGATGTGCTGGAGAGGAAAAGAAATCTGTAAGAAAGTAGGTGCTGTGACTGATCAATTTGTCAAAGTCAAACCACACAGATTCTTTCAAAACCATAAAAAGATTATTCATGTCATGATCTAATGACTTTTAAAGAGATGGAGAGTCCTCATACAGCCAAAGATAACATGCTGAAATTAAATGCTTTTACCATTTGTTTTCTAATGGAAAAGTAGCACTTATCCCCCTTTTCTGTTTTAAGATATTCTGTTGGTTTTTGTTCAGGTAATAAATTCATCCTCCAAACTGAGTTTAAAAAGGACACTGTTCATTATTTCTCTGATTTTCTTCTGTGTTTTAATTTTTACACCAGAGAGGAGAAAAATACTTGATTTGGAGGTTTAACTTGCAATGTAAAAAGTACAGTTGTATGTTTACAAGTCCAGCTGAAGTCAGTTTGATTCAGCCCTTGCCTGGTTTTAATTTCACACCAAGATGACTCCTGAAACTCCCTCATGTCAAACTGTGGTGTTTCTTTACATACTCTGTGCTGTCAAAGCTGCACAACAGGACTGGAAAATTGGTCACCATATAACCCACTGACTCTAGAATCAACCTGGAGAGATTCCCTGACTCCAAAGAGATTTAAGCCACAATTTCTGAACAGAAGTCTTTAACTGTGCAAGAAACTAAAGTCTGTGCTTGGACCATGATGCATGTTCTGCTGAAATTTGGTTTTGGTGGAACAGGAATAGAAATGGCTGGGAAGAAGGTCCAGTGCCTTTGCTCTGCCTGAATCAGCTGTGAGATAAAATACGTCCTCTCAAGTATTTCAGCTGGAAACAGGCTGTCTGGAGCAGGAACAGCTCCTCTGTTTGTACAGCACCTGACAGTTTTTCATGTAAGTAATAAATAAAACTAAGTGCGCAGAAGCACCCAGTAGTATCACTTTTCTGTCCTGTAACTGCTTGCAGAGCAGGCAGTTCATCAGTAAGCAAATGGCAATAATGCAAAAAACAAGACAGCTCAGTTCTTATCTTAGTACAAAAACACTAATCCTACTGAAACCCATTAGTATTTTCTATACAACTGTTCACACAAAGTGACTAACGTGTATTAGGCACCTCCATTGTACACCAGAAAGGTGAGTTCCGAGAGGACTGTCCAACATTAGGATAGTAACAAGAGCAATTCTTTAAATAAGGAAGGCAACACTTAAATGATGCTTTCAGGTAGGAATTACAAAACACTAAACTCTTACAGATGGTGGGAGTGTTAAGTTGGTGGTACACATTGCAGGGAAAAATCAACCATCCTTTCTGAGCAGTTTAAAATGCAGAGGCCTTGCCTGCCCCACAGCCTTTGGCAAGGAAAAGAATTGTCCAAGGCAGTGCATTGAAGTCAAACCTCAGGGGCTCATACATACAAAAGCTGCTCACTCGCCCTGCTCAGTGCCCTGGCATTTTACAGCCATCTCCATTCAAGCATTGCTTTCCATGTACTGTCAATTTTCTTGTAGGTACTGACACAAGCAGCAAACAAGAGAGCCTCAGGCAGATTTCCCAGGTGGGGTCACAGATTACAGTAGAAATATGGCAATTTCCAGTTTTTATTATCAACAGGCAGTCACTGGACACACTAGGTGTAACTCTTAATAAAACTTTTGATATCAGACAAGAATTTTCAGGCACAAAAACAACACTTGCACCTGTATCTGGCATCCTGGTCTACTGGCCTTCTGTATTCCCCTCCATCAACACACTGGGGGTGGTGGTGTCTGTACAGCTGCCATATTCAAGAAACAACAAATACATTTTAAGTCTCCCCTCTCTTCACCCAGCAAACTGGACCAGAGATATGCTGCATAAATAACAGAAAACCAGGGAGAAGAGTAGAAAGTCATTTTACCCTGAAAGAATACAGGAAGGTAAGAAAGAGCCCAGTGCTCCCTGATGCATCAGTTTCCTAAAGGTACACAAAAGTTGTGGAATGCTTTGGCACCTGTAGCACAAAAACTCCAGAGAATTGTCACTACTTACAGTTTACTATTTATCATACATCCCTGTGCAGCTCTTTATCCATTCCAACACAAATCCATAAAAACAATTGTCTTAGTAGCATTAAGCACAACTCAAGAAGAGGGACACCCTCCCGCTCTAGAAGTGCTGAAGCACTATCCCATAAAGCCCCTATTTCAAAGAGCAGCAGCTACATCTTGTGGAAATATTTATGATTGCAGGCTTTATCCCTAATAAATATCCATTTTTTCCTGAAATGCTCAGCCCTTTGCTGCCCTCTTTTTATGCACAATGTACAAAGTGAGCCTGCACCACACATTGGTCTATTGTAGAACAGCAGCTTCAGCCAATCAATCAATCAATCAATCAATCCCCCAGAGCAGTCTGGCTCATCACACCACAGCCACGATCCAACACCAGGGAGCAAAGCTCAGGCCTGGCCTCTGGGACTGAACGCTGAGCCCTTGCTAATTGTAGCCTAATAGCAGCAGCAGCTCCAACGCCAGCCTCGTGTGCTGCCCAGGGAATCTGTGGATAATTCACGCTGGAAGTGGTCAAGGCCAGGCTGGATGGGGCTCCAAGCACCCTGGTCTCATGGAAGGCCATGACCAGGGGTTGGAATGAGATGATCTTGATGTCCCTTTTAAACCATTTTATTGCAAATCTAGTGAAAATTTGTTTCCATAACTAAGACATTTCCCAAATTAGACCAAGTACAATATTTCCCATTGTTGCAACCCAGGACATTCTTTTGGCTGCCCTGGAGGATTTGAGACCCTGGCATGGAGTCAAAGACACCTCTGCCTTTGATTTTAGCCCATGGAAAAAATTACCAACTTTGTGTGAGGAGTTACAAGCCACAAGGGTTTGAGTAGAATGCTAGTGAATTTATCACAGGGTGGAAAAGTAGAATTTTGGGGCTTTTAGAGTGGGGGTCCAAGAGGCAAAGATGGAGGAATCTGAGCAAGTCCTGTCTTTCTCCTTCTGGTCCTCCATCTTCTGCTGTGATGGTAGCACTTTTGGATTGGTTTAGAGTAGAGACAGACTGTCTAACATAGGTGATAGGTATTAGAAAATGGTTGTAAATAAAGTACACATAGTTTTTCATATAAAATGATAACACTGCCCTGAGGGCGTTCAGTGTGCTTCAACCCAACCCACCAGACAGACCTCAGCAGGTCAGAAAGACAATGTCTTAGATAAGAGCAAATAAACAACCTTGGGAATGAGAGCCAAGGAATTTCAACAACTTCTTTGGTCTTGAGTCCGGGAAAAAGAGACTTTCTAACACCTCTGGGTCATCTCATCAATATGGTTATTTACAAAGGAACAGCCCAAGGGCATCTTACAAGCTGAAGTTGAGGTAGGGGATAGTGAACTTTGGTTTTGTGTACTCTTCTATGGCTATTTCTTCTCCTCTTCCACCTGCCACTTTCCTAAGCTGTAAGTTAGAAAGTACAGCACAACTTCCACAAGAGCCAGGCATTTAATATCATTGCCACTGCTGTCCCCCTCTCACATTAGTGCAGGAATCACAAAGAAAACCCCACAAAGCACAAACCTGAAGCATGTTTACTAATTAACTTTGATCTATAGGGAGTTCCTGCTACCTACACTGAGCAGGAGCTGCCTCACAGAGGAGTGGATTCTGGACTTGAAGGCGTTGCTGCTAATTTCCCACCTGCCCAGGCATAGCACAAGGTCAGATTTAAGGGAAGGGCTCCAAGTGCAGCTCAGCACACTCAGCAGCAACAGCCCTTCTGAGGGAGATGCACCTACAAGTCAGGGAAGTGAGGGAATAACCTCCCAAGTAATTTCAGGTAATAACAGACAGACAGCAGGACTGATCTTATCCAAGTGTCTGCTATTGCCTAGGGCTGACTTCATCATGGCCTGTGACCTGCAGCCCAAGGCTCTCAAGGTTCTCCACTATGGGCAGGGCCAGGGAGATTGACTGACCATTTTATAGCCATAGTGTCAGACAGACTAATGACATGGAAAACCCCAGAGAAGGAGAGCAGCCATCAGTCCTGCCATTAAACCCTCTGCTTAGCTGATGTGCAAAAACAAAATCACTCCAGCTCCTCCTAATTATAAAAACCCAAACACACAAACCAAAGCCAAAGTTAAATTCCAAATCTTTTTACATTACTAAACACTTGACAGCATTTGTGCAGGTTCAGTTTTACTTCAATCTGGTAACTCTGGAATGACTTAAGTGAGAGAACAGCAAGAGCAAAATGGAGATAGTGCCCATGGCAACTCTCCCCAGCAAAGCCAGGTCAGGAGTATAGAACTCTGAAGTTATTACACAGGTCACAGACTGAAGGTACACTGATTAAGAGTTTTTCCTTTGAGCAATGTGTGAAAATGCTATGAAAGACATTGTTCATTGGAAGCAGCAATTTAACATAAGTTAATAGATGTTTCCTACAAAAGATACAGCCAACAATATGGAAGTGTGAATCAAGAATTTTATTTTTTCCCCACATACATTAAAAAAGTGAATGAACACACAAGACAGCAAGTCAAAGAAAATAAACATATTTACAAAACAGTTAAGATATCAATTTTTTTCAATCTTCAAGATCAAGTCATCACAGATTTTTGTTAATTCATCATTTTCTTTAGTCTGTGGAAGAAAGAAAAGAGTGAGTTTCAGGTATGTCCAAACTATGTTAGAACCTTGTAGTGAGCTGATTGCAGTAAGTCCTGTTTGCCAGTACATGCAATAGTGATACATGATAGTGGCTCATGCAAATTTAATGTAAAGGAGAGTCTACTATGCCAAAGATCACATGGCATCCTTAGGAGCCTCAGGAAATGAGAAATGAAATCCAGTATACTGTTTCTGCTTCTTCCAGAGACATTCCCACAACACATGGAGACCAACTGATCCAGGGAAACAAGGCTTTTGGGGCTCAGCCTCTGTTAGATACACCAAAACTCAGGACATGGACAATCTAGATTTTAATCTTCACAAGAAGGACTCTGTAAAATGATGCCTTGATACTTTTACTGACATGTGAAAATTTCCAGTTTGTAGAAATTTCCATTCCTTATGGAACAATTAAACCATTTCAATAAGAACTCTTATAGTGTTACTGTATTTATGACAAGACCAAACCTAGTTCTGTGTTAAATGGTTTGTCTCATCTCTCCAGTTACAGGCCTACTGTTTCCTCTGCTATGCAAACTTCAGCCATAAACCTGAAGACTCACAAATATGGGTTTTTTCCATAACAGGAATCTGTCAGCGTTATCAACTTTTGAGTCTTCAATACTGGCAGCAACAAAAATACAGTAAAACTAAGAGCATGCACTTCCAGCAGTGACTTTTAAACTTCAGAAAGCTTATTCCTTTGAAGGCTTCCAACAAAGGATATGCCTTCACAAAACATTCTGAGACTTCACCTATTCAATATGAAACAATATAAAGTACAAGGACTAATGGCCTGAACAACACTGAAAACTTGAGTCACATACAGTTAAATATGTGCTAACAGCTTACAAGTCATGCTCACGAACAAGCTGAGCCAGACAGTTATTCAAATTTACTCCCAGATTCTGCTCTGCACCATATGTAACTGTAATCGCCACCTCCTTCAGTAACCTCCTGACACAGGAGCCCAGACTGGTTTGGAAATGAACCTTGTGCTCCAAAAAAAAAAATCTAAACATACAGACAAGTCCTGACACAACACTTACATCAGGTCTCAATGGTAAGTTCCCAAAGCCTGCCAGGAGAGCAGCCATCCAAACCAGCACAGCCAGCAAGGCTCCTCCTAGCCCTGATACCAGGGAGTTCTTAGGCCAAGGCAATAGCTTGAGCAGACTCACCCATGGTGCTGTGACTGACCTTTTGTTCAAGGCTCCTCTCTAGAGACTGGATCCTCATCTGCTCCTTGCGCAGAGTGGCTTGCAGTGCTGCAGTCTCTGACTTGGCTTTGCTGCGGACCTGGGCAATTTCCTCATTGGCTCTGAAACAGGCACAACATGGTGCTTACATTCCCCTCGGACAGCGCTTGTACTTGAGATTAATTACTAGATGAAGTATATTTAAGCCTGGTTTTGGCACTATTGAACCACATTCTGCAGCTACTGTGAAAACTGTGTGTGCCATTCCTGGTACCTGGCTTTTTTACATGGTACTTACTGCTGCAGCTTTTCTTCAGCATGGGCTTTCAGTGCCTGGTATCTCTGCTCCTCTTTTTTAATTCTAGCCAAGTAATCTTCTGCACATTTCTTCAGAACTTCTTCATTCTGACCCAAAACCCAAAGAAGTTCAGTTAGTTGTTTAAGCTAGTAGAGGGAGGGGTTTCCCCACTTGACAATGGGGTTATTTGACTACACCTGAGGGGCAGTATTTGCTCACTGCAGTTCCAGAAACAACTATGAAATCCCACATGCCTATATGGACTAAACTGCTTCCTTTCAACTATCTTAACCTTGCAAACATTTATTCATCATATTTGCCCCCAACAAATTATTCAGTAGCAAACTCTAGTAAAGAAGGCCACTAAAACAACAGCCACTGATTGGTTTTGTTTGGTTTACTCCAATTTTTTTAAAATCAGCTTTGTATTAAGTTACAATTGCCACAAGAATAGCTAGAAATCCAACTTCACCAAAGAACCCACAGAAAGATTCAGGCTTTGGACCATGATGTAAAGAAATCCAACACTAACAGCAAGAACATTACCCTGGTAACTCCATAGCTCCCACTATGAGCATATTTTATTAGCCATTGTAGGAAGCTGGAACTGTTTGAAACAATTGCTAAGACTCTACTAATTGCAGGTCTTGAATTTAATAATTGTGTTTCCAAGCAATGTTTATCTCTGTGCTAAGGAAAGGGCTTCTGAACTTAGAGTGGAGAGGGAAGGGACACAAGATGAAGGAAGCCTGACATGTTAGCAAAGAAGAAACTGAAGTTTTAACAGACACTATACCTGTTTCGAAAACCTAGACTAGCATGAAACTTCTAAGGGACTAGTTTCTGAGTTTTTTAGTAAACAGGGACATTAAGATAATTGAACAAAAAAAATCTGAAGGCACTTTTTAAAGCACCAACTGAATCAATTTTCATGCATTTCATGGAGTAAGAAACCATAGCTTACACTCCTTACCTTCTTTCCTCCAGCCTCTGACGAAGCTGCAGAACAAAGCCTTGACTTTAGCTTTAGAAAAAAGCCACAGGCATCTTAGTAGGGAGCACCTAATAACCTATTATTCTGACTTGTAATTGCACATCCTCTCCAGCATCCATTCAATATGGTGTAGGGAAAACAAGCTGCTCTTATGCAGCAGCTGCCACATGAGAGTCTTTATGATTAGCAAAAGAGATGTGCTGCAGCAAGAAAACAGCTCACTTCTGTTTGAAGAAACTTCACCTTCTAAGATATTATCTTACTTTAAGTCAGTCACTAAATACAACAAATTAGTGTTTTAATCATCTTTAAATAAACAACTTAGCACCTGGTTTTACAGGTAGTCCTTACACTACCTAATTAATGGCTGCTCTAGAAATTACACCATTTCCTCTCCCAAAATAAATGAGATTTAGTGAAGGGTATTATTTGCATTAAATCATCTTACTTTGTGGTAACCCTCTAACACCTCTTTCTGTTTCTCAAGTCGTTTGAAGATTTCAGAGAAGGACTTCTCCATAGAGTTCAGATCTGAAATAGCTTGCTGCTTTTCTTCCATCAGCTTCTGTATTTCTTTCCTTGAGGCTTCCTTCTGCTTCTGAGCATCCTCTAGAGTGGAGTTAACCCATGATAGTTATTGCTTTAGCATAAAACCAGTTCCATAGTACAGACAGTAACCGCCACACCTTCAATTCTTCCCCTTAGGAAGGTTTTCATAAAATAGCCTCTCACCTGTAAGGACACCCCATCTGTGCGCTTAAGAAGTCTTTGTATCTTTGTTACACATTACCTCACACCAAACTTAAAGCCATTCAACACCATGACCATGTGCTTGCCAAAAGCATTTTTTTTCCTGCTCCACTACAGTTCACTGTTACAGGAACCTTGAATGTTGTGATAGAAGCAAGGATCCAAAAGTATTTTTCATTAAACATACACAACAGCTGGAAGATCTGGAGGAGACTGGGATAACAAGTCAGACTAGCACAGCAGACTTTCAGAAGAGGTTTGGGTTAGTACACCCAAGCTATGTTTCCCATGACCTTAGAGGAGCACAGAAAAGCTGGCTCAGATGTGCCTAATTCAGCTTTGAGGTAAGAAAGTGAACTATACAAGAGCTTCACTGGATGTCTTTCCTAGTTTTGAAGCCACAAACTTGACTAAAGCAAAAGGCCAAATCCTCCAGCAACAACTTCTAGTGATACCTTGCCACTTAAATGATGCCAGAGAATGAACAATTAAACACAGAGTGCTGACAACTGGATCTGCCAGTTTTAAAAGACCAACAGCTCCAGTGAAGAATAAGAAAAAGTTGTGTTCATGCCTGATTCAAAAGGTCATCATTACCTATCGAGTGATATCATGTCTATGGATATGCATAAAATTGTGAGTCTATCTTGTCTTAAACCTTACATCCCAGCCCCTGACACACTCCAAGTGTAAATATGGAACTTACCCATAATTTGTGTTATTGTCTGTTCAAATTCAGCAACTATTTTTCTAAAAACCATGAAAAAGAAAAGTTGAACATACATTAGAAAAAGCATCTGGAATAACTAAGTAGATATAAAAGTCAGGACAGATTCATACCCCATTTCTTTGTACTCCGTATGAAGCTTATTATACTTCTGATTCCATTTCTCAATCTCCAGCTCTTTCTCTTGAACCTTTGAGGGTGAAAAGGTAAGCCTTTACTTTTTGCACAACAAGAGATAAAAGATTTGATACTAAAAACAGTCTGAAGGGCAACTTGAAATTAATACAGAGAGAGAAATAAGTTTTAATTTCTTAACAGAATCAAAATTGTTTAATTACAAACTTGACTCAAATAAAATTTAGATTAATACGTAGATTTTGCATATATGATTCCCAGCACATTGCTAGTATCTTGTTAAATGGCAAGATCAGAGTCAACTCAGCTATAACCTCTGAGAGAACACAATGGACCAAGGAACATTCTGGCAAGTGACACACATTTCCTTCTTATTTACAGGGCAGACAAAAAAAAGCACTTCACAAACCTGCTAATATTAACATATGAGAGAACAAATACCAGAAGGCTGTTCAAGATCAAAATGCTGTTTGCAGTAACTTTTACTCAACACTAAATTAGGGGAAGTGGAAAGGGGGAGGATTAAAAGATGCCTCAATTCATTTGAGAACAATGATAGCTAAACTAAAGCAGAGCTCACAGTAACAGAATTAAGCAGCACAAATACTCTTTGCTAAACACTTTGTGCAAGCTCCATAACAAGTTAAGAGCTGTAACCACAGAGCTGACTGCACTGTGGGAGGCCTTCAATGACAAGAGGCTCAAAATACATAAAATAACCTGGAATTTTAAAAAAATAAAAGAGAAAGTAGAAGCACATGATTATTGCTAGTTTGCTGGTTTTGTCACAAAACTACACAGTAAACTGTAGTACACTGATTTTTCAGTATTTTAGAGGAATCTAATTTTAAATATATTGCAATATTTCAGGTGACAGGAAGCAGGATACTAGCAAAAATAGAATGTACTTTTAAGACAAGTAGTGATAGCTAAGCTAGGAAAAAATATTACAAAAGCAAAGTGAAAGTGGAAACAAATTGGAAACTGGCACTTGCAAGCTCAAAACGGGTTCAGTAGAACCCAAAAAAGCAGGCTTCCATAAGTGCTGTATTTGCTGAGAAGGAAAACAGGTTTTCACTTTCCTCCTATTCCTGAATTGTTTCACAGATAGAAAAAAAAAAAAAAAATTTAGCCTGTCTTCCTTTCAGGTTGATATTGTAATTCCAGGCATTTTTATTTAAGTGACACAGCTGGAGTCATCCAGTCACACCTACAACAGTGTTTGCAGGTTTAAAGTAGCTCTTTCCAACATGAAAGAGCAGCATTTTAATGATATTACAAGTTTAACCCCCCACTATTATATAGGTTCTTAGTTTTAGATCAATGCAATAAAAGCTGTCCCCTGTCAAAGCTACATTTATTTTCTTGTACTAGACAATATGTTGAGTGAAAGTCACCTCCTAAATGACACAAAGTAAAAGTTATTCCTAAAAAAGCCACTATTTCTGCACTCTAAAACAAAAGAAGAACTTAAGCAGCAAATAATCACAGGTCATCTTTGTTTGGTGCCCCTAATGCCACTGCCTACAGTACAGCAGTCAGGAATTTTGGAAGGTCCATCTTTTGCTGAAGTGATACAAGTAGCTTTAAGGATATTTATACTTAAATGCTCCTCTTACATTATTTAGTGTTTGTAAGGTAACATATCTCAGAAGTCATAATGAATCAAGTACTCCAGTTGTTGAAGTAAGTGGATATATGAGTCTTCTTGCATCAGTCAGAAGATGGGCTTTTAAAGGCAATTTCTGCAATTACAGAACAGGCTTAAAATCTTACCAACTACTTCTTCCCTCCTTCACTAATGTTTTTATCCTCTGGAGTGAGCTCCAGACCTCACCTTCACTTTCTCAACTGGACATGCTCTTATGCATTCAGGTCCCACAAGAAAAGAACTGATCATAGCACTGAACTGGCACTACAGCTTTATCTTTTCTTAGGGAAGTTACATAAGTCACTCTCTTCCATTGGCATGAAAATGTATTCCTGCTTCTTGAGTAAAAAGTACCCAGATCACTGATATTAAGCCTAACTATCCCATCTGATAACAGGTGCCTTCTAATAGTGACCAGATACAAGGCAGAACCTGACTAACAATGAAGTTTGTCCTATGTCCCTAAGTGTTAGCTCTAAAAAGTTCTATACCTACAGCACCCATCAAGTCCACAGCAAGCTTTTCAGAAGGACATACTTATGTCAAGTATGATGAGAAAAACTTATCCCAGATAATCCAAACAAAAGAACCTTCCAAGGCTATGCCAAGTTCTCCTTTGGAAGCGCCACCATACCTCTCTCTTCACCAGTTCAACAGCTGCATCCATGTCTTTTTGGCTATATTTTAGCACATCTATAATAGCATCCACCGCAGTGTTTGTAGAAGTAGCAAAAGGGACTGGAGGAACATCACTACTCAGGGAGTCTGGAATTAGGGGATCAGCCTGTAAAGAAAAGAAAAATGCAAAGTTTAAACAGATTCTTACTGTCATACTACTGATAAGGTGCATGCATGTTATTTGAAGTCAGTGTATCTCACTTAAACACACCAGATACCTGCACAACTTTGTTAGCATAAAACTTTCTTACCTTGAAGCTGACCACTTAGCTCTAAGAAATACCTAAGAGGTAGAACCAAAACCGCTATCCACCAATTACATCTATCAGAAGCAAAGCAGATGACGTCATGCAGTTCCTCACAAGCAAGAGATCATTTCAGGATGAGCTGCTACAGGCAGATCTGTTCAAACTGTAAACCATAGCTGCAAGAGCATCCAGCTTAACCTAAGTGCTTTTCATACCACCAATGAAATTACAAAATATAGCTTGCCTTTTGAAGCTTGACTTGCATTTAAAAAGATTGCTTGACTAGAGCATTCTTAAAAACAGCTCAAATTCCCTTAGACCGTGTAAAAGGCATCAGCTTCCACAAAAAATACTTTTAATACTTAAGAAAATGTTCATCACAAAGTTCAACTTCAATATAAATGAGTATCCAACCTGATTTAAAACAACCATTTAAGTAAACATTTATCAGATTCTGCAATCCCTAAAATACCTGCCGAAGTCTTAAATTCAGAACCTAGTCTATCCCCTTCCTAAACTATCAACATGAAGCCTGATAGCATTCCAGATACCCTTACAGAAGTTGTAAAAGTCCCCAGAAGATCTAGTCCTTTTGGTTTTTCTTCACTCTCAAGACTCACTAGAGGCTTTCCAGCTTCCTCAGGCACTGTACTTAAATCAACAACAGGCCTAAAAATGAACAAACATAACACCATTAAATTCAAGTGCTGTCTTTCTTTGCAAAGCTCCTGTACCAGCAGCAGTCAGTCCAGAGGCTGGCCAGTGATTGTCTCCCTGTACCCAGCACTGGTGAAGCCACACCTTGAATCCTGTGTTCACTTTCAGGCCTCTCACTATAAGGTCAAGAGGTGCTGGAGCATGTCTAGAGGAGGGCACAGAGCTGGGGAAGGGTCTGGAGCAAAATCTGATGAGGGGCAACTGACAGGGCTCAGCCTGGAGAAAAGGAGGCTCAGGGGAACTTTCTCACTCTCTACAACCTGAGGGGAGTTTGTAGTGACATGAGGGTCAGTCTCCCAAGGAATAAGTCTGGATGAAACAAACAGCCTCAAATTGCACCAGGGGAGGTTTAGATGGGATATTAGGGGAAATTCTTCACTGAAAGGGTGATCAAGCATTGGAACAGGCAAGTCACCAGACCTGCAGTTATTTAAAAGATGTGTGTATGTTGCACTTAGGGACATGGCTCAGTGGGGAACTTCACAATGCTGGGTTAACTGTTGGACTTGACAATCTGAAAAATCTTTTCCAAGCTAAACAACTCTGATTTTATGTAAAGTCAATACCTACCCAGGCTGAGATGGAGCTGTGATGATACTCTCACTTAATTCAATAGTACCATAAACTGGTTTTCTTGGACTGTCTCTCAACAGAGGGTCAAACTTCAAATACAGCGACTGTTTCCTCAAGGCTGATTCTTTGAACTGAAGGGGGGAAAGAGGCATAAACTGACAGATCTGCTTCAGAGCTCAACACACACATCCCACCCACACACAAATAATCCTCTGAAGAGTGGGTGAGCCTATTCTTCAGTGGCCAGAGCACTGTTCTCAGGAGGAAAATTACATAAGAGAACTCCATGCCCACATGCTTAAGTCCTTATGTAATATGAAGAGAGCTCAATCTGCTCACAGACTGAATCAAAAGAGCAAACATTAATGAACTATTCCCAACCAGAAGACACAGGGAAATAGTATTATAAGCTGAAAAAACAGTGTATGCCATTTTCTCTTCACTTATAAAATCATATGGACAAACACAGCATGACTAAAACAATTTCAATTCAGTGCATTCACTGCTCAGATATTCTCCTGCTTGGATCCAGAATAATAGTAAGAATAACTAAACTAATTAAAACATGACAAGCCTCACTTAGAGACAGATTTTCTCAAACTGGCTGTAAAGCAAAAGAGCTTAGAAAAACTCTCTAAAACAATGATCCTGCACTTTTAAAGCATCATCTTCTAGCAGTTTGGGCCAGAAGTGAAACATCATTCACCTCAGTTTCAGTGCTATTAAAGAAAAATAACACCTCAGCACACTGACAGCCAGAGACCTTTGATTTTTAGTTAAATTGCTTATAACTACATTTCCTTGCACCATCACCCCTTCCCCAGCCTTGTCATCACATTCCTTTGGAATACCTGACAATTTCTGTGGACAATTCAAAGAGAAGTTAATTCATTAAAACATTTAAGGCTTGACACTTTCATCTTTGCTTTCCTCACCACACTGACAGGAAGGTAAGCAAAATATTTAACATCATACTTACTGATGAAGACCCAAACTGTTCCAGATAGTCTATGCCCATTCCAAAAACTGGAAAATGAAGAAACAATACAATGAAAATGCAATACTGCCAAATTGTTCTACCACAGACAGAAACAAACACATGTGCATAAAACAAATAAATCCCTGCTCTCAGTCTCAACTTCTAGCTCTTCATTGGTTAAAATGTCTTTCTATCCAGACCTGAAAAAAGCAAAGATCTCTAAGCTATGCAAACTTATAACTTCCATTTGTTCCCAAGTACTTGTAGGAACACATAGGGTTTAACACACAGTTGAAGGACTGTTGTTCTATGGCTAAAGCAACAACTCCGATATTCTGTTACACACAAGACCCCGTGAAAGAGCAAGATTGTGAATCTCACCACTAAAATTAGCACACAGCTCGTATTTGAAGGATAAATTATAACCATTTCCCAAAACAGTGATTCCACTCCAGTGTGAAGGTTAAATGACAGACTGCACTGCAGCCAAACCATTTGCTCATCCTTCCACACAATGCTACCAGGAATAGCCCTTCCAAATAGTTAAATCACAGCCATGTAAGGAAGCTCTCAAGACAAGCATCCTTGTCAGGAAGATCACTCAGCACTACTGGTTTCATATTATGGTGTAAGGCCTGCAGTAACCTACAAGTCTAACAAACACAGGTGTACAGCTCTCAAGCTCTCAGTTTACAAAGCCCTTAACACCAGAAATTATTTTAAGGGAGCCATTTTTCAGCCCAGAAACTGCCACTGATAAAAAGACAGCTTTTGTACCAGCCTAAAATCAATCCCCACAGACCACTGAATTCTAATAGCCAGCTTTCTCAACTTAGGCTTAGATACATTTCCCAGCACTGCTAGTCTTTGTGGGGTCTGGAGTCCTTTCAGAAGGGCAAAATGAGAGAAAAAACTATCCATAATAGAACTTAGGTAGAAAATTATCTATACACTCAAACAACACATTTTCAGTCTGTCTAAAAGAAACGCCCTTACCTTCTGATGATGGTCTGAAGAGCTCTTCAGGTACAGCACCAGCTGTCTCATCTGCTGTGCCTTCAATTCCAGGGGAACTAGGTTTAATTTCTTCTGCAGACATTGACTTTTTTCCACTGTCAGTAGAGACCAAATTATCTTGAGAGGAAGCAACCTTAGCTGGAGATCTTTTAGATGGGCTCATTTGCTTCTCCTGGTAAGAAAAACAAAATCCTTTTAATTGTTAAAATAATTATTTTTAAATGCAATGAGAATCATTTTAATGATCAAATTGGTTTGTCATAAACTAACTGGGTAGCCAGTATAATAAAACAAGAATTCACAGGCATAAAAATTAAACTACCAACAGTGAGCACAGCTCAGAAGCCACTTTTCTAGAAGCCACACCTTTATGTTTTCCTTACATGCAATTGCTGATCAAAAAAGATACTAAACACCAAGGCACCAATTTGGCTGTCTCTGATGTTACCTTCAAAACACAGGTCTGCACAGCTGACATTCCTTCTAGAGCTGCTAAAGATGCAAAAACCCACTAATTCTTAGACAAAATATCAGAAATAGGTTTCACAAGATTGTTTTAAGCCAGAGAACTCTGTTTCATGGAACAACTTTGTAAGATCTGTCTGTCTTTCCTATACCTTACCACTTCTCTTTTTCCTGGAAATTCAGTTTCTGCTTGACCTCCTGGCTTCTCTTCTTGAACTTTTGGCACATCTTCTACCACACCCCGCTCAACAATTTCCCTAAAGAAAACAAACAAACAAAATAAAAATATCAATATTTACATCACACAGTTCAAATTCTGTATTATCAGATGAACTGAACAAAGGCAGCTTCTTTGAGAGATTCTACTGCAACAGCACAGGAAACTTTAAAGATGGTGGGGATGTAAATTTAGTGTCTTGCCTGGTGACAACTTAGGTGACAGAAAGCTCTCCCACCATGAGAAGTAATGTCTCCTGGGAAGCAGAAAGTCACAGCACCATCATTTATTTCTATTCACTTAACACTGCTCTCTTATTTTCATTTGTTAGGCTCATTGCTTTTTTTAAGTTAAAGATAGGCTCTTTGTTTAATTAAGAACAGAATTACAAGCAGCCTTCTCCCCTCTCCATGGCAAAGGTGTGATTATTGGTTTGAACTTCATTAGGGAAGTCCAATGCTCCACTTGTGCTGTCAGCAGTAAGTACACTTTTCACCTTGGTAAACACTAACTGATCACGTTACACAGGGAGCAAGAGTGCAAACACTTCTGTCAAATGAACAATTTGTGCCAGTCTAGTTTGGGCAAGCACCTGACCGTCTATAGCAACATTAATAACTAGACTTTCTAGGAAAGGTAACAACATATTCCATCACCAAGTAAAAAGTCTGTGCTGCCAAGAAAAATGCAGCTTCAGAGCCAAGTCTTTTTACTAGAGATAGTATTTAGATACAAAGAACATGCAGGGAAGAAACAGCAGAGTTCAGCAGAGAACAAAACTGCCTGATCCCTTCCCATGCTGCACCATGCACAGCACTGCTGCTTACTTCCCTGTTTTATTTAAGGACAGTAGCAGTCTGATTCTCCACACTTTAATCTTGGAGAAGTGGGGAAAGCACTTCTTGAACAATGCTCTTTCCACCTAAGCCTGTTCTCTCCCATTCTCCAGACTTAAGAACACCTTTTGCCTAAAGATAGTCATCTCAGGAGTTCCCTTCCCCAGTTATGATCTTTCCTGTTGCAACATTAATTGTGTTACAGATTACAACAGACTGTGCCAGCCTGGGAGGGATACTGTCTAAGAAGCAGGAATGGACTCATTTTAGATACTATCTAACTTTGCTCACATGAATTCAAGGTGCTCCTGCATTCAGCCACAGATTCACTTACAGATTTTTGGGTTCTTCTTTCTCAGGAGTCTCACAGGTACTTGGCCTGTTATCCTGCTCCACTGGAAGAGGTTCCCTTCTTGGTGAGGCACTCTCCTGTTCCTCCAGCAGGTGAACTTTCTGAGGGCTGGGTTTAGAACGCTTGGGTGAGGTGGAAATTTTAGAGCCTCCTCCAAATGGATTAAAGTTTGGATCATCAAGCTTGTCCCAGTCAAACTGATAAGATGCTTTAGGAATAGGGATTTCATCCTCCACACTACTTTTATTTTGCTCTTCAATATTCTCTGGTTTTGTTTTGGTAATAGGAATTTTTTTGGAAGGTGGCTTAATTCCAGGTCTTTTACCTAGTTTCTTAGGAGGTGGTTTTCTAGCAGTGGCATTATCAAAGTCAAATTCCAGTTTTACTGGTCCAGCCTTTGTGACATCAGGCTTTTCTGCAGGTTTCTCTTTGGAGACACTCAGCTCTTCATCAGGCTTTGACTCTTGTGCAGAGGCTTGTTCTGCTACTGAAACATTCTGAAGTTTTGATTCCCCAGTTTTAAGAGAGTTGCTCACATCAGAACTACTGGGCCCTAAGCTGCCAGGTGACTGCACAGGAGGTGTAGGTACCTCTGCTAATACCACTGAATTATCAGCTTGGCTTGCATCTGTGGAAGCAGACTTCACACCCTGCTCAGAGTCACCAACTGCTTGCTTAGGTGACACCTTGCATTTGTTAGACTCCAGCTCACTCAGTGCAGATTCTTTTTCAGAGATGAGAGCTTTGTCTTCACTTAAACACTCTGTACTTGCTGTGGTTGAAGCAAAAGGAGCTGCATCATCCCGCAGAAGAGAATCATTACTTTTTTCAATGGTTTTCTCAGGGCTGTTGGATACTTTTACAGGAGACTTTTGCAGATTTCCAGGAGAATGAGGCAACTGTACTGAACTTTGAAAAGGATTGATGTCGTTTAAGTTATCAAAATCAAGATTGTAGGAACCTCGACTCTTCACTGGCATCTCATCATCTGGGTAAGCAACTACGCTGACCTTCTCTGGCATTTGTGTATTGCTTGTTTCAGCTTCAGGCTTTTGTTGACATGTGCTGCATTAAAAAAAAAAAAAAAGACAGTTACTTTGCAGGCATAGTTTGAAATTAGAAAAATTTACACAAGTAGATTTGCATGGTCAGAGTAATCAGTTTTGTTTTTTCTTCTTCTTTTTTTTTTGCAATATGACAGCTGACAGCAAAATAAAACAGCAAAAATTCAGTTGTCACCTTAACATCCAAGGCTTAAGAGCTCTGGTACTTATGAAACATAGGGAGATCAACCCCTGAAGTTAACCAGTGCTCTTAAGCTACCTGCTCTACACAGCCTTGATACCTTATGCCAGTCACCCCTAGACACTGCTGTACTCAGCACAGCATTTGGACATTGCCATTTGGACACTGCCCTTTCACTAGGCAGTGAAATACTCACTGCTTAGGAGGAGTTATTGACAGTCAGCAGCTCAAACACAACTTGTGGTACCATCTTCATGCAGATTCATCTGAGTCATGACAGACTCAAGTCTGGGACCAAACAAAGTCATGATTCAGGTCCTCCCACACTAGTCATTACTCTGTCTGGACATTCTGGGAACTATTTCCCCCCCGAAAACATGCACCACCATTTGATTTTGGAGGACCTACATACAAAACCAGACCCTGAACTTCAGGCACTCTAAATTCTGTACAACAGCAGATGTCAAGAGCAGAGCAATACACAAGAAAACACTTCTCCGGTAAGAGACCGTGCAAGATTTTCTAGTGCAAGATACAGGTTACAGTGTTTATGTACTCACTATTGCTGAATATTCTACCAGTTACTGCTGCCCACTTTATTTCCCCAAACTCCACACAACTTCTGAAAGCTTAGCCTCAGACTACAGAGAGTTAAGCCATTACTTCCTGAAAGAGGATTTCCTCCCATTGTTTTGTCCCTCCATAAAGTTATTATTTCTATATGTCATCCTTATCTGCTGCAGAACAGAACATGATTAAAAGGCACTTACTAGAAACTCCACTTTGCTAAATTCGAAAGCAGAGGCGGGAGATAAGAGCTGAAGAAGTTGTTCTCACCCGGTTTGAGCACCTCTTCCCGGCAATAGCTCAGCCCCAGGCTGCGACTACTCAGGTCCCTCCCACTTTCCTTCAGCGTTTAACCTAATAAATGCCAGGCAGGAGCGAGACACCTGCTCGGAACGTCAGTCGCTTGTGACCAGTCCAAAGTGACCCCCGTTCAGCAACACGGAGCCTTTTCACCGATTTGTTACAAACAAATCCCCACATTTTAAAACTAGAGAGGACACGTTCAGCACAAGCAGTGCATTCATACAATCGTGCCCCAACTAAAACAATTCAGTGCTGATCTTTTAAACTCACTTGAACTTCATAAGTACTAAGTCTTTGCTTATTTGTGCAAGCAATGAATTTGGGGCATAAATACCATAGCATTATTTAGTTGTGGTGATTAGTTCAGAAATAGCCTTCTGAACTAGACTGTACATGGAAATAAACAGTTGAAGCAAACACACTTAAACATTTAAGTGTTGCCACCTTTTTGCCTTTCTCCCCCTTCCAACAACAAAAACAGGGATCAAACAAAAGTGCTGGGTAGTTAAAAACAAATAAAAAGGTGTATTTGCTTGGAGAAGGCAAAATTAAGACCTGAAACTTCTTGCTGGTGAGAATTACACATGTGTATACTAGTTTAAAGGGAGGCTAAAAGGCAGTAACAAAATTTGCATTTAATATTGTCATGACACCCCCAAATTGAAACATTTACAGATTTTATGCTCTTCTACAAACAGCTACTATGAGCCACTTTGAGACTCAGGCTGCTAGACTGTAAAGGCACATAAACATGTTTACACTTGTGACTGATGGTATATTCACTTTGTGCTGCTAGATTAAAGAAAATCTTAATATTCCCTGGCTCAAGGTGTCAAATCAATCTAACCCTTCAGAAGATTTATCTCTTTAGATTTTAGTCCTCAAGATACAACAGTACTTCACATACAAGATAAGATATTTTAAGGCTTAGCTTCAGAATAGTTCTATTCTCACACAGAAACCTTACATCAAGTTGAGAATACAAAACTGTTTCATACAGTATCTCTTCTCAAGCTATTTATCCATACCATTAGTTACCTTAATGAAATCAGTTACAGAGGAGTTAGGAATAAAGTTCAATAATTAATATTACACTCAAGATAAAATTTTCTTAAAAGTAATGACAGTTATCTTTGGAAAAGTTCATCCATTTGCCAATATTAATTTTGCTCCTCTTGAATAGTTTACATCTTGTTATAGAATATTATACTTTAACTATACAGGATTACATTAGGGAAAGTTAACTCTAGCATGCCCCATAAGGGTAACACACTACTCACTCAGCATCTGAGGGTGCAAATAAAACATCATCTGCCACATCTTCACGGCAGTCGTCAAGTGCAAAAGCAGTCTGAAGTTTGTCTGTCATAGCAGGACTCAGGATTTTTCTAGTGTGAGGATCTCTTTGAGGAGTTTGAAAGGTTACCTTTAAGAAAGGGGTGGGGGGGAAAGAAAAAGGAAAAACATGAGCGCATTACTTCTCAAGTACCAAATAGCACATGCATTCAGTGGCAACTATCACAGAAAGAGAAAGAATAGAAATAATACAGAACCAGAAGTTTACCTTCATCGCTTTTCCCCCACTTTTTGGCGGCAAGTTTTCTTTCTGGGACAGGCGGAGAATAGAAGGTCTCCCTGTGGGTTCCGGCGGCACAAAGAAAAAGTCGCAGTCTTCCGCTGTTAAATCGTCCTTAAGGCTTCCTCCATTTTCTCCATTTTCTGCATTTAAAATCTGCAGACTCATTCTAGAACATCAACACACACAGCAGCGCAGCATGAATGAGAGGGTGTGGTCAGCCAGATGCACTTTGAGATAATGGAAGAAGTTGGCAGCCTGGCACTGGCTAGCCAGGACTAACAGCTTCAAAGGGAAAGTTGGAAGCATGGAAAGGCTTCACAGGGAAAGGTCTATCTCAGGAGACTCTGAAGGATCTGAAAGCAGGGAAAGGTCTATCTCAGGAGACTCTGAAGGATCTGAAAGCAGCAGTGTACAGCCCCTCTGCTTTTGGTAGGGGCTTGAGAAGCGAATTGTGCCTTCCCCAGCTCACACTCTAGCCTGCCTGTCCTCTAAAGGCAGCTCTGTCACCTGCAGCGTTTCCTCCCTCCCAGCCCCTTCAGCAGTGGCGTTCAGCCGTGTCTCCCGGAACAGGGCACCCGGCTGAGCAACACAACTGCTCCTGCAAGGGCCACATGAGACAGATGACAGTCACCTGTTCACTCCCATGGCCTCATGACTACATTGCACACCAGCTAACAGCAGAAACGAGTGTGGTTAGTTAGGGTGTGTTTGGGATCAGAGTCCTGGATCAAACCAGCCTTTTCCTGCACTGTCTAAGCATATGCTGCTCTTGTAAAGCACAGAGTACTTAGGAATCCTTTGCAGAAGAGACATTATTGGTATGCAAATGATAAAAGTCAACATTAGAAAGGTATTTCTGAAATATTCTTCTTACACTGGACATGCACAAGCTTTAGTAGATTGCTAAATACTGATCTACCTGTATTAGTGTGAAGGACTTGACACTAAAGCCTGGGCTGCTACCAAGAGTAAGGATGAAAATAACTTAGAAATAGAGAAAAAGCACATTTAAAACACACCAGGCAAGACACTATGTAGTTCAAGACACTTGAACTCTACCTGCTTTTTATTCCCATTGGAGCCATTGCTGTTTTAAAGGTTTAACAATAACACTCAGGGATGCACAGCTGCTTTTGAAAAAAGAGCTAGACAGAAGGCAAGGAAGATCTAAACATAAGCACTGTCCATGAAGGATGACACCTGAGAAGTGCAGTTATTCATCTGGAAAACTGCTATCAAAGCAATTTATTTCATATGAGCTGATGTATTATCTTTTGTCACCTGTGCAAGATAGCCAGTATCAAGTGGAAGAGACCCTGGGTTTCTGCAATGTGTAACCATTCTAAGGGATCTCAAATGCTTGATTTGACCAAACATGTCATCCTTAGCCCCTTTTTCCATCATATATTTAGGATTAATCTATACGTACATTTGTTTTTAGTGTCAAAGTGGTAACAAGAACACTTGGACTGAAAATTTTAAGTCATGTTTTCAATCTCCGTACCCCTCTGCATTTAAATTTCTGTACAGAAGCCTCCAAAGATTTCTGCACATTAATGTAGGCATTAATCCTTACGGGAAAAATTGCTTCCTACTCTCCACAGAACTCAGCTGCTTTGTCTGCAAGCCTGACAGCAGCACTTTCAATGAGCAATGGAATGCAAACAATAGCTGCAGAAGCAAAGGCATGCAAAGCACGCCAGTATTAGCTATTCCTTCATTCCTTTATTCATCATATTGATGCTTCAGTTCCGTTTGGTTTTTGGATTAAGTATTTTTACATTAACCACTTGTAGAACTTGAAGTGAACGTCATTGCTTTCGTTATTCCAACCTAAAATTGAGACAACAGATGAAGTAAATCTTTACAAACTGTATTTTTTACTGTAATTACTTTAGAAGCAAGCCTAGGATGTGGTAAAGTTGTCAACACCTTCTAAAACAAGCTCCATAAACAGGGGAGGTTTGTTTGGAGACTTTTTCAGCTTTGTCATTGAGCTACTTGTGCACCATTGCTAAAACAAATAAATTGACACCATATACATATACCACTTTAAATATTAAGTCTAAAAATCAAATTTCTTTCTAGAATTAAAAGACTAAAAAGTAATTAATAATTTTACTTTAAAAGTTTGCAGTCAAATTTTGATCCAAATAATATTTCACAAGTTCATTAGCTAGCAGCTGTGATAAAGTGAAAGGGTGGCCTTACTGATATCTTTGTCTGAAGTAATCAGCGTCCAAGGCACAGAAGTATTATGAAAAGCAGAAAGTTTTCCCACTATTGCAAAACAGAGCTCAAGGCCAGGCTGCATGGGGCTGGGAGCAGCCTGGCCTATTGGAAAGCATCCATGTCCCTGTGAGGGAGGTTGGACCTAGATGATATTCAAGGTCCCTTTCAACCCAAACTTTCCCATGGATCTATCAAAGTTCACAAAAATGGAAATGCTCCTTATTTTAGAAGGATATTGTTGTGGGCACATGCAGGAACCTGCCATTCTACAGTTAAGAATTGACATGAACTTAGTGACATGACATCAGGTAATTAATCCTCAGTTAACCATCATTTGTAAAGTGCTTCAGCCTAACCTGTTGTTTAACAAATTCCAGGACACAATATCCAAAACACCAACGTGGTCTCAAATGCCTGAAAAGCCACTGAACATGCAGGGCAGAGATGGAATTTTTCTACTTAATTATCCTTCTGAACTCCTCCAGCAGCCGATGTGCAAAGCACTCGCTGAAGGCAATGCAAATTGGTACGTGCTGTGAACATTTCCACACAAACTGACACATAGCTGACTGCTATATATATATGTATTTATTTCAGTGCAAATATCTCACTTCAGAACAAATAAACACTCTCCTGAGAAGCAACTCTCTCATAATCACCTTCTCCTGACTGCAGGGGAGGAGCAGCAAGTCCATCCCTGCCCATCATGGCACCAAGACATGTTTTAAATCAAAACAACAAACTCAAAAAAAAAACCCCAAACCCAACCCTGCCTCGGTCCCTCTTTATTCCTGACTCAACCCGGGCTCCCCATCAATCCTGCAAACACACAGAGATGCTCCCAAAATCCTCACCTCGCCCCTCACTTCAGTGGGGCAGAGCACCTGAGCTCCACCCATTACCCCCAAGTTCCTGACTTCATCCTTAAATTGACAGAAATAACCCTCAAATATCTTAATCTGAAGCTCTCAGAGCTGCCCCAGACACCCCTAGAAAAGGGGATAGCCCCGGTCCCACAGCACTCAAGCGTGAATTTCACAAAGGAGTCGCTAAACTCCCCAAACACCTCAAGCTCACTGAGGGGCCCTCAACCAGCCCCCCCAAAAATTCAAACCATCCCAACATCAGAGGGGTCACCAAGCCTTCCTCCAAACTCACAGAACAACCCCGGCACTGCAGGGTCACAGAAAGGCCCCTGAACCCTCCCCCAACCCCAAAGGGGCCCCACAGCTCACCCCTATAACACCCCAAGCTCCCAGAGCGGTCCCCGAGCCCTCCAATCTCACAAAGAAGTCCCGACACAGCCCCTCCCAGCTCCAAAGCGCTTACAGAGCCCGAACTTCCCCGGGCCTGTCCCTCCCCCTCCCTCACAGAGGGCTCACCGACATTGCAGCGCCCAATCTCACAAAGGGAAACTCAACACTTCGCCCCAGCCTCACACCACCTCACAGCGGGGTCCTCAAGCCCCCCGTACCTGCCAGCAGATCCCGGGACGAGCCCTGAGGACGCCCAGCTGAGAGAGCAAGCAACACCAACGGCAGCCCCTCCGCCGCCGCCTCACGATTTCAAACCCAACGGAAGCCCCGGCCCGCCAATGAGGGAGCGGCGTTGGGGGCGCGCCCGCCAATCAGAAGAGCGTCCTGTGGGAGGGGGCGGGGCCAGCGCCACGCGAGACCGTTGCGTCCCCCCGAGTCCGAGCCCGCCCCCGCGCGGGGCAGAGCGAGGCGGTGCGGGCAGAGCGGCTCCGCCCGGGACAAGTCCCGCTGGCTGAACCGTGTCGTCCCCGTGTCCCCACGGACAGACCCGCACCGGAGGCTGCCCTACCCCCGGCAGCGTTCAGGGCCGCGCTGGATGGGGCGCTGAGCAACTTGGGCTAGTTGAAAGTGTCCCTGCCCATGATGGGGGGTAGGAATGAGATAAGTTTTAAGGTTCCTTCCAACACAAACGTTTCTATGATTCTGCAGTCTCAGCTGTTGTGCTTCATTCTTTTGCATGAAATCACAGAAAGAAAGCTTGCTGCTTCAACAAGCCGTTTTTTATTACTGGACTTTACAGTCTATTTAGCACATTAAAACAGTCCTTACTGTTGAGTCATCAGACAGCAACAACTAAGTGATTGTTAGAACAATAAAGTTGTTAACAAGGATGTCTTTTAGAATGAAGTAAGATGCACAGGATCCAAGCATGATTTTACTGATGTAACCATCCTCAAGAGTCAGTAAACCACCATGAATTCCCGATCTCCATCACAGCAGTAGCACATCAGCCATCTGCCAGCATTAGAATGTCACACTCCATGGGTGGCATTTACTATTGACTTGGTTTTCCATCATTAGTAGCATGTAACATCACATGCTGTTTTCTGTGCTGTGCTTTTCCAGTTATACAATCTCCTCTTTCTCTAAAAGAGAGAAATATGGAAGTTTGTGGTTATAACAGGGTGTGTGCAGGGCGCTTCCTACATTCTGTAAGAAACAGCAAATCTTGTGGTTATTGGCTATTGTTTTTATTGCAATAGTAACAAGAGATTCCTGTCAGGCTTCTCCCTTTACTGTGTGGGGGTGTACGAAGATACCTTGAAACACACCTCCCTTTAAGGCATTTTAAGATGCTACATCCCTGTCTTATTAGAAAATATTAGAAAACATTACATAAAATACACAAGGAAAAGCAAAGAGAAGCTTTTCCCGACGCTTAAATAAAACAGGTCGTTTCCCTGCTTCAGAAAGACGCTGCCCTCATCCAGCAGAGCTCTTTTACATTAATAAAGACCTGGAATCAGTTCCCTCTGCCAGGCCTGTGGAGCATGACCTCGAGCACGGACAGTGCTTGGGGCCACGGGCAGGGGCTGCGCGTCCCGGCCGGGCCGGGCCGTGCTGGGCTGGGCGGGCGCGGGGGGCGGGCTCAGCCCGGCCCCGGCCGGAACGGGGACGTGGCTCGGGGCTGGCGGCCGGGCAGGCGCGGAGGGGCGGGAGGAGACGGAGGGAGGGGCGGGGACCATCCGTGCGAGGAGAGGCGGGTCCCGCCCCGGCGGCCCTGCCGGCCCGGCAGCGCCCGCGCCGCGCATCCGGGGGTGCGGCGGGAACTGCCGCTGGAGCGGGGGGAGCTGACGCTGGAGCATCCGGGGCTGCGGGGGAACCACCGCTGGAGCATCCGGGGCTGCCGGGGAACCACCGCTGGAGCATCCGGGGTTGCGGGGGGAGCTGCCGCTGCAGCGGCGGGAAGCACCGCTCCCCGCTGGAGCATCCGGGGCTGCGGCGGGAACCACCGCTCCCGGAGACCCCGGCGCCCCACGGGGCGCAGCATGGAGAGCCCCGCGGTGACCTTCACGCTGGCCTACCTGGTGTTCGCCGTGTGCTTCGTGTTCCCGCCCGACGAGGTGCGCTCGGCGGGGCTGACGGTGCAGAGCCTGCTGTCCGCCTGGCTGGGCAGCGAGGACGCGGCCTTCGTGCAGTACCACCTGCGGCGCAGCACCGGCACGCTGCTGGCGCACTCCCTGCTGCCCCTCGGTGAGTGTGCCCCGGCTCCCCTGGAGTGAGCGGTCCGAGCTTTGTAACCAGCGGGCTGCACCGCTGCACATGCATTCACAAAGGAATTGGGGTTTGAGTACGGACTGGGGAGTGCGGGGCTGGAGGGCAGTGCCAGGGAAAGGGACCTGGGGCTCTGGGCAGGGGAAAGCTGAAGGTGAGCCAGCAGGGCCCTTGCAGCCAGGAGGGACATCCCTGTGCTGGGGACATCAGGCCCAGCATGGCCGGCCGGGCAAGGCAGGGATTGTCCCGCTCTGCTGGGGCTGGGGCGGCCTCACCTCCAGTGCTGGGGCAGCTCCGGGTGCCACAAGGTAACAAAAACATCAAACTGTCAGAGAGTGCCCAAAGGAGGGCACGGGGAGGGTGCAGGGCCCTGAGGGGAAGCCGTGTGAGGAGAGGCTGAGGGCACTGGGGCTGTTCAGCCTGGAGGGACAGAGAGGAGACCTCAGTGCAGCCACAAATTCCTCCTGAGGGGAACGGGAGGGACAGACGCTGATCCCTGCTCTGTGGTGACAGTGCCAGCACTGAGGGAACGGCCTGAAGCCGTGCCAGGGGAGGTTTGTGTGCGATATCAGGAAAAGGTTCTGCCCCAGAGGGTGGCTGGGCCCTGCCCAGGCTCCCCAGGGCCGTGGGCACAGCACCAGCCTGGCAGAGCTCAGGGGGTTTGGACAATGCTCTGGGGCACAGGGGGTGACTCTGGGGTGTCCTGTGCAGGGCTCAGTGTTGGACTTGATGGCCCTTGTGAGTTCCTTCCAGTGCATCATCTTCTGTGATTCTGTGATTAACCAAGGAATACAAATTGGCTTCCTTTAGCCATATAATTCTCCTAAAACTCAGTAGCATCTTGCAGGTAATTTTATTCAACAACCGAATTCAGATCACTTTCCTTTAGGTATGTAATTCTGATAAAAATCACTGATGCCTAAGAATTTATCTCAGCTTGCTTGAGACAAGAGGCTTGAATTTGAAGTCATCCAGAAATACAATACCTCTCTTGGAGGTGAGCTCACTGGTTAGATAGCCATATGGTTATGGGGTATCTGCTTTTGCAGGTGCTTAATTGTTTTCTGAAAGTAAGGGGTTTTTTTTCCTTTTCAGGTTATTACCTTGGTATGTGCATTGCTGCACCTGAAAAACATCTTTGTTTTTTCTACCTGGCTTCAAAAGAGTGGAAAACTTTCTTCTTCTTTGCCGTTCTCCTGCCAGCAATCACCAGTGCCCTGGCATATTACTGGTCACGGAAAGGTTGGAATAATCATCCACTAGCCCGGACACTCGCTGTTCATGCCCTCCCACAGTCAGGCTGGAGGGCAGTGGCTTCTTCCATCAACACAGAATTCAGGAGAATCGACAAATTCGCTACGGGAGCGCCAGGAGCCAGGGTGATTGTCACGGACACGTGGGTGATTAAAGTGACCACCTACTGTTTACATGTTGCCCAGCAGCAGGACATTCACTTGACGGTGACAGACTCCAGACAGCACGAGCTCACCCCAGACTCCAACGTGCCCGTGCAGTTCCTGACCATCCGCGTTGCCAGCGTTAATCCCTACGTCAAGGCGTTCGATATCCGGTAAAACAACTGCTGAACCCGTTCTCTTACGTGTGTGCTGTTTGATGGTGCTGAGGGAGCACTTCTGTGACCAATCTGGAGACTCATCCCTTCCTTTCTGGTCCCTGCCTGGTGTTCAGTGCTGCTCTGTGTGCACTTCTGCCGTGCAGTGTAGGGAAGGTTGTTTAGTGCAACACTGAATACACAACGGATAAACAAAGGGATTGGCCTCTTTGATCCATTCTTAGGGAGAGGATTGTGCTGGATGCAGAAAAAAGTAACTGGATAAAATTAGGTGAGAGATGGACAGCAGGAATGAAAGGTAGAATTTTTAGTCTTTTAAATTTTGGGTGAGGAGAAATAGCTATTTTGTCTAAAACTGTCTGTTGTTCATCCACGACTTTGGATTTTTCTTTGTGTTTAAGGCACACAATTTCATCACTGCTCAGAAGAGCTCTCACTGAGCTATTGCAAACCAACTGCCCCTAAAACAAGGAAGAAACTTTGGTTCCCTTTCTGACTTATGTGTTCTCATAGGAGTAAATCATAATAATTGTGAACTGTTAGGGCTTGTTTTGCAAGGGCCCATGCTGTTTATCTCATTGGTCTCTGTGTAACCAGGCTAAAGTACAAGTTCAGCAGAAACCTCTGCGTGCTAAAGTCTTTGTTGTTGTGTTGTTAAAAACCATCTTAGTTCTCCTAAAATTATATTTGAAAAGGTATCTTTTTGCTGTAAATTTGTATGTCAGGAGCATTTATTAGGTAATTAAAAGCATGCAGATCACCAGACTTGTAGGTGTGCAAATGGGGCAAGCACAAGGAAGGCAAAGAGGTGATTATGGTAGAGATCTAGGTGAACAGAACTCAGGACAAGAGGGTGGTTAAGGTAAGCATGACAATTCAAAGAAAAGAGACTTTTATAGACCTGTGACAGTGATGACCAAATTAGTATTAAACAACTAATGATTTTCTTCTGCAAGCACTTCAGTGCCAGAGTACACCACAGCTGAGAAAAACATTACTTGTTTGACAATTCCTTTTATGGAAAAAAAGTCCTAAGCCCAAACTGTATTTTGTGACTAAACAGAATAGCATCAAGAACAGTGTTTAAAAGCTGTTCTAATAAGATGTCAGTGATAGTAAATCTCTGCTAGAATGTAGCAGAATCATACAGGGTCATTGTATATATCCAGAATCAAATACAGTGAGATGTTTCTGGAAGAACAATGCTTTTGTGCAGGTGGGCCACATTTCTCTGCATGTTCGGTGTGAACTGTTCCTCTGGTTATAAATGTCTCTGGTTTGCATGGACAGCATCTGTTAAATGACATTATCCTGTAGCAGTAAAAACTAAGCCAGCCTTGCATTGTGCTGGGCTCTGGGAATTCAGAGAGTGGTAGGAAAATGAGGGCAGTCTTCCAGGGACTTCTCCATGAAAGCTGTTTAATGAGTGGAAGCATTCAGTTGGAGAGTTTTGACACTATAGTTCAGAATTCTTAAAAAGGGATGACAACAGGAATATATCACTGTAGGATCCTGTGTGAGGTCTCAGGTGCCACTTGAGTGCTGTGGACATCACTTTAATTTACAGAAGCAGCTGGTGTGAAACACAGCTTGCTGCAGCCTTAAATCAGCAGTGGTTTGTGACCTTTGTGAAATTTCTGTGATTTAGATTGTATCATAAAATCACAGAACCTGATAGATTGACTTTCCTCTGCTGCTTGTGTAGAACTGTATCACCTTGTGATGTCTGCTGCATGATACAACTAATTTCTCCTAATTAATTTCTCCAGGAGTTTATAATTGAGAATTTAGAAATTGTCTAAGTAAAGAGGCATTAAAAAGGTGGCAGAAATGGTGCAAACAGCACTTTGCAGTTAATGCATGATTTACATACCTACATGGCTTTTCTTCATGCTGATTACTTCAAAATTCTTTATTTTTGTATGATGTTTTAGCTGATCTCTGACATACCCTGCTGGCAATCTTACATAGGTATGAATGAGGACAGCATGTTCTGTTGACCAAGTTGTGCCAAAACCAATAACTAAATAGCAGAAGAAAACAAGAATACACAATTCTGTGTACTTATTCTGATGAATAAATGCCAGCTTTTCTGTGGATTCACTTCAGATGTTAACCTCTGCAAGGTATTTGGGTGGATAATCATGGTAACATTTTGCTCCATCTTCTCTTCTTCAGGTTGAACTCCACAGAGTATGGGGAGCTCCGGGAGAAGCTCCGTGCTCCTATCATCAATGCAGCTAATGTTGTCATCCATCAAAGCCTTAGTGATTTATTTTTAGAAACCTTTACATCTCTGGTGGAAATAAACCAGACATACCACGTTCCAAGCACTCAGGTGAAACTTTCTATTCATGTGAGACTAACAATTATACTTTCAATATGGATGAGCCTGTGATTACTGTGTAAATGATAAATGTTTACCTAGGGCTATCTCCAGTGAATTATTAAGAGAATTCATTGTTGTGAGGTTAACAAAAAGGTTTTTTTAAAATATGGATTAAATGACAAATTATGATTAAATTATATTTATCATGTGATTACCGCTTAATAATCCTCATTTAATAATCAAGCAATATTCAGCCAGTAATTAAATGGTAATTGAACAGCAGTTGAACACCATGCTACTCTCCTCATTTCTAATAATTCAGCTAGCTTGCATACAATATGTTTGAGATCTAATATAAACTGTTACTTACCTTTCTGTAGATAACAGATACCAAGTAAGGGATCTCTTGATCCCTTGAGAGGTCTCCTACCTACCTGAGGCCGCTCTACAGGAGAGCTCCGTGGGCTTGGGGGCTGCAGTCACTCACTTAGAGTCTGACTGGTGGTTAAAGTGCCCCTTGGTGGGGGTGTACAGCTGTAGGACTTACAGTTTCATCTTGTGATACTGATAAGCCCCTGATAAGACATGGCCTAGATTCCTTAACTTCCTGAGAAGATACAGCCAAGCACAATTTTTTTAGGGTCTGCACAGCCAAGGCTGGCTCCAGTCAGGCCTCCTGGTCAGTGATGCCAGGAGCCCAAGTGCTCTTTGCTCAGTCAGGGTGATGCTTCCTTCACAAATGCTCACCTGCTGTGTCAGTAAATTCATCACAAACCTTAACTCTGGCTGCTGCTTCTGTTCCTGCTCTACAGGGAGCAAACTGTACTGTGAGCATGATGGTTTTGAGACATAAAGTCCCCCTGTAATAATTGCTATTAAAATGTTACATGGACACATTTGGAAATGATGACCTTGCACTTGCAGAAATGCAGGGTCATCATTTATGAGGAGCCAGAGCCACAGCTGCTGTTGCTGTTCTTTAGGCAGTTTGCTCCAATACAGCTTGCTTTTCTAGACAGCCAGGTTCTTCTGGATCTACTCTGAAATCAACTAATGATTCTTAACTGGGGTTTGTTTTGGTTATAATTATTATGGCTATTATTATATGGTTTTAATTATAACAGCACAGAGTCCTACTTCCAGTAATAGTCACAGAGACCTGGTCATTATTATACTTGTGCAGCAGCTGGAAGTGTGACTGCAGCACTGTCCAGTGCATCAGAGGGAACCAGTTAAACCAGTACTGGTGACCCTGCAGGGAGTCTGTGCCCACTGGTTCAGCTGATGGAGTGAGGGGTTGGTATCTTTGCCAGTGTTGTGCAGCTTATATGGTTTGTGAACTAGCTAAAATAAAACTGCATCAGGTGTGTCTGCGCATTATGTTGTGTGTGTGATTGCTCTGCCAGCAAAGAGAGATGGTCACAGTAAAGAGAAGATATTAAAGCTGCTTTCTTGCAGAGCATTTAATTTGTGACACATTTAAGTGGCAGCTGAGCTACTGAACTTGGGTTTGACATTGGGTGATAAATTACATCACAGATGATAAGGATGTTAAAAATACTACATTGAATCTTTCCCTATTCTGAAGCTCCATTAATATGTTGAAAAAATTTGTTAATCTTTCTATGCTAGAATTTTTCCTGCTTAAAAGCTAAGGCCTAACTTCACAAGTTAAAGCTCAGTAGCTTGTGTTCATGTGGATCTGCTCCACAGCCCAGCTGACAGGGCAGCTGAGCAGACACTTGAGCTGACAAGGGAAGAGTCACTGGAGATGGGAAAGAGAGACCACATAGGGAGCTGATTTTTGTTCCACCAGGAGTATTTTGAACAGATTCAGGTCTCTGTGCCTATTCAGTGTGCTGTCTTTTGAGCTATCAAGTTCTTGGACAGGTAGAAGATGTGGGAAATGCTAATTACTGTTTATTATTTGTAATACACTTCACAACAGGATATTGTCCCCATGTGCAACTGCAAGTTCATGTGGCGTAATTAACTGTGGGCAAAATCAGTTATTCCAATTTTATCCAAGAGAAATTAAGTAAATTTCTGGACCTTCAGGTTGTATGTCCTTGTGTTCAGTACAGCCCTGGTTTCTTCATTTATGTCTCTTAATTAGAAAGATGGAAGATAGGAACAGCCATTTGCTGTTTAAGTGTTTGTTTTCCTTACTTTATACTGGTCCATTTTTTTGAAAAATAGTTTGAATGACAAAGCTGACTGCTTGCTTACCTTGCTGTGGCTGCTGGAAGCTCTTCAGAGTGTGAAAGAACATTTGTCTTTCAGTCATTTATGCTTAATCATTAGTGTCATGCAGCAGTTCTGGGTTTTCTGTTCAGAGAAAAGTTTTGCTGTCATTTGTTAGAGAGTGTTTTAGTAAAACCATTTGATACTCTCTGATGGGGCAGTCCTGCCACAGATGATTTTCTAAAAGCCTTTGAAAAAGCAGTAACAGGAACCGTTCTGTGCAGTTCCCAACTTTGATGGTGTTTCTCCTCCCTCAGGAGCTGGAGCCCTGCATAGGCTGTATGCAGACTATTGCCAACATCAAGCTCATCAAGAACTGCCAGGAGCCCAACGAGGGGGAATGCCAGCAGTGCTACTGCCGGCCCATGTGGTGCCTCACCTGCATGGGCAAGTGGTTTGCCAGCAGGCAGGACCAGCAGCACCCCGAGACCTGGCTGTCCAGCCAAGTGCCTTGCCCGACTTGCCGAGCCAAATTTTGCATCCTAGATGTTTGCCTAATACGATGAGTAGTGAACTGAGTATGTTTTAACTTTTTTAATTTGACTGTGTTTCATAGTGGCTTTGGTTTAAGGCCTGCTAGATCAGTTTCTGAGACTTCATGTTTGACCAGGGTACAAACTCTAAAGGTTTCTTTTACAGTGTTGAAAACAGATGTAAATCTTTTCAGTTCCTTTCCACTTTTACCTTATCTGTGGATTTTACTCACGTGACGTCAGCTTCTGGATTTTAATTTTCTTTAAACCCCTGTTTTCCTTTCTTACATTTTGGATGGAATAAGGTTATCCTTCTATATTTGCAGTACTGTTGTTTTTTCAGGTTTTAACGTAGGTTAAATTCTTTATATTTTTTAATTCTTTATATTTTTAAATTTAACTTGGGTTTTGATTCTTTAATAAAGGGCTAACTGAGAAAATTGCTTTGGTTAGACTTCATTGCTACTTTTGTTATTCTTTAATCCAGTTGTAAAATTATTATTAATCTTTGCAGTTGTTTTTCAAACAAGTGCACCAGTTGTGTTCCTTCAGCTGGAAGGAGGTATTTCCACTACATCTACCACAAAGGGTTGCAGTAGGCTGAGAAATGTAATCCCTGAAGATTTACAAGTCCTGTATGGACCTTTTATTCCATTAATTTGCCTCTAGCATACCTTTTGATGGATGACTTTATTTCAAACAGAAAGGATTTGTCAACCCATTTACCTACACTGCTAATACATGGTTAAAATCTATTGGTTTCCAGGAGCTACATTGCTTAGGGTTTCAGTGTTCTTTAGGTGATGGGACTTTTTTTACATACATTTGAAGGGAGTGCAGCAAACATCTGAGCTCTAATTTGTAAATAATTATCACAGATGGGTCAAACAGAGAAAGGAGTACTTTAAAGCTTTGGTCTACAAGAATAAAACCTCTTAATACCTCTTACCTGAATAATCACAAGGATCTTACCAGTAAATCATGGGCAGAGGTGGCATGCTAGTGATTACCTGACAACCTCTTGATTACCATGACAGGCAACCGGTTTGAGCAGGAACAGGTGGCAGGATGTAAAAATGGTACAAGTATTGGAATCACAACCATGAAACATTTCACGAGTCTCAGCTGAGCTACAGGTGGTGAATGCACCTACCTGCACTTGCAACCAGCCAGGAAATGGTTACAGATGTGGCTGCAAGCAAGAATTCATAGAGGGGTAAAGAACTGAAGACAGATCTGACAGCATTGCTTGAAAACTAACATTTAATTGTTGGATTTTAACTTTGGGATTTTTAAATAATATTCATTTGTAAAAATCCAAACTGGTTGAGCTAAAGAACATTCATTGCTTCAGCATATCTCAGTTGCTTTATATACAACATCTACTATGCAATTAAGTAAATTACCTGTTAATAATAGTGGCTTCTGTTTTCCATTACCTGCTGTTTTGGATTGTATGGATGTACAGAGTGAAAATTTGACACTGAGACAGGTTGTGTGGATTTATCTCTCTTTCCCGAAGAGATCTTCAGTGGCATGTCGCTCTTCATCTGAATAGAATTAAATGGAGTTCTAGAGTTTCAGACAGATCTGTTGGTAAATATGAAAAATAATAAAAAAATGTAGGAGTCAATTAGCAATTGAATTTAAAATATTTTCTTAGTACTTCTGTGGGAAAGTTATTTCCAGATTTAAAATGGTCTCTGCAGGATTTTTTAACCTTTGGAAGGGTCTTGCAGGGCAGGGTGGTGTTGTCTCACATGCACCTATCACTACACAGCAGCCTTCACAAATAAGCATTTTGTAACATTTGCTTCTGAAAAGTTTACATAATGTGGCACTGATACAAGGGATTGGCCCTTGAAATTGTTGCAGAAGAGAGGGTAGGATTTTGGAGATGTAGTTTTGCCACCCCCCATTCAGTTCCCACAGCACTTCGTCTGTTCAGAATAAAAATGTTCATTGTAAAGAATGTGAGGCTAAAATCATAAAAGGCCTTGAGAATCTCAGATGCTGGTAGTTGCAGATGTTTTTATAGACTAAAGCCAGGTCAGTTGTCAATAGTATCTCATGTAATAAAAGCTTTAAATGCCTAATTTCTATTATAGTGGAATCTATTCTGAGTTGACTCGAAGTTTTCACTTCAGTGGAATTTTGCTTTTGTTCATCCTACCTCTTTCCTCAATATAAAAGTACAACAGAGTAACAGTCATAAATGTTTCATATCTTTGCATCTTTTAATGCACAGAAGTGCCTCTTAGAAAACTTAGTAATTACCAAAACAAAATTATGATTTATGTTAATGATAGTACCTGATTTATATTCCTTAAAACAAGTCATTTTCCCTAAGTTTAAGTTCTCAAAGTAATCTGGCATGCCTCTGACATTTGTGAGCTTCTTAAAAGCTGTGTTAAAGAAAAAACTTGTTAAAAATCCATATGAAGATGAAAATAATCGAGTACAAAAATAGGCATTTGTTAGTGTGATAGCTTCATCCAAAGAGCCACAAAAGCATTTCTTTAAGGTCCCTTCCAACTCAGACCTTTCTCTGATAATATAAAACTTGCTAGACTGCAGCTAAGCACCATTCCCGTCAGGACAAACCTCAGTAAGACTGAGGTTCTCAGTGCCATTTTTAAATTTTTAAATTTTAAATGTTTGTGGACTTTGAGCTGTTTAAGGAGTTGAGATATAAATACTCAAGCTCTTACATGGATTACAAGACATTTTCTTCCGAAGACATCCTGCAGGATTTCTCATTTGTGGTTTTTGGGGTTGGTGGGGTTTTTTTGCTTGATAGCTTGTCTGTTTCAAATGAACAGTATTGTTTGGATAGCCCTTAGGGAAAATGCTTAATGAATACACGCAGTTAATCTTAAAACCCTCTGAAGAGCTCAATAAAAATACAGTCAGTTCTTTGTAAGACTTCTGGTTTTAATTTAAAAGTTATGTTTATCAGGTTAAACTTTATATTGGTGGAAATCAGTCTGGCTTATCTGTATGCAGTGTCTTACCTGAGAGCATGGGAATAGATACAAATAGGGCTTAAATTCCCCTGAAGGTGTTCATGGTAAGTCCTCCTTGGATGGATTTTCCTACTACAGCCTGAATGCAGAGGGTTGGATGAATGGAAGAAGGTGTGTATGAAATCTCTATAAGAACCTCAGGGGGAAAAAAGCCTCCAAATACTTTTCACAACTACCAGATGGGAAGGGGTGACACTGGATGTCACGAAATCAGCAGGGGCAGTGACTAAAAATTTGTCTTTTCAAGGAAGCGCTGGCATTGCAGCAATGGTGTGTCCTAGATAAAATACTTATTTCATTGTGACCTTGCTCAGATTTATTACCAAGCACCAGCAATAAAGAATCTATCACATTCCTGTATCACATTCCTGTGGTAGTGGACCTATTGGAGTGTATCCAGAGGAGAACCATGAAGGTGTTCAGAGGGCTGGAGCAGCTCTGCTATGGAGACAGGCTGAGAGAGCAGGAGGCATTCAGCCTGCTGCATTCTCTTCACCAGGCCTGGAGGAGAGAAAGCTCCAGGGAGACCTTGGAGCACCTTCCACTACATAAAGGGCTGGAGAGGGACTTTGACAAGGCCATGGCAAGATAGGACAAGAGGGAATGGGTTTAAAACTGAAAGGTATTAGGTTCAGATTAGACACAGGGGAAGAAATTCTTTACTGTGAGGGAGAGGAGGCACTGGCAGAGGTGACCAGAGAAGCTGTGGCTGCCCCATCCCTGGAAGGGATCCTGTTCATGGCCAGGCTGGATGGGGCTCTGAGCATCCTGCTCCGGGGGAAGGTGTCCCTGCCCATAGCAGGGGAGTTATAGGGATATGGTCTTCAGTGTCCCTTCCAACCCAAACCATTCTGTGATTTTGTGAAACTAGCTAGCCTGCAGCTAAGTACCATTCCAGTCAGGATAACCTCAGTAAGACTAAAGTTCAGAGTGCTTTTCTTAAGAAATGTTTGTTGACTTTGAGCTATTTAGGGAATTGAGATATAAATATTTGAGCAAGTTATCTTTAGAGTCCTTTTCAAGCCAAACTGTTCTATGATTCCATTAATGGTATGAAATGTGGGACACATTCCTGTAGCGTGTACACTGTGATGGCCACTAAGCCCTCACGACGTCTAGGAGAAAAATTATTTGTCCCAAAACGAACCCTTGGCTATTGCGTGAGGTAACGCCGTGATGTGGGTTTTCCAGGCATTTGCGGGGAGAGTGGGACGGGGATGCAGCCGGAGGGAGGGAGAGGGTGTGAGGACAATGCTGTCCCTGGTGTGAGGGAAGCTGCGCCCGGGCCCTCACAGTGGCGCAGGTCGCTTTTCTCTCCTCCCGACCGAGCAGCGTTCCCTCAGCACCACCGCCGTCCTGGGCTATCCTGGCCGCGCCTGCGCTCCCCGCGGGAGGACGGGCCGCGCCTGCGCTGCCGCCGCAGCCGGGCCGTGCCGGGGGCCCCGTTGGGCCGGGCCGGGCCGGGCCGGGCCGGGCCGCCGCCCGCCCCAGCCATGTCCGGCCGGCCGCGCCGCCCGGGAGCAGGGGAGCCGGGCGGGCTGCGCAGGTGGGAGCGGCCGCGGGGGAACGGGAGCGGGAGCGGAGCGGGGCGGGCAGCGCTGGGCGGGCGGGGGTGCGGCGCTGCCCGTCCGGGGCGGCTCCGGAGCCAGTGCCGGTGTGCAGCCCGTGCTCCTCCGGCACACGGCCCCTTCTCCTGCGGCCTCGCCCCCCGTGCGAGGGCTCCTCCGTGTCGGTGGCGAGTGAGGGACCAGCAGCCCGGGGCAGGGCGTGTGGGCTCGGCGAGACGCCCCAGCCCGGCTGGGAGCGCTGGGGTTGGTGTCAGGCTGGAGTGGCCGCGCAGTGCAAAGCAAATAGGGGAATGTTTCTAAAAGACATAATTTTCGGTCATCATTTCCCCTTTTAAACAGTGTCGTACTTACGACATGTGTTGTAGTGTACCTAAGCTGGTTTAAAAATTGTTTTCTTTAAGTCGTTAAAGCGAGTAGTTGTTGAAGGTGGTTAGGGAAGGGTTGTAATCGTTTATTGCCTTGGCGAAAACGGAGCGGGTTGGAAAGGGGACCCTTTGCCTGGTCTGTGATTTTGGAGAAGCTGATTGTGCTGTTCGTGCCGTGTGGTGAGTAACTTGAGCCCTCTGGGAAGCAGGAAACTCCCAAAGCCAGCAGGGTGGAGGAGCACGGGAAAGAAAACATGGGTGGTTAACAAGGGAGTAAAACATGAGAAATCCTTTCTTCTCCCTTGCTGAGCTAAGGGCAGAGACCTGGCCCGTACAGTATGTTTGATGTTAGTCACACATACAAAAACATGGAACAGGCTGCCGTGCCAGATCCTTCTCTCGGGCAGGTGTGGGGTGGATCTGCAGCTGCCATCCTTAGCCCAGAAGCCAGCTCTGGTGTTGAGAGATGCTACGGTTGTGTTTTGTTCAGTAAGCTGTCATTTAAGGTGTCAAAGCCTCCAGAACCAAGGAGAAGAATGTAGAGAGCTCAAGCCTTAAGCAATCCCTGGCTGACCTGCCAGTGTGTTGTGAGCACTACGGGCTGCTCCCTGTCCCTGGCTTCCTTGTGAGGGCTCCAGAATTTCCTGTGCAAAAGTGTTTCCGCATAGACATTTGACCTGCTTCTCCCTAGCCATTATATTAAAATGTAGTTTCTGGACTTGTCTTTTGTGGGAGTTTACTACCGGATGGGGCAGTAATAAATGTCAAGTCATGCACTGCTGACAGAGGGTGGACATGTCCACAAGTCCATAAACACTGGTTGCAGTCCTCAATTAGGTTTTTCTTCCCCACCAATTTGTTTGTAAAAAGAGTCTATTTTCTGTTACCAAAATATGAAGTGTTTGTTTGAAAATTTTGATGTCTTAATTGCATTAGTCCAAGATATTTTCTGAGCAGTTGCACCAACACCGTTGTTAAGTATGTGTTGCCTGAGTAAGTGGATATGAATCACGTATCTGTATGCCAAATCAAATTGTCCATCTTTGATGTTTATAGGCCATGTTCAGTGACTTGATTTCAGATGAAAATTCTTCTTTTCTAGTTCTGTGCAACATCCACACTGCTGGCATCAAGAGCAGGAACATAGAAGCTGCAATGATTCAGATTCTCTGGTGTTGGAGGAATATCAATGTGCCCATTTAGACCTCTGGCTGGAGAGGTAAGGAATAAGTGTACATTTTTTCTAAATCTCTACTTTGCTGCACTCTTTTTAGGACTCCCAAGAAAAGCATGGACATGTTTAGGTGGAGTGTTCTCTTGTAATGGAGTGCCACAGAGTTAGGAGATGATACCTGCATCATGCCTAAAGCAGACCATCGAGTGTGTCTCATGGAAATACATGCCCCAGTATTAGCAAGTGTCCAAAGTGAAAGGGAGAAGGGCTCTGAGCTGAAGCAGTAGTTTAAGCCCTTTATTGCTGATGTCTTCAATATTAGTATAAAACTCCCAATGAAGGCGTTTGCCGTAATTCTTAGACTTTGCTCATGCATCTTTCTGTGTAAAAGTGGGCAACCATCTTTGTCTCTTCACAGTCCACTTGGTATATTGAGCTGTACTGCAGTTTTTAGTGAGCACCTTTTTTTTCCTGTAGTCTACTCCAGAGGACATTTTGAGATGAGATAGAACTCTATACATAGGTAATTCTATGAATATTTTGCTTGGCTTTTGGATATTCTAGACTAAAGACCCAAGGTGGAGGAAATGGTTGGGACTGGTATCTTATTGTGTGATAGCAAGGGTGCAAAGTGGTGAGTGCTCAGATATGTGCAGCAAACTGAACACATTATAAGAGGAAAAGTTTTACTAAGGGTACATGAAAATAGTTTTTTTTATGTAATTCATACATTTCTGAGTATTCCACTGTATGAAGGTGATTTTAATTTTGGATGGCATGTTTAATATTGCTTTGTTAAGGAATGAATGTTTTGAAGAGATTAGGAAAGGCCTTGTATTCAGGAGTGTGTTCTGTGTCTTTGATGTGCTCATAAAAAATACTGAGAGTATGGCAGGAGTGTGAGCCTGAAGTGAACGTGCCAGCAGTGTTTTGTGTTTCTCTTTTGCTGAGTGGATCTGCTCCTTTTCAGTGTGGAATCTTTGTCCTATGTTAAAGTGACATTGTCAGCTTGCATGGCAATTTCATCTGTTGATGTGAAACCATTTAGGGAAAGTAAGACTGTCAGCTAAATCTGCTTCTGTATTACTTACATGACTTGTTAAATGTTGAGGCCTTAAAATTGGCAGAAGAGGAGAGGCTGAAGGTGACTTAGGACTGAAATAGAGAAGGAACGTGCCTGTGGTTTTACAGTTGTGGGGCTGGTTTTGTCCATTACTGAAGTTCCTGTTGATTGAATGTGTTACAAGCAGCAAACATTCATGTTGAATTCCCATTATTTTCTAGCTCTACGACATCAGAAAATTCCAGGCCACTTTCCAGTGGCCCCAGCTGGGAAGGTAGACCTGAAGAAGGCAAAACAATGAGGACATCAAATAAAAAATTGTCAAAGTAGGTATTGAGCTATTGCTGCTTGTTGTTACATTGGTTTTAGCAAAAGCCATCTGATGATCTTTGATTTGTTCACAGGCATTGATGAATATCTGAAACCACAGACAGGGTGTTTCGTATCAAGCCTGAAGGATGCCTTAGGGAGGGAGTAGCACTGAGAGGTTTTAGCTCAAAAGCTGCTTCTGTGATTATTTGAGATTCAGATTTGATTAGCACAGCTTTCACTTGTGTGACCTAGTGAGGTAAGGGTTGTGCTCACTGTCTGTCATTAAGAATACAGGGCAGTTCTAGAATATGTGTTTATTAAACTTCCTATAATGCTATTAAGATTCTTTTCAACCTTATTTTTATTTTCAAATTCTCTTTCAAGCAACTCTGCCAACCCAGCAGAAAGGGAAACTGATGAGGTGGTCCTGAGGAGAAGACAAAAGCAGATCAATTTTGGCAAGAATACCCTGGCATATGACAGATACATTAAAGAAGTTCCAAAGTAAGTTGCCCAGCGTTGTTCATTTCCGAATGAACCCTTAGTTGTTCCTGGTGGGTGTTTGTGTGCGTAGAATAGCTCACAGCCTTAGTTCTCTTGAAATTCTTCCTGTGGTTTTTACTGCTGAGTGTGACATTATATGGTGTGTGATATCTCTGGGTAATTTGAGTCAGCTGTCCCAGCACTCTTCCCTCTCAACTTGGTGTTCACCCTCACCTTAGTGTCTGTGGGGTGGGGAGAGGAGAAGGCCTTGAAGCTGTGCAAGCCCTGTTCAGTCATGCCCAAAACTCAGTGTGTTTATCAGCACTGTTGTAGTGATTAATGCAAAACACAGCACTAGCGGGGCTGCTGGGGAGGAAGGTAACTCCATCCTTGAGAGACTGAGTACAATACTAAATAAAAGAAGCTGCACTTGACTCAGGAAAAGTAAAGCACGAGGAGCTGGAGGTTAGGATAATATTGAATCAGTATGTTATGCTTCTGTTTCATCTTTGTTCATGGGCACTGGGGCTCTGCTTCTGGCAGCTGTCAGAGTGCTGGGCTGGATGAGCCTCCAGTCTGACTCAGCACATTATGGTTTGTTGTTGGTTTTGGGATTTATTTTTGGTAACGTCTTATAATATAAACATTTCAGTGAAGTGATTAAAAAACAAACATTTTATTTATTAGACCAGTGATGCTTGTGTGAGCTGATGGACTAAGGATTCTTTTGAAGGAGAGCACTCCTTCTGCTCTGAAATGACAAATGTCACTGTGTGTTTGCAGGAGCCAGCGACTTCCAGGGGTTCACCCTACAACTCCCAACAAGTTCAAGAAGTACAGCCGCAGGTCCTGGGACCGGCAGATCAAGCTGTGGAAGATAGCACTGCATGCCTGGGATCCTCCTGCTGAGGAAACCTGGGATCTGCAGCCCGTGTATGTTCTGTGGGTGAATCAAGTCAGGGCTTAAGGAATGTGAGGTGGGCTCTGTGGTTCCTTTAGAGCATTCCTGACTGGGAGAAAAAAGATCAGACTCAACAATGGGAGTCTGCTTGAATGCTTTGTTTTCCGTTAGAATTCTGTTAGTCTTCAAGATATTGCAGTTGTTTAGTCTGAGTTAATCTGCAGTCAGGTGTTATTCAGGGAAAGGCATTTGGTGTGCTGCAGTAGCACATTCCCTTCCCCTTTGTATTTGCACTGCTGGGCACAAGGTACTGTAACTTTTCTGGAGAGCAACAGACACGATCAGAAACTTGGCAATTACTGTTCCTTGACTTTGATAACTTTCCATCATTCCTTTTCCTGAAGTCCGTGGGAACACATGTCTCCTATGCTGACAATATGTGAGAGGATTTGAGATGTTTAAGAAAATGAAAGAGAGAATTCTGTGCTCTCTGTGGGACGGTGGCAATAGTGTTCGAGAAGGAAATAGTTTTATCTTTTCACAGCTTTGAATTTCTGTATCAAGGCTGGTTCTGCTACTTAATGCCACCTCCTGCTTTCAAGATTAGGACTAGTAAATTGGGAGGAGAAGAGTGAATGGAATTCTCTTAGCTGTGTTACTGCACTGTGTAAATAGTTTTACCTGTGTTGGAATTGATCTGGGGTAGAAATTGCAGTTTTTATACTATTTGGGTGTCATGAAATTAACTGTTAGTTCTTAGTGCTGCTGAACTGTTTTCTGTTAGGAGCAGTAAGCCAGATGGATAGTTTTTAAAAGATTTTATTTCTTCCCGCTCTGTTTAGCAGTACAGAACCTTCAGGTAGTTCCCAGGAATGGTTCTGCAAAGATGAGGATGTTCGTGGCTCCTTTGTATTTGAGGAAAAGCAGGCGAGAAATGAGTGTGAAGATGAATGCAGACAGACTGCCCACTCACCTGAGAGGTATGAGAGCAAACTTCTGTGCTTCACTTAGGGAAATAATTCTTGTACAGGTCAGTGCTGTCAGGTTATGGTAGGAAATGTTCAGTGTGGAAGGGCAGTTAATACTCAGCTTTGGGGTTTGACACTTTTGCAATCCATCAGAGGTACAGAGGAATAAATATGAAGAAGATACCAACAATGCTGAATTACATGATTTAACAGGAGGAAATGCAGTGTTTTTTCAGCTTCTCAGTTTATACAGCCGGGTACTGAGGTTTCTTTAACCATTGCTGGTATGTTCTGAAAGTAGAGGAGCTTTTTCAGGAGCGGGAATCCCCATCCTTCATACAGTTGTGCCTTTCTGCAGCACAGCAGGGAGGCTGAATGTGAAATGCATTTCCCTCTTTACTGAAATATCTTGTCCTGGGGGGATGTGTGTGAAGCTCAAAATGGTTTTGCATCTAAACTGTGAGAGATGTGTTCAGTGTTCCTCTGTGTGACTGAGGAATCCTATCTCAAAAGAAAACTTCCTCAGCATCATAGGCTGTTACTTAGCAGAACAGTGATAAACATCTAAACATAGATCAAAAGTGTTACGTGTGTAAAATCTGTTTTTGTAGTTCCTGTTCTCCCAATTCTTCTCCAGTATGGAAACGCAGAAGAAGAAACAATTCTGAGTCCTCTGAGGTTTCAGAGAGCAAAAACCATTATCTGCAGATGTACCACACTGCACTGGAAAGGTATGAAATGATTCTCCATGTGGGAAGTCATTGATACCATGAACTGACATTTGGAACATGGCTGGTATTTCCCCACGCCCTTTGTTAATAGCTTTAGTTGTGTCTAAATGTGTGCAATGTAATGAGGAAGGGAGATCATGTCAGAGTAATTGTGCTGTGTGATAGCAGACATTTACAGTGCTCTGTTGCAAAGTGTCAGTAGACACAGCACAGGTTGTGTTTTGTGTGTAGATTTAGGCAACACTAAGGATTTGGGCAGTTTAGTAGTCATTTCATACTAACCTTAGTGAAAATGTTCCTGCAGGTATGGTTTCTTCTTTCTGCTTAGCTCCCTTCAGAAAAATTAAGAGGAACTGTGTTACCACAGTGCATGGATTCAGACATTGTCACTTTCTTTCCAGCCTTACTGCCTCAGGACATCAGGATGCTTTTTCCAAGTGCTCAGAGTGGGAAGCCTTTGGTGAAAAAGATGAAGTCATGGCAGTGCAACAAAGTATGGAAATAACAAGGTAAATACCCCAGTGATTTTGTTGTTACTTCTATTTGTTGCTTATGCTGTAACACTGCCCTTTCCTTTATTTTTCCATCGTTTCCTTCACTGGTCTCTACTTTTTTTTTTTTTCCTTCTTTTTTACCTTTCCTCCAGCACGTGGTATGTTTGGTTGTTATTTCTGTTCTTTGAGTTTACTTGGCATTTCCAGTCTGACTCTCCATCTTTTGATTTCTGCTGCCTCTGCCATCCCAAGTGATGCTGGAAAATGATGAGCCCCTTTCGAACTCTGTGTTGTGAACAGGAAAGTTTGCCTCTCACTTCCTCAGCCTAAGAGCTGGAAGTTTCCTCTCTGTCTCCCTAAAGATTAAGTTGTTTTTTAGTGACAGCAATGATAGTTGTTCATTTTTATGCAGTGACTTGATTCCAGCCAGTTGTTCTGTGGTATGGAGCAATCCTAAACAGAAGAAACCCAGCTTCTTTCTGCCTGACAGCAAGACTTGCAGAGATGCAAACTTCAGGCTGGAGAGGTATCAAAGGCAGCTCATCAGCTGGGGTTTCAGGGGTATTTTTGCCTATTATTTTAGTAGCTTAATTGCTTTCTTCCTGTAATTCAATCCAAGCATTTATTATAAACATATGATTTTTAATTTTTGTTTAGCTATTTTTTACTATTTGTCTTAGGGATATGTTGATCAATATTTATATGTTGTGTGGTAAAATTCTGTCTCTATGTTTTCATGTTATAGTCTTTTTTAATGTAAATGGTTTGTAGCTGTATTTAGTGTTCAGAAGTTACCATGATAATGCCACTTAGTCTTTGGTTTTTTTTTTCATTTGTAGGCTTAAACTTTGTAGCAGTTTATTGGATAGACATCAGTCAGAATACCCTGACAGAGGATGGGAAAGTGCAAATGTTGAAGATACAATACTGAGGAAAAAAATCTAAATACCAAGGTGAGTTTGTGCTGACTGCTTACTTGATCTGTTTCAGTTGCAGAATGTTTCAGTTTCATTCTGCAGAATGCAACTCTTCAGTTCAGGCAGATCAGTTTATTTCATTTTATTAGTGTTTTATCCCATCCTCTTGCACTTAATACATCACCTTTCATTAAAAGATCCAATGCTTCAGACTTGGTAAGTTGAAAATGTTACCTGTCAGCCAGAAAATGTGTTTTTATCTCTCAAATGAAAAGTGTCAATGTTTTTAAGCATTTCAATAGCACCTTTTCTCTCTCTTAATATTTTTGTGATGAAGTAACAACTTGGCATTTGCAGCAGTAGATTTTAGTAAAAAATTTCTCTTGCACTGTAGATTCCTGTGGTGCATTAGTAAGATGGGTGGTAATCTGGGTTAAACAGATTTTATTAGCAAGAAGTCTTTTGTGTAATTAGATTGTCTTTGATCTGCATTTGATGCAGGCTCTGAAACATGGACGAGGATATAAATGTCTGTTAATCAGTGATCTTTGAAAATTTTACCTTATAAAACTCATTAAGAATATGGCCAAAATTAGTTTTACATTTAGAGTTTGGATTATAGCAATGTGAGGAAAAGGCAGCTAGAGCTTTTAAACAATTATGCTGATGACATTTTTCTTTTGACTATTGATTTTTAATTTAAACTCTTTGAACATTAATAAGATTTAACATGCTTTCACTTTTTTAAAGTGCTAATTCAATATTTGGAAATATTTAGTCTCTCTTTGTATATAGAAGTATTGAAGAAGGAATTTCTCCTGTGACAGAATGACTTGAAGAATAGAGATGTAGTCTGAGATCAGCAGATCAAGTCTTGGCAAACTGCTGCTGTCATGTAAGATCTGCACTGAAAGAGGAAGAGATTTGCAGTCAGCATAAGTGCAATCAACATAAGGTGAAATTATTCAGGTAAAAGAAGCATCTCTGGGTCACAGTTAAGGGCCTGTCTGGTTTCCACATAGTTGATACTTAGCATTTTTACAGTGGTTTTTGTTGTAAATAAGGCTGTATTAAGGAGTGTATCTATGCAGTGGGTTTGTAATCACTTGTTCTAATTGAAAAAAAGGCTCTGTTATTGTAGAATGTGAATGCCTTCTCTGTAGAGCAACACATTAATGTTCTGGGATGGAAAGATCAGTATTTAGAGCAGCATTGCCTTTACCCTTGGGGTTAAGTTGTGATGAGCTCTAACTCTCAAGTGTCAGGAACTTTATCTGTGGAAGTTTAATCTTGCTTGAAAACCAGATAGTGGTGTTTACATGGTAGAATTCCACACTACCTTCCCTTTTGCTAAAAGAAAATTTCTGTCTTAAACAGGAATAAATGTGAATATATCTGGTTGATTTCTAGGGAAGAAACCTTAGTCCATAGGACACTTAAACTATGGCAGAAATTTGTTTATTAGAATTGAGATAAAAGTTTGTTTTATAAATTAATAATGACATTTAGACAAAAATGTTGCAGGGGGTTGGGAAGAATAGGCTCAGCCGCTTCCTTTTCTCTCTGTCAAATACTTCAGGAATGTAGAGAATCTAGTATAGTATTTTTTCAGTAATTTATGTTCTCAAAATGTTCGTACTAGTTCTAACACTTTATTTAGTATGGACAGTATGGGTTTCTCCTTTATACTGTGCTATAAGCTCAACCATATGCTCTCTTCCATTTACTGCCACTGTAACACTACAGCTTAAACGAGGAAAAGAAGAGAATATTTTGTTTTTAATGCCTGGATATAGCATGTTTATAAAATGCTGTTACCTGCTTTTTTGTTTAGGTTTCTCCAGACCTTTATAAGGATAGATTGTTTTCTGCAAGCTGTGCCTCAGGTGTAAAACTCCAGATTTCATGAAACCTGTGCTGCAATGACAATGGATGTTCCTTAAAGCTTTTGTGAGAACATTCCTGCTGTGCCTGCACTGGCAGGTGACACATAATATAATGTGCATTAGATTTCAAAGGCTGCTTCAGGTGAAGGATCCTGCCATTCCCTCTGGAGGTCTTGTTCCTCAGAGTGTGCTGATGCTTCACCAGAGAATTGGTCCAGTGTTAAGTCAGACTGAAATCCAACCCCTCCAACCAAGGAACCTCCTCTGCTCCCCTGGACCAGCACTGGACATCCAGCCTGAAGAACTGCTTCAAAAGAATGTAGATCATTTCAGTCTTCTCCAGCCACTAAAGACAAGCTGTTCAAAACTTTTGGATTGGGTGATCACCCATTTGGCCTATGTATTGTTCTCTGAGATGTATTAAGGTGGCATTTGCCTAAATCAGGTGAGAGAAGAGAAAGGAAAGGTGGATGGTTTATCAAAATCAGATCTGTTTCTTGAAGGGGCTGAGTGACTGTTAGAACAGCAGCACAGCATAAATACCTGGATTTTGCTTTTATGTATGTTGCAGCCTGACCCAAAGAGCCAGTCTACAGTTAAAAAGTAGGAGAGGATGCATTCAGTGCCTGTTGTTCACACAACTATTGGGGATAAATAGCAGTATTTGCAGGTGTGGAGCTGCTCTTGTCCAGGCTAAGGGTTGTGATGGTGTTGGGATAGACTCTCCTTTTTCTATTCTGCTAGCACTGTGTGCAGAAGTTTGAAGTGAGAGCTGTGGCTACAGTGGTTTGGACTAAAGCCACAAGAGTTACAAGAGTTCCACAGTCCTTGTGTAGCATGTACTGGGACACCAATGGCTGCTAGAGCTGGGGGTTGTTTCTCTGCAGGAGTTTGGGTTTGCTTTCCCTTGCTATGGGGCTGGCAGTACCCAGAGCCAAGAGCCCATTGTGCTGCTGATTTGGAAGTAAGCTGCTTCCTCAGAAACTACTCTCACTCCCAAAATGTAATTTCCAGGCATGCTCAGGCATTTCTCCCAACACAAAGGTGTATCAGTCACACACCACAGAGCATGTGTGTGTACAAGGGACACATCTGTACAGCACTTTTCTAAGAGGTAATATTTAGAACCTTGTTGTTCCAGTGTGCATGTTTCCTTGTGATTTATGATGATTGTAAATAAGGGAATGTGTTACATTTTTGGCAATTTGCTTTTATGCAGAAGAATTAAAGACTTGAACTTCAAACATTGTTGTTAGTCTGCTTTTGCAGTTGTGTTGTCAGTTTGATTATAAAAGGAATATGTGGATTCAGTAGTCCTTTCTTGTTTGTTTTAGGGTGTTTACTTGGTTTGGGTAGTGATTTTGGATTTTTAGTCCTTGCTAAAAGTGGAAAAGAGGAGTTTTCAGAGATTAAAATCAGACTCTTGAAGGCAGTTTACAATTCTGGTTTTGTCCAGCCCCTCAGTTTTAAGGCGTTTAACTTAGTGTGTGGGAGCAGCTGAAGTTCCAGCACCATTCTGCCATGGAAAGGGGTGCTGGAGAAGATGGAACTGCTAGGTGAGAGTAATGGGCTGTTAAGAAATACTTAAACTCATCTGAAGTATTTTATGAGTATTAAGAGCCCTTAAGCTTTTGCCTGTGATGGACAGGGCCTGCAGTGGGTTTAGGGACACATCCATAGGATTTTGCAATTCAGCAGTCCTTAAAAGATTTTTGTATTTCTTGGTTGAAGATATTAGACTAGACATAACATAACCAGTCTGCCTATGGCAGTTAAATTTTGGGCAGATTTATTCCTTCACCCAGATTCTGTGTGCTTGAACAAGCTGTGGTAGCACAAGGGAAGGAATGAAACAGCAGATGAAGTTTGAGGTCTGCTAAAGTCATTTCATGCAGTGCTGCCAGTGGATGTAGAATCATCCTGTGTTCTAATTAGTAACCTCATTAGTTTAAATAGAGCACTCAAAACTGGAATGCAGCCTGGCCATGCACTTGTTTACCTACCCAAGGCTCTGACACAGAGCTTGCAACTGAGGTAAGTGAAGCAGAAGTCTGGCACTCCACCCCCAGTTTTTCCTTTAATTTTACCCAACTTAATTAAATCTCCCCTGCATAAATCTGTGCTCAGTTTATAATTAAACCAAAATATACTCTGAACTTCAACAGACAGGTTTCAATTTCTCCCTAGCAGTGACAAGTATCTTCTGTTGGCATGCTTCCACTGGGAGAATCTCCTTATAGATGATACATTATCTGTGTCGGTGGAAACCATCCTTCACTGCCAGTTCTGAAATGCCACGGGTTGTGTGTACTTTACTTTGTATCTAAAACTCCTTTGAGGTCACAGCTGAGGATATCTCCTGCTATCTCCTCCCCTTAAATTCCCACCGTGGTGTGAAACTGCTTTTTTGAAGGATTTTTGTTGCTGACAAGGACAGAAAGATGCAGTGCAGCTGTAATCCCAGAGCTGTGTCCCAGCAGATAGTTCTGCTGGATAAACTGAATTTAATTTGTAGATTGTGTTGTGCTAAAAGTACAGTGTGGCTTCCAGGCTGTAGCTGTCCTCTGTCTGCCTTGCTTGGGTGTGTTCAGGTAAACTTGCTGGTCTAGCTTTTGTCAGAGCCAGGCTGAAGGGAGGGGAGTTTGTTTGTGCATGTTTTGACCCTCTGCTGTACTTCAAGCATGACCTTGGTGCAAGAACACAGTTCTGTTTTCCATTGTAGTCTGTGGGAAAGGAGGGGTGCCAGCAGAGCAGACTTTTCTGCAGGAATGTGGACGTTCAGTGAAGATGCCCCACAGATCTGTGAGTTTGTACAAAATTTACTATAGTAAGGCCAGGCAACAGGAATGGAATTTTCAAAGTAAATATCTTCATGCATAGCAAGGCTGAAGTTTATTTAAAAAAAATCAAAATCAAAACCAAACACCACCTGTTATTGTGTGCTCAGAAAGTTTCTCCAAAACCATTGCTGCACTTTGATAGTTGCTTTAGTGTTTTAAGCTGATTAGAAAACCCACCAAACAAATTTTTGTTTGCTGCTTCTGCCATCTGTTTTACCAGATGTAGTACTTGGGGACTTGGTTTAGCAACGGACTTAGTGCCTTGTTAATAATGGTTGTACTTGGTCATCTTAGAGGGCTCTTCCAACCTTTATGAAACTGTTACTGTAAGGCTTTTTCAGCCTTCATAATCCTGCCATTGTGAGGCCAGAAGAAAACCATCTCTCTGAAGTGTCCCACCAGTCTTCAGGCTGTAAATGTATTATTGTGTAAAGCTGCTTGTGTTCTGCTGGAGTCCTCCAGGTCGTTTCTAAATTACTGTTCTAAACTGTGAGTGTATGCCCAATAGCAGGACCAATGGGATCTCACTGTGCAAGTAAAAACCCCTGAAAGGTCCACGAACCAACCATCTCATGTTGTTACCCAACCTTCTTCACTATTGATAACTGAATTTGGACAATAAGGATTTAGGACAATACGAGACAGTAAAAACAAAGAGTTACAAACGGCCTGGGCAAAGTAAGCCCGAAAAAGAACCCACGTTAACAGAGGATTAACCCTTAAAAACAATAACCTGTTGTATATTCATACACCTCATACATGCTGCATAAATTTAATTCAAACAAAGGATTCTGTCTGGTCAGTGTCAGCTTCTTCCTCTTAATCCTGACGGCGTCTTCAGCTTAGCGAGGCAGGAAAAAGTTCGTTTTTGCTGATTAGTGAGCAATAAATTCTTTTTCTCTGAAAGATTCAGGTGTCCTGAGCCTGCTATCTCTGAGTCCTCTCTTTAAAAAAAGTATCTTACATAGCATAGTTTCTATTTTAACATTATGTTATAACGTAAAACTATATTTAACACACTACTTAAGAAAATTAGTACAACATAACTTTGTAACATCACACACATAATATTCATTTTTATATTTGCGAAAAGCCAGTCATAAAATACGCATTTTTCACACCGCGGACCGTCATCCTTCATATTTAAATCGCGGGAACTTCTATTTTCCTTTTTGTTTGGGCTGGGTTTTTCCCTGTTGTTTCACGGGAGTCCCGCCGCACCAGCGCGCCAAAACCGCGCGCGCCGCGCTCGATTCTCCCGCCAACACGCCCCGGGGGCGGAGCCGGGCGGAGCGGGCTGAGCCATTACCCTCGCGGGGGGGTGGGGGATGTGTGTGAACATCTGAGGGTGCGGGGCGGCCGCTGCGCCTTCCCGTTTTTACCCTCCCCCCCCGCATCTGTCCCCGTGGAGGCGCCCCGCGGGGAGGCGGAGCGGGCCTGTCGCTCAGCGCCGGCGGGAGATGTGAAGGGGCTGAGCGGGAAGGCGGCAGCGCTCCCTCGGCTCTGCCTCACCGTCCGGCTCTCCTTCCTCCTCCGGCCTCCTCAGCTCTCCGCGCCCGGCTCTGCCTCCAGCCCTCTCTCCCGGGGATTCCCTGCGCCATGTCTTTCCGCCACAGGAGCCCGCACGGCAGCACCAAGAGCAGGTAGGGCCGCCGGGCTGAGGCGGGTGTGGCGGCGCCGGGCTTCGCTCCCCCTGTGCTCTCCGGGCCTCGCTCCCCGGCCCTCGTTCCCCCTATGCTCCCCGGCCCTCGTTCCCCCGCGCTCCCCGGCCCTCGCTCCCGCCGTCCCGCGACGGAGCTCTCTGAGGGGGTGGGGGGGGCAGAGCCCCCTCAGGGTGCCCGCAGCGAGTGGCGTCGCCTCCCTGCGTTCGGTGGGAGTGGAACGGGTGAATAAGCGCGGTGTCCGAAGGAGGTTGAAGCCCTGACGCCCAGCCGGGCTCTCGTGTGTCGCTGTGTCTGTCCCCAGCCCGCAGCACCCCCCGCGCTGGGCTCAGGCGCGGAAACGCGGCGCCGATGGGAAGCGGCGGAGGCAGAACGAGCCCGAGTCCTCCGTGTTTGAGGAGAACAAGGCCAGGCCTGAGGACAGCCGGCTGGACAGGTGAGCATGGCGGCAATGGCAGCGGCTTCCTGCTCTTTTGTTCGACCGGAGCTGTTACACTGACCCTTCTGCTCAGCTTTCCTAGCCCTGCCTGCTCATCAGCCACAAATAGCTGGTCCTAAAGGAGGGAAAAGGATCGAGTGCAGTGCTCTTATCTTGGAGTCAGTTCTTAAGAGTCAGCGTTTTTCATTCTTATCTCTTGAAATATGTCCTTGATTATTTATCGAGGACTAATACTGTACAGGCTCATTATGTTTGTAAATACAGGCTGTAGAAACAATTGTGGTAAAATTGAAGTAAATGACAAAAATTTGGTTTTAGAAATCATCTATTGTCTGTTTCTGAAGGGAGTACAGAGAAGTTTTGTTCTATTTCAGCACATTTGTGGGGGGATCCAGTTTTGAGATCACCCCATAACTCTGCCTTCCATGTTTGTCAGACTTGAGTATCTTATTTTATACTACATTTTCAGTCTGAGCTATTCATGCCACGGTCTCTTTAATCTCTGTGATCTGTGGATGGGAGTTGTCCCCTCATCCCAGTTGATTGAATCAAGGTTTCTTGAACAGGGGTAGGTTGTGCCCACCCATTTTCCTTCGCTGACAATAAGCAGGAACACGTTGGTCAGTGGCTCAACTTACATTATCCAGAGTACCTTAAACTAAATCCAGGAAGCATAGTTGAACAGCAGTACAAGGATGAAACTTTACAGACAGTTTCAAGGTAAATAAGCAACACTTCTGCGTGTCTCTCAGTATTGAATTGTGCACACAAACTTCCTGGTTTCAGTTTGGATTGAGCTCTGAAATTGTTCTCTTCCTCTCTGCCAAAACTACTTTTTGTTTATGCCAATCCAACCATGTCAAATTAAAATCCTCAAAAGTAAAGAGGATTGGGGGGAGGCTTGGTCATCTTGGTAATCACGGCACAGGTACAGAATCAAAAAAATATAAAAAGGTATCACAGCACAGTGTTGAGGAAAAAACTCAATTGGGACCAACTGGGATTCTGCTGTTTGTTCTCTACCACAGGAGAGCAATAACTGAACGTGGTCTGTATTCTCTGCAAATCTAGAAATTGATATAAGCAAAAGTTAACAATCTTTGGAGCTTGAACAGATCTTTGCAGAGGGACCTGTACTGTTTTCTATGGATTTTTAATTTTGCCAAGTTGGTAACTGGATTTCATCAAAAAATAACTTTTAGTTTGAATTTAACAAACCGCTCAAAGTTGTGCAAACCAATTTAGGAGCAAGGAGGGAGTTTGAACTGGTTTTAGTGCAGATGGATCTGATTCCCTGATTCCAGGGGACATTTGCACAAAACCCTGGAAAATCTCCAGAGCATTTCCAGATCTGCTGAAAAAGCTCTGCTCTGTAGGATACAGTTTTGAGTTTTACTTGGGGAAAATTAGTCATCAGGAAGACAGGCAGGGGAAACACTGAATAATCTGAGTGCAGGCAGCAGTAGATGGTTGGGAAGGGATATGGGCTTATTCCCCACAGGAGTCTGAACCTGCTTGTGATGCTAATGGTGCAATAAAGGTGTTAAACAAGTTTGCAAAGTCGCAGCAAATCTCCCTTTCCTAGCTAAAATAGGATGGTTTTGTGCCTTTGCCATCTCTACCAGGCATATACTTACATGGAGCAACTCCTGGTGCTATCATGTAATTTTAATTAATTAGCTTTGCAACTTAATTCTGCGCTCCAGTTTTATCTCTTATAAAGCTAATGAGTCTGCAGTCATCAAAGTATAAATAATTGCTGAGTCATTTAGTGGAGTGAAACCAAGTGAGTAAATGAATAAAGTTGGTATTTCATGTGCCATTTTCTGAAGAGCACGATCTGGAAGTTACTGAAAGCATGGGTTATCAGGTTACAGTGATATGTTTCTATAGACACCTACATCAATTTGAAGAAAACCCAACACAAACCACACAACCTCAAGGTGGAAGTCAGAACTGATGCTTAATTTTACAGTGGTAAAATTTAAATAAAGCACCAGGTTTTCACAGCCATTTTGAGTATTGTAATTAATCCTGTTTAAGGGATCAAGCTGTGAGTGGAAAATACAATAACCCAAACTTTTAACACAGAGCCTTAATTTTTTTTTTTTTCTTTCTAGTTTTACAACACCAGAAGGTCCTGGACCCCTTCCCAGGTGTTTAGACTGGGGAACTGCAGTGGAAGAAGATGAAATGAGGACCAATGTTCACAAAGAAATTGCAAGGTACCCCTGGGTGTCTCAGATGAAGTGGTAAAAGGAAGAGAAATGGAAGTTATCTTGTAGAATCTGTTTCGGCTTGTATTTTTAACTTCACCATTGTAGTAAAATCAGGCCAACCTTAGCCTCTTGTCTGCTGCTTTTAAATCAGCTTTGGGTTCAGTCCTGCAGGAATGTCATGGGATACTCTTGGAGATTGGATGTGTATCCCTAAATATCTCCCTTTTGGAAGCTTTTCCTGAATCTCTTAGATTAAAATACTTCAAATACCCTCTCACTAATCACTGGGGTTTTTTGTATCATTGCTATAAGAAGTTGCTTTAGGGAAAAATAGTCAGGAAAAGAAAGTCCTTGTATTTTTATTGGTTTTTAAGGGAAAACTGAAATATCCATTTCATAACAGAAAGGTCTTTGCAGAGCTGCTTTTCTGAAAAGTTAGTTCAACTGTGAGCTGTGACAGTGCAGCCTTCATGTTCCTTTTTGTGTATATAATTTCTTTTAAATTATTTGAATTCTTACAGACACAGAAGAAAACTCCTGATAAATGAATTTTCAAGAGAAAGGAAGTCCTCCTCAGGAAGGTAGGTTAAACTTCTGGCTTCACTGAGGAAAATCTTGAAAACAGAATTTTGATTGTACAGTGTTGTTTCTTAAAACAGTTTAAAATAGTTCATACCAAGTCTGTTCCAACACCATGGTTTAGTAACACTCTGAGCATTTGTTTGGGAAGTTTTAACATGTTTATTTATAATCTTTTACAAGTGGGTTTGTTTGAGTGTCACTGGTTTTCTAGCAGTCCCAAACCTGCAATGTTTTTTTCTTCAGTTCTGATTCAAAGGAGTCCATGGTGGCAGTAGAACTCGAGACAGATGAGGTGGTTTTGATGAGAAGACAAAAACAGATAAACTATGGAAAAAACACAATTGCATATGATAGATACATTAAAGAAGTTCCTAGGTAAGCTGCTTGACTTTCTGGAAACTAAATGTCCACCTGCAAGTCATACCTGTTCTTTATAAGCACATTAATGTACTAAACTTGGTATCCAATACACATTTAAATAGAAGGCATCTACAAATTAAACTTTTAAGACATTTTTGAACTGTTAGATCACACTAACAGTTAACTGAGGTGTGGTTTAAGGTTTGATTTTAATGAGTCGGTATATAAGAAATACCTCATGCTGCTGAAATGGAAATGAAAGTTCTTTTGGATGTGCTTGTCAATGAGAGGAAGTGAAACTGCTTTTTTGCAGTCAGTTTCCTCATGAGTTAACTACAAGACAAAATGGGCTACAGTTGCTGTTGAGTTTGAAATTAATTTTTCAAACCTATGAATGATAATTCTTTATTATTATTATTTCATTTGACTTGGAGTCAGAAAAACTAAGAAGCTTGCATGGAGCTGGCAAACCTTTGCTTGAGTGCTGGAATTGCACATTGGTCTTTTCTCATAAATAATAAATCAGCTAACATTTAAAGGTATGTTATGTATGTGTGAATAAAGCACTGATAATTTTTCATGTCTGATATCTGAACAGATGCCATCGTATCCCAGGAGTTCATCCCAGAACTCCAAACAAATTTAAGAAGTACAGCCGTAGGTCGTGGGACCAGCAGATCAAACTGTGGAAGGTTGCACTGCATTCCTGGGATCCTCCAACTGAAGGAGGGTGTGATCTGCAGGAAATGTATGTACACAGAGTGTTCAGGATGCTGTTATAGAAATTATGACGTGAAGTCTCCTGTTTAAGAAGTAAACACCACTCCCAGCATAGTTATTTTTGAGACAAGTCAGTGAGTGCTGAATGTTTTTCTTAATTATTTATCCACACTTAGTGGTGTTCAGTTCCTTCTCAGTCAAAATATCCAACAGCTTTCTGGTCCTTGCCCAGTGCATATACATATATCTCTCAATTTTTAATGGTGAAAGCAGAGCCAGTTCTGCACTGCTCTGTAAAATACTCACACCATCAACAGGAGCCAATTCTTTCAGAGCAGTCTTCAGATGATCTGGTAGGGGCAGTGCTGGAGAGTTCTCACTAATGGCAGGTGTGAATATTGAGCTTGGAACAATCTAGTGTACAGGAACCTGCCTCACTCTTCTCACTTGCTAGTTCAAGAACAGTGGTATAAAACGTTTCTTCTCCAGAGAGGGAGAATTGTCAATTCATCCCAAGCTCAAAGCATGGCCACAAGCGTTCACAGCCCAAGCTCTCTCTAGAAGATGCAGAGTGATGCCACAGTTATTTTCCTCTGTAGAAAGCAATACAGCTGATCAGCATCATGACATAAAACTGGCAGTAGCGAATGCAAGGGACAAAGATGGAACTTAATTCCTCAGCAGGCAGCTTTGTGTTAATAAAGTAGTGTTTTTCCTTAATGGAATGCTGACTTTAAAACTACTGCAGAGCAACAGGATCTAGAAGAAAAGCTTCCTTTTAGCTTCCTTTTACTTTCTATCAGCATGAGGGGCATTGGTCCTTCAGCCAGAACCCTGCTGTGTGCTTTGGTGTTGAAATGCTACCTTCAGATGCTGTGTATAATGGATATTAAATCTTTACAGAACTGAAAAAAAAATTCATTCCTCTCCTGTAACATTTGCATTGGGGCATTTCTTGAGCACTGGGTTTTTGTCTTTGACAAGTTGCAGTATTCAGTCTCAAGACTTAATTCAGTCCTTGGCCATTTTGGCAGTACTGAGCTGTCCTGCAGTTCTGTTTGTCTTCACAGTTTGCCACCACTGTCCCTGTGATCTCTGTAGGTCTCTTTGCTCTCCTCTGGTCATTTTTTTTTTCAGAACTGCACAACAAAGTTCATCTTAACACTAAAAAATCAATTATGCTGTATTCTTCTAAATGATTTTACAGTTGTCCTGTTGACCTTGGTGAGATGGAGACAGAATCTGTTGGAAGCAATTCTACTGAATCTCAAACGAGCTGTCAAGATAATGATGTAAGCATATCTGTCATTTGCATAACTATTCCTTAATAATTGGTTCATTGCTTAGAATTAAATCCAGAGCAGCCTGATACCTCACAGATCCCATCACCTGCTTTGTTTAGGGACTGTTTATAAAGCTGAGCAATTTTGAAACTCAGGTATTTTCCAGCTATAGCCATTATCTGTCTGTAGTCTTGGGTTTAGAGAATTAGAACTTTAATAATCTCAAATTAAAAATATCTCATTGTTTCATAGCCTTCAAAAGAAAATTAATTTGTTGAAAGCAAATCAGTTATGAACTGTAATGTACAATTGAAATACTACTTTAGATTGCAATATCTAGTATTAAAATAGGGTGGAATTTCCTTGTCACACAGAAGTAGGCTTCTTTTATGTCCAGAAAGCACTTGGTACAGCTGAGCATTAAAGATCTAGGAATGCTTTTCTTACTGGATTTATTTTTCAAATATTAAATCTGTATAATGTTTTAATGTTTGCATGTATGGAACACTTGCAAGATATCTCCAAATGTGGTTGGATGGGCAGAAGCCTACATTTCTTTAATATTAAGACTAGCATTGAGTTTTTGTGGCCTTTAAAGCATTTGTAAGCCTTTGTTTTAGGGTGGTCTAAATGAATTACAGAAGCTAATTGAATTACCTGTACTAATAACCTCTGCTTAACTAGTAATTATGAATTGCCTTTCCCTTCCAGGATACCTGTTCTGGCACTCCCACCAAAGTTAGACATGTTGACTATCAAGCAGAAGGAGAATTTGACTTGGAAGTGTGTTTGAGTGAGCCACTGAAAGAATTTGATACTGTGAGTTAAATAGTCCTGTGCAACCTGTTTTAGAGAGAGTTTCTTTTAAATTTGAGAGGTTAGCTTGATCCATAACCTGTTCATAGTAAGAAAGCTTAAGCAAAGTTGAAGACTGTTCTCAAAGCTGTGATTGGTCTAGGTATTCTCCAGACCAAACTTATGTAAAATTGCAATTAAGTTGTGTGACTTCTTGTTAACTTTTAATTTATGTATATCAGATTTTTTTATAAAACTTCTCAATAGTAAAACTAGCCAATGGCAGTGCTATCCTCTAGTAATTATAAATAGCACAGCAAGATCTTACCAATTTCCCCCACTCCCTCCCCTACTCTGAACATGATTTTAGTTGTCCACCTGCGGATCAAGAGCCAATTTGGGGGATTTTTTTTTAATGTTTCCTTGTTTTTACAAATGGCTCTTGTAACACACCTGACCTGACCTGGAGTATGGCACGTGGTGCTGTGCATGTGGCTGATTAGTACTAGTAAGCCCATCTACTGCAGTCACTGTAAGTTTAACTACCTTACCTTAAAAAACCACTTTTTTTTCAAAAATTTTTCAGAAACAATTGGAAGTTTAATACCATCAAGAAATTGAAAGTCAACATGGCAAAGTCTATGCAATAATGTTGGGGTTTTTTTAGAAGTAGTAGCCTTAACTTGAAATTTGTAAATAGTCATCAGTCATTTATTAATGCAGTCAAGAAAACAATGTCTAGGGAAAGTGCTTGATTCTTTCAGTTTTCTGGTTTTAAATGTAAAACTGTTGTAAATGTTACCAACTGTACAGATTTTCTGCTGAGAGCAGTTCGTGTTTCTACTGCTTTTGCGTGGGATGTTGCTGGAAAATAAACAGAACTGCCTTTACTTTTACATCTGACTCTTCATTTCCTGCTAGCAGTGCTCCGAGCATAATGAAATGCTGAAAGCCAAGTGTCTGATATTGGTACTGAGCCAGGGTAAATCTGTGTTAGCATCATCCTCTGACTTTGAGGAGACCTTAAAATCTATTTATATGGCCACCAGAGTGAATTTGAGACAATTTGGTTTAGTAGATGTTTAGTAGTTGCCAAGTTCTGTTCTCTAGGAAAAGCTGCTAGAAGAGTTGTGTGACACTTCAATCTTCTTCACTTAGAGAACAGCTTTTTACAGTCACCTCACCTGGTTTTATTTCTTAAAATGGAATTTCTGGGTGTTGATGTTACTCCCCTTAAACTCACCAACTCAAGGGAGTATCTTAGGTAGTAATATTGCTTACTATTATTGTCTGATTTGTTAGGCACTTTTGAAATCAGCGAAGCTTCAAGAGTTTCTACTCTTGGAAGTTTCTACTCTTGCCACTATAGTGGCATTGGGATAAGGTGGGTGCTCAGCTCTGATGCCTTCCTAACATGTATTTTTTCCAGAGAAGGCAGCAAAAAGGCAGTTGCCTTCTACCTGCACTCTGCACCCTCTGTCCTTCCCAATTTGCTTTTCCCATGTCACATTTTCTGGCCACGCAGTTCCTGGTTGTTCTTAACTATTTCCAGTGTGTCAGTCTGTAGCTGAATGTCAGAACTGCCACTAGAATTGGTTTATTTAAAATAAGTTTTTCTGTCCTACTGTAGCTACCCACACGGGTTGGATCAGTGGGATATTCAGAGAGTGTTTAGAGGCTTCTGAGGGGTAAGGTTACTTACACCTGCTTTTGAAATAAGGAAGGACATGGGTTGGGACAATCTCTGGAGCTCAAATGCAGGCTGGGGGATGAGCAGATGGAGAGCAGCCCTGAGGGGAAGGACCTGGGGCTGTTGGTGGGTGGATGAGAAACTTGAAGTGACTCAGCCATGGGCACTCACAGCTCAGAAAGGCAGCTGTGTCCTGGGCACCAAGAGCAGCGTGGCCACCAGGGCAAGGGAGGGGACCCTGCCCTCTGTGAGACCCCTCCTTGAGTGCTGCATCCAGCTCTGGGCTGGAATGTGGGGAAAATCTTGTGAAGAACACCAAACCCTGGGCAGGGCTCAGGCAAACACCTGGGATGCACTTCTCTGTTATAATGGAGCACACAACAAATAATTCTCCTTTGGCAAATGGCTTGAGGTGCTTTTAAATTTCTGCAGAGTAACTTCTCAGTGGTTAGTCCATAATGTGGTATATAATTTGAGATTAGTCCAGCTAACCTGCTACTACTCAGACAAGGTTCCCAGCACAGGCCTTGGGAAATGACCCTCCTGCACTGCCTGTGCCCTCCTGTACATGACCCTGCCCTGCTGAGGTGGGTGCTGCCCCTCACTGTGCCCACTCTGTTCCATCTCTGCTCTGTTCTGTCACCTTTCAGTGTGCTCTGTCGCTTCTGCTTCAGACTGTAACATTCTATGTCACTATTTTTAGGGGTTTTTTTGGCTAGTTTATCCCTTGTTTTCCTGTGGGATGCTCCAGCTTGCTTACAGATATCTAAATTCTGTTGATCTCATTAAAAACAATCTGAGGTGCTGTTCAGCTTTCAGCTCTGTGCAGCACACTCACCCAGGAACCAGGTCGGTATGATCCAGTCTAGAAATGTAGCTGGTCTGTGTTCAGTAGCTGTTTGTGAATCAGGCTCAGATTTGTTACTTTGTCCTGAAGGAGCTGGCCACCCACAGCAATATCTTCACTACAACAACTCCCTTTTGTCTCATTACTTAAAACTCTTAGTTTTTATGGTTGGTATTTAAAGAGAGCACTCGGTTTGGATGTTTTTCCAAAGGTCCTGAGCACCAAATTGGAAAAACCCCAGAGTTTTTGCAGTAGAATTAAGCCCTCTAGTGGTTAAATGTGGGCTAACCCATCCATTTAGGGCAGTATCTGTATTAGAGGAATCTTATGGAAAAACAATGTCCATATGTTCAGTTGTGCATAGTTGCATGCCGTGGAGTTTGCTTCAGATGAAGAACAAGCAAGTACTGCTGTCAAATTTTAGCCTTATTAGGTTAAATTTCTCTAAAAATAAAACCGAGCAGGTTGTTCTGTAGGCAGCAAAACCTGTCAACCCTGCTTTTTATAGAGCTGTGCCTTCTGGTTTGTGTTTCTCTTACTCCCTTCACACCAAGGCCTGTCCCCTCTCATGGCATGCCTGGCTGAGAGCAGCCCTGGCTGTGGCTGATTTAAACTCCATCTGTTTGGGCTGGGCCATTGGTGCTCGAGCGTGGGGAGGGTGGCATTGAAGAGCTGAGCTGCCCCAGCTTGTCCTTCCTTGGGCATTAACTGGGCCTTCCTTCATCACTCAGCTGTTGGCACATAAACCATAAGGGAACATATTTACCTTTCTGTTCAGTACCTGGACAGCCAGTTCAAAAATTACAAGTGACAGGACAGAGATTTTGGGAAAGACTTCCCAGTACAACAGTTTAATGCTCTAAGGAAGCCAAGCTAAAACCAGCTTTCTTCCATGTATCCCATTTTTTTAAAGTCCAAAATACCATTCAAACAACTTCTGTTTGTGCAGGTATTTACTGGAGTTATTTTCAGGATATCTGTTTTATGGTGTTCCTAGTGTAAATAAGAGTAACTGCATATATCTGAGGATGGATCTGTATGGAAACCAGGGGGATCAGGCACTTCATCAAAACTGGGCTAGTAAAGGACCCCTTTTAAAAGAATTTTGACCTTACTAGAAGTTCTTGCTCTTCTATTTTCTTCTGTATGGTTTCTCATAATGTGAGAAGATTGGTTGCTAGCTGTTGAATACTGAGTTTGAGTGCTTCCTGACAACTAGGGATAAATTTGCCAAAATATTATATAAATAGTTAAGAGATTGAAGTTACTTTGTGAAGTGTCAAAAATCCATTTCACTTTCAAGGAAAACAGTGTAGTTAGAATGTAATATCTACACTTTAGTTAGATAAAGTGATAATGCTGAGCAGAATTTACTCCAGTTGTGCACTGTTTAGTTTTGTGGCATTGGGGTAATACCTAAAAGCAAAACATGCAAGGAACCAAGATTTAGCAACTGCCACTGCTGGCCCCCACTGTATTTTTTGATTACCAGTCCTGTTCACTCTGAGCTTGTCACTTACCCCTTGGATTGTGTTCAAGCATGAGAGGAAAGTAATTTATCCAAAAAATGCTGATTCATTTCCACTTTGTGTGGAAATTTAGAACTTGTTTTGTGGGTTAGAGTGGGGCCCAGCTGTCTGTGTTGGGACCTTTCTGTCTATTGAGAAATTTTCTGGGAGGTACAGGAGTGCCTCTCATTATTAGCAAAAACAACGTTCCCTTTTGTGTTTATTTAGAAAGGGGCTGTTCCATTTCTGCTGAGAAATACTTTGTTTTCAGAAATATGAGTGCCATATAAAGATGAAGATTTGGGCCTGCTCTTTCATTCCACTTTCATGTGCTGGAATCAAAGATACTTTGGAGCACTGCAGAGGGCAGTAAAAGTGCATGTTTAATTACAGGCACACAAAAGGGAGCTCTGAGTTGCTTTACATTTGTTGTAAATGCCAGGAATCTAATTATACTTACTGATTCTGACCTCAGGAGCAACCCATAGTCCCAATAAAGCCCCTTCAAGTCTGTCATCTTTCACTGTTCTTTCCATTTCCAGTTTCACTTGATCTTAAGCCCATTATTACAAAGAATGGAAGATAATAGTAACTTAACAGCAGACAGAGGAAAAATGGACTTCAGGGGTGGAGAAAAAGTTCTCCTGACAGTACGAGTCTGCTTGCATTTAAAATCCTCAGTGATCTACAGTGGAACTATCTGAAAATGCTTAATTAAGTTGTTTGAACTTCACTTTTGTGAAGAACAGAAAACTGTTTTTTCCTGAGGAGTTAAGATTTCCCAGGGAAAATTAATTTCAGGATTTTATCCACAGCTGACTAGTTTCAGAATATTCCAGGGTATTGAGTCCATTCCTTGACATGTGTTACAAAGAGTTTGTCTCACACATCTACCAAGCCCTCACTGCTCTGAAACTGTTGCTGTCTGAGCTAAAATTCCCCCTTGCAGTTGGAGTGTTGGATGTGAAATCATAGCAGGGAATTAGCAGCAATGAAAGGAGCTGTTGGTGAGGTTACCTCGTGTGTGCACAGGAAAGAACATCAGAAAAAGGAACAGAGAGAGAGTCAGTCCCTCCTGGAGACTGCTCATAGCTGAGCAGCTGAATGCTGAATTGCATTCAAGGATATGGCAAAGCTAGAATTGACAGGTGTATCAGGAATAAAAAGCTAGAATTGATAGGTGTATCAGGAATAAGAAGCTAGAATTGATAGGTGTATCAGGAATAAAAAGCTAGAATTGATAGGTGCATCAGGAATAAAAAGCTAGAATTGACAGGTGTATCAGGAATAGAAAGCTAGAATTGATAGGTGTATTAGGAATAAGAAGCTAGAATTGACAGGTGTATCAGGAATAGAAAGCTAGAATTGACAGGTGTATCAGGAATAAAATGTCGTTTTGGTGGCCCTCTGCACTACAGCACTTATCTTGAAAAGAAAAAGACAAAAAATTAAGACAGCCAGGCTTATCTGGAAGCAGACTCAGGCCTCAATATGCTGCTAAAATTTCTGGAACAATGTACTCCAATGATAAGACTAGTAAGAAATGTGCAGTATTGATTAACAAAAAATGGCCTGATAGTCTGATAGTGCCTAGAAGAATTTGATACTTAGTGACCTGTCAATTTACCAAAATAATAAATTATTTTTTTCTGACATTTGAGAATAAAACTCCTTCCTCTCATTCTTACTGGAGAAACTAAACTGGCAGCAACAACCTTGATGCTGGACCATGTGTAAGGCACAGGGGTGAGGCTTAACCTGATCCTTAATCTATTTGTAATGGATTCTGACCATTCCTTAGAATACTTGTAAAGAAACATTCTGATCTGGTCGTGTTGTCCTCCCAATAGTAAATTTAGATACATCAATTATTGGAATAAAAATTTTTATATATATATATATATATATATATATATAAAAGATATAGATATATGTAATGTTTAAAAAATCTTCTGAATTGTTGGCAGAAGTGTTTCCAGTATGAGTGGATCCCATTATTTCTCTGAATTTTAATAATGCCACGGACCAAGTGAGACCCAGTGCAGTTTTGCTGTTGGGAACTGAGGGGCCGGATGGATGGAATTGCAAGTTTTGCAAATCATAATCCAGTGTGGTTGAAGTAGTTATATTCAAGCAGATGGTGAGCTCCTCAGAACGTGTCTACAGCTGGGCAGGGACAACCTTCTCATGGTGTAAAAAATATCTACAGACAAAACTTCTGATTTTAATGAAAAAAGCAAAACTGTCACTAGGGAAGTTGGATTCAGATCCTTGATGTGCCTGCTGTGGGAAATCAGATAAGTTCTTAGCTGGGGACCAGGATCTCCTCGTGGTCAGAAAACATTCCCAAAGCCTGTAAATTACCTGTCTGTAAAAGCATCACAAAGTCTATGTTTATACATCAGTTGATAAATTATTTCTGCTAAGATATTCCCTCAGAAGAATTCCACCACAAATCTGAGATAAATTTTCAAGCTCCAATTTGAGGAGGTGAAGTAGATTCGAGTAGCATGGAAGAAGATGCACTTTGGCTGCCAGCACAAATCTGCTTCACTGGATCCACAGTTAGAAGTTAGGCCGTTTGCTGGAATTCAGCATAAAGTTGTTTGTTTGTTTTATATTAATGCAGTATTTTAAAAAGTTATGAAAACTCGTGTCTCTAAGAACACCAAGAAAATGGGACTTCTTTCATTGAAGAATGTGGTTTCTCTTGCTTTCATAGCCTTTCTTGGTTTGGCTGTGATGCATTCATAAGGGAACAATACCAGCAGCTTTGGAAAAATGTGTTTTACAAATTAAAATGGGTATTGATGAGGGGGAAAAAAAAATCCACATTCTTGCTGGTCAAGTAAGTATGTCTGACTAAATAACAAAGTAGAGCCCCTGCGTGAACTTTGCTGTAAATCAACTTAAAATATATTAAAGCTGAGAACAGTATTTTGCTTTCAGAGTCTTGCTGCTGTGGGTTCTGCTTTTCATGAGGATGCAGATGAAAAAGGGATGATCCCTTTAAGAGTTTGATAGGTTAAGTCACAAAATTCATATCTCACACATCAGGCAAAAAAATATGCCAGCAACTGCTGGGAAAATGACAACTGCAGTGTCTGATCGCTTGTCAAATCAATGAGGCTTTTCTCTCCTTTTGGTGAGAATTTATTTGCAGGAGTTGGTGAGCTGAGAAAATAAGATTCCTGACCTAATGGTCACCCCCATTGGTATCTCATTGTGGAAAATACTCTCTGCTGCAGTCCATTCAAGTGATTGGCAATGACAGCTTGGATGGATATCGTCAGTTGACAGGGCTTTGCACTCTCTCTGTTTTAAAAATGATGCGAAAGATCCCTTCCCCAGCGTGCCATGCCACAAGTTGGGTTTATGAATGAATGGATGAATGCATGCTTGTCTCCTGTCATCTGCAACAACAAAAAAAATATTCCAATCCCATCCCTGAAATGATATGCTAAGTAAATTCACACACATGCATTTAACACGCAAATGGTGCCCGAAGGCAAGCTGAGCAAGCCCTTCCGAACACTGGGGCTGTATTTTTCTTGTAGTCATTAGGAATTTCATGGAAAATGTGAAACTGCCCGTTTGATATGGAAAATCTCCATGAAAAATGTGAAATTCCAGTGTTTCCAGCGAGGTTTTGCTGACAGCTCATGCATGGAGAATAGCCTGAAAGACATGCATGCAATTAAGGGATCCACACAGGCGAGCTGGGGAGAACAACACAGGCAGTGGGGGATGTGGCCTTTGCTGGGGCCAGCTGGTGTCTGCTCCTGGGCTCTGCGAGGGCACCAGACCATTGAGAGAAGTGGGGCGAGAGGGGAAAAAAGAGAACACAGAGGCTTCAGAGAAAATGAACCAAGGCTGGGAGAAAATCCCGGAGCTCCTAGGTAACACTGTCCCTCCCTGCCCCCGCCTCGGGATGCTCCCAGCTCTGTGTGACAGAGTTTCTGGTTTCCACCGACGGGAGAGCAACCAAATAACAAAGCAAATGACAGAGGTGCTGGGGAGCTCAGCCAGGTGCTGGACTGGGAAGGTGAGGATCAATGGTTTGGGAGGGAGAGCATCCAGCTTGTGCTCCGTAATCATGTCAGGCCTGTCAGGCCACTGCTTGTCTGCAGCCTCTCCTTTCTTTGCTCTTTCTGAAAGGTTTAGCCCTTCTGATGCCTTTTCCTGGTCTTAAAAACTGAGAGTTAAGGGATGAGGGGTTTTTACCTTGGTATGTTAATAAGGATCCTTATTGGTGCACCGCTTTGCCAAGGTGGGATGCGCCACAATGCACACACACCATAGATCGCCTATACAATTTATAGACCTTATAAATTAGCTTATCTAACAAGGATGCCCCAATGGGAGGAGGATGAATGGCATGATATTCTCCATTCAAGGAATCCCCCCCCGGATGGGCCAAATCTCTAGTTTACAGGATGTGTTCCAGAGAGGACCTTGGTTTCCCAAGATAGCGTGGGGTTTTCCAGCCTCCTACTATGAGGCCCTTAGGATGTTTGGTCTCATAGTGTAACAAAATACTAAGTTACCAGACTTAAAGAATTACAAGTATGCATGCTAAGAATACTGAGGATACATAAAAGTTATATAAAAGGTATATAAAAGAAAAGGAAAAAAAAGTCTTGGCATCACTTCCACTCATTGTTCCCATCTGGGTGCTATTCTGCTGTTTTCTCACAAAGCAAATGGGGTTCATTTGTGGTGTTCTGTTTGCACTGGTTAGGGAATGTTCCTGGTGTGCCATGTTTGGGAAAGAAGGTGGGAGATGGGGTCATAAGAAAGGGGAAAATGAAGCATCAGTTGTTGTGTGGGTATTTAGAATTGAGTTCTGCTGTGCAGGCAGGAGAGATTGGCTTGAGAAGAGCCTGACCATGGAAACTTGATTTCTAATTAATAAAGGATAGGAAAACTATGCAGCTTCTGAAATAGAGCAAAATCATCTCAGTTGCCCTCTCACAGCTGCTCTACCAAAGGAATTACATTTAAATGTTCTGTTTGGACTCTTCCCCCTTCCTCCCTCCCCTCCCAAATCCCTGGGCTCTCACTCCCACACACACAGAACATATAAACCATGCAGCAAGGGTATGGGGCTCCTGTGCATGAGCTGTGCAGTTGCAGAGAGGAAGGTGAGAAGCTCTTGCTGTACTCCAGGGCACTGCTCTTGGAATTGGAACAAATTGTTAACTCACTGACTTGACCAACGTCTTCCAGAGAAACTTGGGCATCCTGGCAGCAGCAGTGCTTTGTTTGCAGGGTCTGTTTGCTTTGCCTGCAGCCCAGGGGAAACGGAAGCAAAGGGGGACTCCTTGTAAGGAGCTGGCTGAGGCTGCAACACAACTTATGGCCTTGCTCTGGCTTTTGGGGAGTCACCTGCGTCCACCTCTCTGGTTCTTTCTGCCTTCTTTTAAAGGGGGTGCCTTGTGTGGCCTGAGGACAGCGAGGTGAGAGGGGAGAGCATGCTGCAACACGAGGATGGGAATTACCACACCTACAGGTGTTTCTGGTAAAAGAGAATGATGTGCAATGGAGAAGATGCTGGCTGCTGGAAGGGTCCTTGGGGAGGAAAGTAAATCCAGACATGCCCTCCTCACAGCAGTGTCCCAGTGAACACTCCTGCCCTGTGGGATGTAATGTGGCACGTCTGGAGGATCATGCACTGCCTAGCAGGGAGCAGTGTGCCTTTATTAACGTCACATTCCTCACAATTTGGAAGGTGAGCATTTGTTTGATCACCATGGATGTGCAGGGCTGTGGTTAACTGTGGGATTGGCTCCAATTGTAGGTACTGTCAGGGTTTTGACATAGAAAAGTTGTGGAGTGAGGTGGTGGCTTAAATAGGAGTCAGCTGGGCCTTTACCCAGGGTTTGGCTGGGGATTAGTGCATCTCATCAGCTGAGTGTTTTATATTGATAAACAACTCGGTGCTGTTTTGTACTTTTTTCTCATTTTGCTTGCAGAAGACAAACTATCTTTAAAAGGCAAAGAACCCCAGCTCCATAGCTCTGCAATATTAATATTACTTAAATACCTGATTTATCCTCTTTCATGCAGAAAAGGCACACTTGTACCAAGCAGGGCCAAACAATGAAAAGAAGTGAATTTCCCTTCATCACTTACATGTGCACAACTGGAATAACCCCACACAACACCAGCCTGGTGTAAAGGTTTTTCCACTCTGTAGATAAAAATAATTGTTCTCAGAATAAGTCACTTATGTTCTGTGGCAGAGCCTAGATTCTTCTATAGAAACACACTTTTGCTGCTGCTGCAATGGCAACAGCCACAAATAGATCTATCCAGAACCAGTTGCGCCAGCCAAGCCTCTTCCCCTTGATTAGTGGGCAGAATGTGGGTGAAATGATAAGGAGAGCATGGCAAATTGAAATAAAAACGATGCATTGTTCTGCATTTCTGAGGATTCACTTTCTGCATATGTGCTCTTCATGCCATCATCTTTTCGGGGCAAAAATATTCTGATCCCCTCAAAATGCTGGGGGTCCCTCAACCATGGTGAATGTAGTTGAATCTTAAGATTTATGATCACAATCCTGTTATCTGCAGTGTCAGGATGATTATCCCAGCAGTCCTGCAGGATCAACCTAAAAATTGTTGGACAAGAAAATTATTAGTCAGAAATTACACCAAGAAGATGGTTGGTTCTGAATTTGAAACAGACATAGTTATTTGCAGCTGCTCTGGCTTCCCCCTCTCATCTTTCCCCTGCTCTCCAAACAAGATGAGATGCAGGTTCTTGTTTTGTCAGCACGTGATGAAGAAACTTTTTATATTCTCACTTATTTTCTTTATTTTACAGCTGTGAGTATGCGATAGCTTCACCATATATTAAATACAAATAAAATATATTTTATCTTCTGTGTCCAAGAATTTAATCAATTGTATTGGGGTGGGCATATTTAATACATGAATGAAATACAGAGGGGTCTCTTGTGACTGGAAATCTGAAGTGTCTCTTTGCCATACAAAGCTTACACTGCCTGAGCTCTGATCTTTAACCAAACTAAAGACAAGCCAGTGACAACTACACTACCTGTTTCAGTATAATTTCTTAAAGCCTCTGTCAACTTTCTGCAGCACTTTCTCAGAAAATAAAAACTGCTCTTCAGACCAATGGAGTACAAAAAGTTATGATTTTCCTGGCTATAGGAGAATCACTTTTATACTTTTAAAAGTAATTTTATTAAGATTCCTTCTCTAAGCACTCTCTCCCCTCAACTATGCCTAGACATCAAACTGGAAATCAGCATAACATCTGTACAAATTTGACCAGGGCAGCAAGTTCTACGGACTTCAAGAACTGAAAGACACTGATTGGTATCCCAATGCTTTTTAAATAACTGTTCTGGTGTGAGATCTGCCGTGAATGGAAACCCCCACTGACCTCAGGTGGCTCCCAGATTAGGTGTTTGGGAGGGCCACAAGCACCACCTGGGACACAGGTAATTCAGGTGATCTGTGCCAGGTTTCCTGCCTCTGTCTGACTTCTCCCTCTGGGCTACAGCAGTGTGTAACTGAGCTGGGCTGCTTTTCTGAGGACTTACTGAGTGTGGTTTCTGAACACAGGGCTTCGCCAGGCACCCCCTGGCCCATCTGGGGGCTGACATTTGAATTCTTGGATCTGTGGTTGTGACCTGATTTGCTTTAGCATCTCCATGGACAGCCATGGGTGAGGTGGGGATGGCTGTGCTGCATTCCCAGCAGTGCTCAGCAGACCTGTGGGAAGCCCTGTGAGATCCGTGGGCATCACTTGCTCCTTCATCCTTCGCCTTGGATTGCCAGTAAGTGCAGCAGAGCAGGTTCCTGCTCTGTCCATGTTGCACACTCAGGACTGTGCTGTGCTGAAGGTCAGAGCCACCTGAAAACTGCTCACATAATCACAACCCAGCAGAATTTACAACCTGATATTTGCTCTGGCATCCTTGTGGTCTTCACTGATCCCTGTACTCTGGCTATGATTTACCACCACATCTGGTTTGGGGAGTCGGGTGGAAGAGTCAAATTCAACAGCTGCAGCAAGGTCTGAGTAATGCCCAACATCATTAAAGGCTGGAGGAGACCTCAAGACAGCGCCAGGGCCCTGCTGTTTTTGTGCCACCCCTTGTAGTTGTCAGATCAGGGAGGATCAGGCTGAGAGCACGAGGGCAGCACAGAGCTGTGTCCCTTCAGTGCTGGGTGCGGGAACAGAACACAAGGACAGCCCTAAGGCTGGGATTTCTCTGGGATTTCACAACCCCACTTCCCAGCTATCCATGGCTTAAAGGCCTCCTGACTTAGACATCATGCTTTTGTGTTTCATGGCCCTTGGCTTGCCTTCCTCCTGGAAATTTATTTTTCATATCTTTAAACCCATGAAAGCTTCAGCATGATAATTGATAAAAGATCCTTGGATGAAAAGAACCACAGTGACAAAAAAACAGATCTTGAAGGATTTCTCCAGTATGACGAAAAATTAATGTAAACAACACAAATGGTTTTTCTAGAATATGTGTATATATATATAAATAAAACAAATCAAAAAATATTCAAGTATTGGTAAAATCTATATACCTCTTGCAGAATCATTCCTCTGCTTTTCTCTTCAGGATAATCAGGATTTTGTTCTATTTATGCTGCCCCTACATGGCCTAGGGGGTTCTGCCCATATTAACAGTGACTCTGTCTCTCTTCCCTCTGTGAGCACTCGCAGTGATGGAAATTCAGGAGCTGTGGCTCTGCTAGGGGTGCAGGTACCTTGGTGGGGTGCTACAGGTGCAGCTTTGAAGTGTCAGAAGCAGCCAGCAGCACCTACACCCCAAGGCAGGGAAAAGCCAAATTGTATCATCACCATCAGCAAAACTTCCAGAAACTTCCCAAGCCTAGGACCCACCCAGCAAGGAGCTGGATGCTGAGAATTTCTGTAGGCTTCCAGTGCCCCACTTGCACTTTCCTGATGGAAAATCCTCTGTGTGGCCCATGGCATTGTACAGCACCAACTGCACCATTTTGCACACACACAGGTCTCTTAATATTTTCTTTCTGCCTTCTCTCTTCAGGGAGAGTGAACAACTGGGTAATGGCCAGGTGAATTTACCAGCTGTGTGACTTTGGAACATCAGGAAAGCTGGCTTCAGAAAAGAAATTTCTGCTGTATTTTACTTGAATGAATCAGAATAAGTTGACAGGGACTTGAAGCCACCAGATCAAACCTTCACCCTAGTGAGAAGGCAGATACCTTCTACATTAGATCAGGCTGTTTGGTGTCTTGTATGCTTTAGTTTTGATTACCTCCATGGATGGAGAACCAGCATCTCTCTGGCCTCCTCTAGTTTAACTGCTCTCATCATTAAGTAACATCTCCATATTGACTGGAATTTTACTGATGGAGATGGGATCTGCTGCCTCTCATCCTCCCCCAGGCACACGTGAGAGGAATCTGCTCCATGTTCTTTGTAGTCCTCATCAAGACTGACAACTGGTGATTTAGTCCTTTCCACTCACTGAAAAGAGGGCAGAGCCATGAAACAAAAATATTCCAGTCCCATCCCTCCCTTCTCTTCTTTTTGGGCTTGTTTTCATTGAACACTGATTTTCTGTGTGACTTTGGCCTGGTGTTCCTTGCAATTCTTTCATTTTTTGGCTCCTGCTGACATTGCAGTTTTTTCAGGTGAGCTACACTTTACCTGGCTCCTTAGATAGCCCCTGTTAACCATGAAAGCATGGTATGAAAGCACTGGCGTGGCTCTGTTAGCTCCTGCAGGGACACTGGCCAGAAAGCGCAGTGAGAGGTGTGGAACCCCAGAACACGGCCCAGCTCATGGCCCTGGGTGCATGTTGGAGGCTCGTGACGATTTTGGGGTTTTTTTTGGTGGTTCCAATCTCTGCAGAATGCCTGAGCTTGTCCCTGCAGGGCTCTCGGTGAGAACTGCCTGGCATCATTTGCATTGCTCTGTGAAACCAGAGCAAACCTGTCCATGGGCGCTCCTGCCTTTGCTTCAGTTTCTCACCAGATTAAAGCAAACCGATAGGAGCCCTGGGTTTAGCACGGGAGCTTCCCTCCCTCTGCTCCGGGGTTTTTATTAGTGTAATGAATTGGTTTAAATTAACATCTGCTTGAATGGGCGCAACTCTTTCATGTAGATGAGGCCTGAGGCTACGAGATAAACAAGAGATGAGGTGAGAAGACCTTTAAATTATTCACAGCCCGGCAGAAACCCGTACGAATGGACTGAGAGCTATTTTTGTCTTTATTCTCCTACCTTTTAAAAGACATCATAAGATGGCTGGAACAGCTCTCAGCAGACAGCCGGGGCCAGGGAGTTACGGGGGCAACTTGCGGAGCTCCTGCCGGTGAGTGCCTCGTCCCAAACAAAGCCAAGGGGCTGCCAGAGAGCCGCACATGTGCAGCACATGAATGGGAAAAAGAGGAAACGGGGAAAGGCTGCAGGGCTAAATCCCAGTCCCATTTAGAGTCAGTGGCAGAGCTCCACTGACTAAGATTGGCCCTCAGCCCTGATTCCATTTGTTCTGAGGGTTTCTTGTGCAATTGCTGCTCTGTGCTGATGAGCAATAATTGCTACAGGAAGGGAAAAGTGAGGAGGAGGCAGCACAAAAGCCGTGGAATCTGTCCTGACCCTGCCTGGACTCGGCATTTCACGGCAGGGTTTCACTCTGCTCCTGGCCGGAGGGTTTCAGCCTCCCTTTGCCAATGCCACATCAAAGGGCAGAGTGCTGCAGGATTCCAGCATCCCGGGCAGGCAGACAGGAACAGCCTGAGCTGCCTGGGAAATGAGCTGGGAGATGGCACTCAGCAGGACAGAGGTTCCCTCTGGAGATGGGGAAATGTAAAACCCGACCAGTCCTACAGGGGGATTCAGGGAACCCTCGCTGTAAGGAAGGCGACAGTGTGACAGCCACACCGGGTTTTACGTACCGGTGCTTCCCCAGGAAGGCTGAGATCCCCCAGAGGAGTGACAGGAGCCCAGATTCCTCTGGCAGGGGTCAGGGGCGGTCTGGTGGTCGGGGTGGTTCCCCTGGATGAGATTGCCCTCCCTCCATTGTGCCCCAGCTCCACCATCCAGCTGGGCTCCTGCACTGGGCTCTGTGTCCATCCCCGGCTGTGTGGGCCCATGGCACGAATCCAATCCATGGCACGAATCCATGGCCTGGGGGGCAGCACAGCACAGAGCAGCTGCTCCCCCTCTCCAACCTCCATCCCAAATGTGGAGGAGCTGGCAGGCTCCCATCTTCTATGAATGCCTGAGACTGCATAACTTCTAATCTTGGATATCTGGTGCATGTTCTTCTCCATATCTTCCCTTCCTCCCTCCAGCCAGCCCGCCTTAACATCTGGAGTGGAGTTGGGAAGATTACCAGCGTGCAAAGGCTTGAGATTGCTCCAAACCAGACCATGAGCAAGCTGTCCTGTACTGCTGCTTCCCCTTTTCTCACAAAAACATCCCATCCAGTGCTTGCTGCAAACAGTAGGTGGCTATTTTTGGTCTCTAATGGGACTCCTCATCCAGCCTTTATTTTCAAACTGGAATTAAAATACCAGTATTGCTTTAATTTGCATGAATAATCTCAGCAGCTGAAAGATTGGGCAGAACTTCTGCAAATGTTAGTTCAAAGTGTGTTTTCAAACTTTTGGTTCTTCAGATAAACACCCAGACCAGGTTTTTCTCATGTCCTCTCTCACTCTCATTTCAAGCATTGAAAACATAATAAATATATAACAAAGAAAATAGAAAGTATAATTTAAAACTGACTCTTTATTAAGTCTAAAACCTTCTGATTTACTCAGAAGAGATCTGCCCACTAAACCAAATTAATGTTTGCATTTTGTATCACACAGTTTAACAGTTAATACTAAACAGCTGTACAGAAGTGTGCCAGAGTTTAAAAATTTTAGTTTTTACATTGGAATTACTTAAAATCTTTGCAGTCTGGTATTTATTTTCTTTGTTTCTGTGGTATTACTGTCCTATAACACTTCAGACTCCCAGGCCTGGTGTTTCAGAGCTTCTGACAGTGAGGATGCTGCTCTTGGCTGATGTGGTTTACTTGGCAGTATTAAGGATGTAGAGCAGTGGAGAAAAGACCTGCTGATGATATTTCTGGGTAAATGAGAGGGCAAAAGGGACATTTAAGGGGGTAGAAAAATGAGACAGAATGGGCTTCCAACAGCCATGGAGGGCAGAGCAAGGAGGAAGATGTCAGTCATTTGGCAAACTGCAAGCTGGAGAAACAGTGAGGAACTGGGTTCAGCTCCTGGGCATCCTTGCAGAGGCTGGCAGCTTTTAAAAAATGGGAAACATGCTTTCCTCATTGCCTGTTCTTCACTTCCACCTCCTCCTGCTCTTGTGCAATAGGAATTGTTTTTCACTGAATGCACTGACCAAAAGTAAGGACGTTTCCTGGATGGATTGTTTTAAATCTTGTGATCTGGGCCCTTCTTACTCTTCTTACTCTGAAGGTGTATAACCTAGTAAGGTTGGCCCACTCAGTTAGTGAAATTGTCCTTTTGTTATATACAACAGAGCATTTTCAGAGAAACTTCAATAATTCCTAGTAATAAGAAAAACCCCCTCAAGCTCAGTTCAAGTTGTACTTCTCTTCCATTTGTTCTCCAATGTGCTGTTTCCCTCTTTGCGCACCTCTTTCAAACCTGAGCTAATCCTTCAAAGGCTCATCGGTGTCTCTGTTGCAGTGGTCAGTGTTGGTCAGGTGAGATCTCATTTTCCTCTGCAGCGGGTTGGAAAATGCAAATCAAAATGGGAGGACCTGGAGGTCCCGTGATCTCCTGCTTTGATTGAAGTCTGAGTGGTTTTGCAGCTTTTATTCCTTTACACACTTTGTTTTTCCTTGCCTGGTTACAGCTGAGGGGCAAAGGCAACGCAGTGCCCAAGTGCATGCAAAGGAGCAGGTGTGACAGAGGTAAAGGTTACAATCCATCTCCAGAGCAATCCAGCTCTGGATGGATGAGGACATCCCTCACACAGTAACCACACAAGGCATTAGGAGGCTAATGGCTCTCTGCCATTTAGTAGCAGCATTATAAAATATTTTTTTTTTACTTTTCTATTCATCTAAGACTACTTTTGTGCCATCAGCCATTCCCATCCATCTTCTAACCTCCCTGTTCTCTCTGCCTCAACCAACAGAAGAGACCAACTCTTACACTGTGATTTTTTAGTGTTTCAAATTCAGACTTTTCTCCCTGGTAAATCCTAGGAGGTGAAAATGTTCCTTTCCAGGTGACAGCTATGTTCAGCCCCAAAGAAAGCCAGTCATGTACAGAAGGTCTGTGGTGCTGTGGTTTCCCATGTGTGGCCTTTAGGCCTAAGACACAAAGTGTCCAAAAATGCCTGTCTGTGCCGTGCATGCCATGCAGATGGCATTTCACGGCGTGGAACTGCAGGTGTGTGTTTGGTGAGCCCTGGTGTGCAGCATGGGGAGGGACCTGACGTCCCTGAGGATGCAAAGGCTGCTCAGGCAGGAGGAGGAGCATGGAGGGAGCAGAGCTGGCCCTGTTCTGTCCATTCTGCCTTTCAGGAATTCCTGCTATTCCCCAGCCATGCCAGGCATTCTCTCGGAGGGGCACAGGGCACAGCTTTATGATGAAAGGCACTGCCAGATTAGCAGGGTGCACAGTTAATAGTCCAGAGCTGAAGTTTGATTTGATTCTGGAATTAAACACACCTGATCTATCTCAGTAGAGGTGATAGTTATTGTCTGTGATGTGATTTTGGGGTGAATTCATCACATGTAATGTTTTGTTAGTGGTACAGACTGACCCAGAGTATACAGCTCATCACAGGTATTGTGACATTTCTGTGGTCAGCCTGTGATGGAAGAGAGGTTTCATGGAGGGATTTTTTTTCAGGCTTGCTCAACACCTCCAGCTGCTCCAAAAAACTGCTGAAGTTGTAGGGCATGGCAATTCTGAGGACTGGGCCTGAAGAAATTATTGTTAAGCATTTTGCTGTTGAAGGGAAGAAAAAGGGAGGGGATGGGAAAAGTGAGATAAGGTTTGTCATTCAAACGAAACACAGAATAGCCTCACCTTAAATCTTTAAATCTGCATCAATTATAATGCCTTGTTCACTTGCAAATTTCACTTTAAGATAAAGAATCACGGCTGGCTTGTTTGCCATTCCTATAGCCAGAGACAAGCTTCACTTACTCCCCTTTTATTTTCAACGACTAAGACTGAAAGAGCTAAATTACATTTCCTCCCGCTATGGAAACCTGATGAACCAGTGTGAACCTGCACCTGAGGAGCCCCGGAACGCCAGGCTTTGGCCACACAGATCGGACACTCGGACGCTTAATTGCGCTCTGGGCACAAAGCCTGCCTCAATGTGCATCTTTTATCAAGTGTGTGGGAGGCCAGCACAAAAAATGAGACCCCAAAAAGGCGCCAGAAGGAGGGGAGTGGTGCAAAAGCCTTGCAGTGCCTGTCTCTGCCGTGCTGGGAGCAGCACCAAGCTGGCCGTGTCAGAAGCCCTCTGAAAATTGTACAGAGTGTCAGCTGGGAGCTCATGAGAAACACGCAAGGATTTGCTGCAGGTGCTGGGAGAGACCTGGACGAACAGTTATTTATGGAGCTGATAAATAAGGCTGGTGCCAGAAGCAAAAGGAGAGCCAGACCTTAGGGAAAGAGAACCAGAATGGATATGAGGGGATAAGGAGAGCACAGGAGTAGCTGAAGTGTGCTGGGAGCACATACACCCTACAATGGAGGTGATCCCCCAGTAAAAGGATTCACCCAAAAATGGAGGTGAAATTCATTCTTGTGACAGAGAAGTGAAGAACAAGGACTGGCATAATCAGATGAGTTCAGGAAGTGCAAATTTTGTCAGATAAAAGGGCCATGATTTTTCAGTTTGTTCAGTTTTTCATCCACTCCAGGTCTGTGTTTGCACTTTCCCAGGCTTTGCAAAAGTAGATGGTAGAGAGCCCATGGTAGAGAGCCCTTTTCTGGATGGGAGCCTCCTTAATCTGTGTGTCCTTTCAGGAATCGCTGTGGATTCCCTTAGCTGGAGCAAGATCTGTGCCTCGCAGACAAAACAGCCCCTGTGTGTGCCCCCTCCTACCACTTTGGTGAAGACACATTGCAGTGCTGGCACACAGACGCTGGTTCTTGCTTCAGTCACCTACCAGCACAGTGTGGTATAAACAGGCACGTTAATATTTTGAGTTTCAGGACCTTTTCAATCACCTCCTCATTATATTTCGTAGTCACAACCCAGCTGAAGCACAAAAAGCCAGTATAGTTGGTGTCCAATATATCTTACGGTGCTCACTCGGGATTTGTAACTCGGGGCCGTCCTTGGACTCTAAATCAGGACATGAGCGAAGCGCGCTGAATGATCCCATTAATATAAATAGCGCCCAAGTTAAAAGCGGGGCTCCGTGAAAGCGCTGTCGGTACAGCGCCTGCCGCCGGCCCCGAGCCAGCAGGCGGCACCGCGGAACCACCGGGGCGCCCGGGGAGCCCGCGTGAGCCGCGCCCGCGCAGCGCAGCTGAGGCCGCAATGGGCGCTCCCAATATATATATTGTTAAATTGGCGCCGGGGCCATTGTCTGCCGCAGGTCAAGGGCTGGCCTCGCTCAAATCCTTCAACATCGCACTCCGTGCGTTTCATACGGCTGAAAACTCGCTTTGCCCTGGGCTGGGCAGAGCCAGCCTTTCCTCTGCCCTTCCCCCGAATTCCCCAGGCTGGACATACGTGCTGGGAAAGCTCAGCGAGGGAGGAACCTGGCTTTTTAATCTGCTATCGCCTCCCTCCCTGTAGGTATTGTGGAAGAATTGAGTTGTTGGCAGGGCGGTAGAAAAGGACGTGGTTTGGCAACGTGGGCCAGGGGAGGGTGTTTGGGACTGGGTTTGTTTTACCATCTCCCAAGAGATTTTCTTTATAGCTCTGGTGGTACATGTTTTTACAGCTTACTACTTTTAGTATCTGTCACTTGAAAAGAATAGATGGTCTAGATACATGGGGAAAAAAACATGTGCAAGCAGCAACACGTAACCAACAAAAAGGAAACTTTCCCATGAAATATCCGAGTGATACAGATGTTGCAGGGTGCTTAAGGAACCGCGGGTTAGGGAAAGACTCAGCGCTTCTGGCTGGCTCCTGCATCCAGAGGCTGCAGATGAGAGCATTCCAGCTCGCTCGGGTCGGATGCCAGATGATCCATCAGCCCAAAGACCATGCCAAGACATGGCATCTTCCAGCAGCTGGCAAGGATCTCTTCCCAGACTCCAAACCAGAAACTGGAACTCCCCGTGTGCCTTTAGCCCCAGCTGTAATTCACTGCTGCATGGAGGAGCATTGCCGGGGGGATCCTGGTGACACAGGGGTTTGGGTGGGCACGGAGGCAGAGCTGAATCCCCTCCCTCAGTTCCCAGGGGAGATGAACTCCTGGTGTCACCCCTTTTGCCCCTTCATTTGGGGACAGCCCTTACCAAAGCAGATGGTGGCTTTGGTTCCCAGGCCGCAGTGATCAGTGACTGCGTTGTCCCCGCGGGCTCTGGGCTACAGTGTCCCCTTGGGGCTGCAAATTCAGCCTTTAAACCCCCGCACAGGAGCTGCCCTTTGTTTCCACCACTGGCACAATTAGGGTGGACTCAGGGTGGTCCTGGGGAGACCTCAGCCTCCCTGTAATTGCTGGTGACAACAACCACAGGCCAGCCTGGACGTGGCCCACATTCTTGCGTTGTCACCACCGTGCTGTGTGACTTTGTGAGGACGTTTTCCAGTGGGCATTGGCCGGGAGCCAGACCACAGCCCGAGTTACTGGTTAAACCCATGGTTTTAATGCGCTAATCCCCGAGTTTGAGCTACACGTAGTGTGTGTCTGTGTGTGTGGTCTCCAAAACTCACCAGTCTACTGCAAATTAAAAAAAACCACTATAATATTTGCCCATTTGTTGCCATGGTGATGAAGGAGTGTGGGACAAAAGAAAGATATTCCGGTTGCCCCTGGGCCTGTGAACAAGCAGAATCAGAGAGAGTGGGTGAGAATGTGCTGTTAATTGTAACCAGAAATGCAGTAGGTCAGCCACCATCACTGCAAAGTGTTCTTCAAACCTCCTTTCACGTCCTAAAATGACATCCTGTAAAAGCCGGTGAAAGCACCGACAGCGGGACTCCCATTGTACCAGGCGAGACCTGGCCCATAAATTAGGCAAACTGAAAGCCTGGCCTCGCTCCCTGCAGGTATTCGCTGTCGTGCCTGTATCGACAACCGGGCAGGAGCAGCTCTCGGGCCGAGTGTTACCGGGGCGCTGCCGGGGCTTGCCGGGGCTGGAGGGGGAAGGCAGACAGCAGGTGGGACGCGGCAGGTGCTGCTTTGTCTGCCGTGACTTGCACTGCGAGCCCTCGGATGCTGCCGGGCCCTTGGCTGTCCCAGCCTGCACACCTTCCTGCCAGCCTGGACAAACGCGGGGAAAGAAATCCCAGGCATTTCACAACAGCGCTGAAAAAATGCATAACCCCCTATAAAACCCCTTCCCCCATGCAGTTGTTGTGCTAAGGAGGCACGTTGCTGCTCCTTGCATACGCAACATGGGCTCAGAAATTTACTGTAAGCCTTGGTTCTCGTTCTGTACGTGCACAGCCTTTGGCATGAAAAACGTCTGCATCTTCTGTAAATCCCTCTTCAACTATGTGGAAGTGTTGAGTTTAATTTAAACCATGTCTGCTCCCACCAAGCTTAAAAATAAAATTACATAAAAACAGAACTACCCAAATCAGTCATAGTATCTTGGTCATGTTTTGTTATATATATATTGTTAAATTTGCTCCTGTATAAATGGAAACCTGAGCCCACTCTCAGAGCTACCTAGTTTGTAAAGTTTCAAGAGGTTATTGGATCCATGTGTAGTTGGTTCTTTTGAGAAATTATTTCCCTGTCTCAACCTACATTCTTCTATTTGCAAGAACCCAGAAGGTAATGCAACCTTCATACCAATTCCACAACCACAAAAAAGCCAGCACCCTTGGTTCGTGGCCATAAGGATGTCCAGGCACAGTATTTTTAGAAGCAGAATTGCATACCTCTTGCTAGGTAAAATGGATTTTTCAGAAGTGAAAGTGCATTAAAAATGTGCCCAAATTAAATGCAGTCTTATTGATGTAGTTTTAAAACACAAAGCTGGTCAATATAAAGATCACAGGACCTGACTTCCAGTCATCAGAGATGGAAAAACACCTATCAGACAAAGCTCTACAAGGGCAGAATCTGGTCCCTCCTAAAAGAGCCCTGGCTCTCATCTTTCACTGTTCTTTCTTCCATTAACTTGATCTTTGATCTTTGATAGTTCCTGTTGGAAATATCCGTAAACAGTGATGAAGTCCTAGGCCATTAACCAGATGTTTAACATAGTGAGAAGATCCCTGCACCAGACCATCTGATAAAGAAGACAGATACAAGAACTATTATTATTATTATTATTATTATTATTATTATTATTACTACTACTACTACTACTACTATTATTTTCAGGAAAGAAGACACAAAGAAGACACAGCATTTTCATTTCCTGAAGGATTTGTCTGTCACCTTTGGAGCAAATCAGGCTGCTGGAAGTGTGGTTCACATTGCAGAACCATCTTTTTCAGAATCATCAGGCTCAAGGATCCAAAGCCAAGCTAATATTTTAGTTTAACAAATATAAGAGTTCAGTTCAACTCTATTTAATTTGGCACTCAATCCACCACCAAGTTCTTGACCTAAAAGGTACGTGAATACTGAATACAGATATTACATAAACTGACCTTGTAATGGGGTGCTGCAATTATTTCGGTTTGGTCTCAGTCGATAAAGGGTTGAAATCCCTGAAGCTTGCAGCCCCACACAGGTGACAAGCTGGGAGCTCCTGGACTATGCTGTGGGAAGATGTGTTCCCAGGAGAGCAGCCTGGAAAGCCTTCCCAGAAACCATCCACCTTAGCCCAGGCTGATGGTGCTCAGGGAAAGGTGCAAAGTGCATTTTGAAATTCACAAAGTCTTCCCCTGATCAAACTGATGCATAAACACACACTGGCAGTGCTCCCCACTGAGGAAGGAAACAAGGAAAAAAGCCAACAGTTTTCCTTTATATTTTTATAGCCCAGTAATTTTGTACAGCATGTAGGAAATACATAAAGGAAAGATGTGTGGAACCATCAGGTTAGAGAAGTAAATTCTATGTATTACATAGCCATGATTTATAAGCTATGGCTAAGGCATTATTTAGTCCCATTCACAGTCCTGAGCATTTAAAAGTTAAAGCCTATGGCTGCAAAAATGAGGCAGAGAAGGAGATCTGCTTTAAATGTACTCCTAATTACTGCTAGAGAGCTTTTATGAAGACCAGACCACAGCACTTCCTATTGTTTTACATTTTGTCCTGTTTTAGAGCCTCAAGAGTGATGTCATAACAGGGGGAAACTTGTCATGGACACACATTAAACCCTGGACACAAGGAGAAGACCTTTGATAACAGATATTCAGATACAGAAATGGGTAATTCAATAAGGGGAGAAAATGCTGAATTAAAGGCATTTTTTAAGTTACTTATATGCATGTCTCAGAAATTCTACCTCTGTTCAGAGGCACATGCTGAACTGCAATCAAATTGCTATGTCCAGCTCTGCAATTTCAATCATTTATCCCATTTATAGGGGTCTTTTTGTCTTGAATTAGGCAAAATGTGAGCCCAACAGGAAATTAAGCAACTAAGCAAAATCAGGAAATTCACTCAAGTGGCTTAGTCAGTGGAATGTCACTGCTATCTTCAAACTAAAACTGCAAAGAGGTTGAACTGCAGTTGGATTTATTTTCAAAGTGGCTAATGTGCTTTTAATTTGCACAAGGTTGGTAACCAGGAAAAAAATACATTGCTCTCATGAAGCTTGCCTTTAATTTTTTTCACAGAAGGCCTCAGCATACAGACATACATAATGAGTTTAAAAATGTAAAAAAATCAGAACAGCTATTTTAATGACAAAGTTTGAGATGCTTATTTTAAATAAGTACCCACTGTCTTTAGAACGTTAAAAAAGAACTGAAACAGAAAAAATACACTCAAAGATGATTCTTCTTCCTCAAAACACACATTTGATGATAGCTCTTGGGGTGAGGAGAGCAGAATTCTTTTAGCTGCTTACAGTGCCTCCCTGCATTTGGGATCAACAGATCTGCATGCAGAGTATTTTAAGTGATTTTTCTGAGAGGACAAACCACAGTTTTTGCTTCATAGAAAGCACTCCACTGCCCTGAACCCTCAAAACAATTTCTTGTTTGCAGGTTACCATTATTATTTACCTACCCAAAGTACCTAGGAACTCCTGTGATGGTGCAGGTCCCTGTTGTGCTGGGCAGTGCACCAACGCAGAATAAGTGCAGAATCCTTGCCAAGAGGCACACAGAAGCTGAGAGGTGCCTTTTTGTAGTTTAAAAAGAAGACAGAGGTACCACGGCTGATCTTTATTATAATTCTGGTGGTCCTCACTCTGTTGATCTACTGGAGTTTGAAATCAGACATTTTCTGGTGATTTAAAATAATTCTTGCTGCTTACACAGCAATGCAGTGCGCTTGCCTTTGATTTAAACGAAGCCATGGGATGTTTCATTAGCTTCAAGAGGAAACCATGGAGCCTCGCCCTGTGGGTAACAGGTTTGGAGCTGGAGGGTTTCAGTGCTGCTTTCTGAGCCCAGTACCTGTGCCTCACTCTTCCTGCTCAGTTCCCTCCTTCTCAGAGTAAGTCTTTGTGGGCAGCCTTTGCTGGGCTTGTAACAACTCCTGTTCAGTATTCAGATAACAACTATAATTGAATCTTCTACTTCTAACCAACAGTATTAGAGATGAGGGAGGAAAAAAGAATAGATGTGGGGGTATCAGTTGTGGGTTTCTCTGGGTCTGGATTGAAGGCACTTGAGACAATAGTTCATGTTCAGACTCAGGTGTTTATTATTTCTGATCAGTAAAACAGTCTCACTGCTGTTGAGTTCTGCAGCCTTTCATTAGAAGGCACAAAATGGCCAACAATCTCTTGTTATAAGGTCTTTTAAGACTAAACTATCCAGTTAAGAACTGACACCTGGATTATTTCCCTTTTAACCCAATAACTGATCCCACAGAGCCCACAATGCAGACTTTTCTGCCCAATTACAAAATGCCACCCAAACCCATGAAGAAGAAGAAGCATGAAGAAATGAGACCCTGTGCCCTCCATCTTGCTGCCATCCACAACATACTAAAAATCCCAAAACATAAATTTCTTACCAAGCGATACACCTACACTACTCTCTATAATCTATTTCACACTTTTGTAGATTCCAGTCTATCTTGAAGTCTGGGAAACTTTCTCCATGGATGAGGGTCAGAGTCAGTGCTCTCCTGGGGGTCAGGACATCCCAGAGCAGACAGAGAAATATTCCTGGTGCTGTGGGTTTCCACAAGTAGATTTATACCAGATATAAATAAGAATTTTTTGTGATGAGGCTGCTGGAGCACAGGTTACCCAGAGGGGGATGCCCCATCCCTGGACACATTCAAGGCCAGGTGGGCTGGAGCTCTGAGCAATCTGAGCAAGCTGAAGACATCCCTGATCATTGCAGGGGGGTTGAACTAGATGGCCTGTAGGGGTCCCTTCCTAGCCAAGCCACCCTGTGCCTCTGTGATAACACACAGGCACTGTTGCGTGTCATCTCTGCCTGTCTGTACACATCTGTACACGATGTAACAGATTTAAAACCAGTTGGGCAACTTCAACTGAATTTGGTAGAGGTTTAGAGACCTTCTGGAGATTGCACAAAATTCATGGAAATACTCAACTGAACAGAAAACACCTCACAAATGTTTCCGCTGAAGACAAGGCCTTTTAATCAGCTCCTGTGGTCTCAGACAACAGAGAACACTGAAAAGAAAACTCTAAATGTGCGAGGCTTTCTCCTACCCCAAGTGCAGAAAAAGTTTCAGCCAGGACTTGCATCTTAGTCAGTCAGCCTTGAAACACATTCAAAAGACACCAAGTTTCACTAAAACAGATTTTAAAATGTACTAGTTTACTAGCAGTATTATCTCCTCCCTTCTTCAGGAACATCCTAGATGTCCCATAGTTCGAAACACAGAACAGTTTATGTGGGTGCTTGGAGGGGAGGAGGAAACCCCTCTTGCTGCAGGACTGATGGATGTCTCTTGCTCCCTTGCACAGGGTTGATTGGGGGTCAGGAAGACATTTCCCTCCCAGTCAGGGAAGGAGGGACGTGAAGATTCATTTGTCTTTTTTTATCCCTTTCCTCTACAGCTAGCTGACTGGCTGACCTCCTGAATCACTCAGGTCATCATAAAAAAGCCTCAGGTCATGGTGATCACTCTTGTTTTCTGCTTGTGAAACACAGGTTACTCTCCTGAGAAGGAAAATGCTTTAGTTTAATTGAAACCTTTGGGCTTAATATATGAGTACCTTTGTTAAATGGAAAGGCCTGAGGTAAGCAGAGGTCACCCTGGTGCACTTCAGTGTCTGGGGGCTCGAGAGGCAGAACAGCCTTTGCTTTAGTGAAACATAGTGAAACAGGCTGTGGAGGGCTTTGAATGAAAAGATGGGGAGCTTGTGGTTGGTAAAACTAAAACAGAGCATAAAAACAGAGCCACCAGAGTCAGGAGGAGGAGGAGGCTCATGTGGCTGAAGGACATGGCCAGACAGCCACTGCAGCAGCAGGGAGTGGGTCTGGGGGCAATGAGATTGTGTTGGTTGAGGGGAAAAGTGAGAGAAAATGGAAAGTTCTGTTTGAGACACAGTGGGATCAATCTCCCATGTGTCAGGGACAGGATTTCTCACAGGCTGGGATTTCAGCTGGAGCAGAGCAGGCAGGTCTGGGAGCATGAGTAGAAATGAGTAGAGATGAGTAGAAATGTGGTGTTTGAACTGCTGTCTGCATGGGAAATTATCCAGAAATATAAGATGTAAGAGAAAACCCTTCAATACTTGAATATCCCCCATGATGAGTATGCACAAATCTATGTGAAGAATTCATGGTTAAAATCTTGGGTACATTTCACTCTGCTTGGCTGAAACACAAGGAAAATTCATCCCTATACTCCTGTCTTGATTTGAGGATTAAAATAGTCCCTGCTTTATCTAAGCACAGACAGTTTAGGAATGAGATGAAATGACACACAGATATTATTGGCTTGCAATCACTTTGGTCTCCAGTGAAGTTGCACGTTTGAAAGATCTTTGTTTCTGAGAAATGGTAAAAGATATTAAGGCCTGACACTGTGACACTGTGACACTGCACATCTTCTACCACTTCACAACCAAAGTTGAGGCAGAATAAAACAAAGTAATACCCATGCAGGTATAAACAATTCTAACATTAACCAAATATTTATCCAGTGTGTTTCCACAGGAAAATTAATTTGCTAATTGCTCTGTCAGCTTCCTGGGTAAGTAAAAGCAAAAAACTATCAGAACAGTGCTAACTACCATCTCCTTGAAACAAAAAACAAAATGAAACAAAACAAACAAACTGCCCAACAACAACAACAACAAAACAGAAAAAACCCCACAAAAACAAAAAAAAAAAAAACAACAAAAACCCTAAAAACCCAAAATGAAACAAAACCAACCAAAACCAGCCCAAACCAAACAAAAAAACCCCAACCTCAGTTCATTAAAACGAGAAGCAGATGAAATGGCTCATACACTAATTCTATATTAAGGATGGTGAACCATAACTAATGTGATATCTTGTGCAGAGTGGGCTTTAAGTAACAGGGCTGATTAACCAAATTTCTTTGTTAGTTCTATGCCTTCCCTATGCCTTGTATTGGAAATCACTGGAGGAGTTTGCAGGACCTCTGCAAGCCCTGTCCTAGAGGAAAAACTGCAAATCTGAGAACTCCAGCAGCAAGATGCAGGTACCTGATCTACCTGTGCTGCACCTGTTTTTTCCAAGGAAACACAAACTAGGGAAAAGTTCTGGGCTGAGATAAAGTTCAGTCAAGAGATGAACAAGCCATTTGGAAAAGCAGACAAGTGTGGGAAAGTGCTGTACACAGCAAAGAACAAGGCATTTGGAAATGTTTGTAGGAAGGACTAGAAACCTGAGGAGGCAGAAGAGGCTTTGGCTGAACTCGTAGTGGTTCAGAGTTCTCAGGAGTGGGGCTGCTCCTCAGGGACTGCAGTGAAAACTGAGCAATGGTGTATTGGCTCAGCACATGGAGCCTGCTTGGCCCTTTTGGAAAGCTGGTGGCTAATTCATACCCTGAAAAAGGAAGTATATCCTGGCCAGTTGGCTCAATTTAAGAAACAGGCAAGTGTGTAGCTGGAATAACAGGTAATGGAGGTGAAAGGCTGGGTGTAGGAAAAGTGTGCAGGGGGCACGGGGTGGAGTCACCCATCCATGAAATCTAATAAAAACTGATCTGATCATCATTAACTCAACATTTTCAAAATCCTTCTAAGAGTTCCCAAGGAACATAATATCTAGCCAGCTCACAGTGGTATGTGAGAGACGCCTAACTCTAATGTCCCTGGATGTCAGCCCTCTGCTTGTTTCAGATTTTGATGCTGAACACTGCTCTGCTTCTCAGTTCCAGTTTATTTATTCAGCATTCTTATTGCTTTATCTGATTTATAGCAAGTTTGTGAACATAATTAAGGAAAAGTACCTTATACAAGAACTTCATCTGTTTGAGCAGTCTGAGCAAGGTCTGCATTAAACCCACCAACTGATACATACAAGTAGTGGCAGAACTTCCTCTTGTGCCCAGAATCTGTGAAACCACTCAACAGAGAATGGAGAAGTGTGAAAAGCAGCTTTGATGGGGCTCAGCCATGCTCAAACATCCCCTCAAAACAGGAAGAACATCACAGTGAGCTCAACAGCCAGGCAGTGTTTCCTGTACCTGCTCTGTGTCAGACCCCAGAATCATCCAATGTCTTTCCCCACGCTCTGTGTGGGGACTGCCTGGGCTGGGAGATGGAATCCACATTGCCCTCTGGCTCCTCAGGGGAGTGCAAAGTGACCCTGAGGGAAACAGGATCAGTGAAGGATTTTATTGGATATGGACTCTTTCTGACAAGCCTTCATAAATGTGAAGGCCCCTTTGCCACTATATATATTTTATGGAGAAGCAGATGAATGGCCAACCAGTGATTGCTGCAAGAAGAGAAATAGCATGATTTGGGGGAAATTTACCTGAGACTTGCTATGCCAACCTGCTTGTCTTGCTTTTGTAATTCACTGTTGAAAGAACACTGTATGCAGTAAATACACTAAGTTTTGGCATACTAATGTTGACCTAATCAGTGTCCACAGCAAACACTTTGCATTCAGTTTGAAACAGTGTTGGAAATGCTCATCTGGCCTTTAAGAGCAGTTGTACACGTTACAGAGTGTCGCAGCTATTTTTGCACTTCATGACCTTACATCAAATAGCTGCTGGGCTCCTTGTCTACAAACAGTATGAAAATAATAACAAAAAAAGAACTGAGCTGCACAGTCTCCTCTGGTTCCCTTGCTGATTTTAGGTGGTAATTTGCCTAGATAGGCAGCAGCTTCCTTGTGACACACACACAGAGCATTCAGGTCTGTCTGTTGTTTTTGCCCAAGAAGCAATGCCAAAGTGTCACTCATGTCTATGTGCCATGCTCTAAGGAGGGGAAAAGGAAAACATTCCCTTTTTGAATACTTGGATCCATTACCTGGATGTGGAGACAGGAGGTTAGAGGAGCTGCTAATTCTTTATGGAACATGGGGGTCAAGATGGACCAAACTCATCCTGTAGTGAAGACTTCCATATTCTTAATGCAGCAGTTTAGGTGAATAAAATAATGCTCAGAAGGACATCTTAAAGAAGCCATGCCACCCATTGGTTCCCTAGGTGAAAACTGCCTCCCCAGCTTCACTCTGATTGCACCTATTTCAGCTTGTGCTTTGTTGTAAAGACAGCTTTGTGTCTCTCTTTAGTTTGTTTTCTTCCCCCTATTTTTTTCAATTTTTAATTTAGAAACCTGCCTACATTCGTGTCTCCTGTTTTGCTGGAAACAGATGGCCCTTGCTGAAGACACACAGTTGAGTGAACAGACACGGACCACTTTACCATGTGGTAGCATGTTTGTAATTAGATATTTCAAGTGCTAGACAATTACTATCAAACCTTGTCATGAGGGAAATTTAGGTCTGTGTTTACCAAGATCTGAATTATAAACTGGATCCCTGCCAGGGCTTTACTCTTGGGTATAAAATGAAAGAAGGCTCTGGTGGAATACTGAGTGACATTGATTAGAGCTACCACCTGCCCTGTCTCAGACATGATCACTCACTCCTCTCTCCCACCCCATCCTGTAGTTTTTGTTGACCATTGTACCTGGCTTCCCCATCTGATAAGTTTTGGGATCATAGGAGGTACCACTTCTGTAACATCTCTTGTTAAAGGCTCATCTTCCCACGTGGTTTTGGACTACAGAGAGGTAAAAGCAGTTCCATCCCAATAGAAGCCAGTACAGAGCCATTGTCACATTGGGAAAGAAGCAGATAAAGTTGGAGAGGAGAATGGAAAGTGATAAATCAGGGGAGAAATCACAGTGGAGCATTACAGAAAGAAGTTCGGGGATTGATCTAATGCATAAGACAGTTTAATTCCTGCAAAGTTTTGCCCTAGATGGGAATATCCAGCCTGTGGAAGCTGAGAGCAGCAGCCCTGGCTGCTGGGGAAGTGCAGCTGTGCCCCTTTCACCTGCCTCCCCCATGCTGCAGCCACGGCTGTGACTCAACAGTTGCAATCAAGAAACTTCAATTTCAGATACACAGAGTTCACTCTGGTTTTGAAACAGAAACAGAATAGGAGTCTGGAGGAAAGTATCATGGAAACACAAATGTTTGCAGACTGTGGAAATGGTTAAAGTCATAGGAAAAGGAAAACCAGGGTTACGTCAAAATCTCACACCTGAGCTGCTCTGTTCCAGTGGAATACTTATAATGGTTGTGAAAGACAAATCAGATCATGACTTCATTTAAAAACAAACTCAAAAAAAAATGTTAATTCTAAATTTGGATATGGATTTAGCAACTAAATGCTTCAGGGATAACTTGTTTTCAACGGGGAATTCTGAAAACAAAACTGATTACAGGATGGAGCCAAATGCCTGCCAAGGATACGAACAGGATCATGGAAGCAGATGAGCTACAATTTCCCATGCACCAGAATCCACAATTGGGCCAGGAGCAAAATGAGCACAATCACAAAGCATTTCAAGAGCCAGGACTGAGCAATGGGAGAATGCTGTGTGCTTTCTTCTGTGTACCTGTAATCACTTGCAAGATCTTTCTGAAGAGAGGTATGTGTTGATCTTACAGAGAACTAGAACACTGATTTATATATTCATTGTATAATCAGGGGAAAGAATCTTGGAAAACGGTGTGAAAAAAGTACTGTGGGGTTGTACAGAGTGTAAAAGATGGAAGGAGAGTGATGAGGACCAGCAGTAAAACCTGGTAATGTCGTTTAAAATAAAATTGGGTTTAATTTATTGGTCTCTTAAGGTTCAAATTTGAAAGCAAGCTAGCCAAAGTAAGCATTTCCCAGAAAGACAGTTTTGGTTTGAATTCTTCATTGCGACATTAACTTGGATATCTCTTGCAGCATTGTCCTGTAATTCACCAAAATCCCTCAGGGAAATAAGGTAAATTCAGCTGAAAAACTCGTGGGTCGAAGGAAAGGTGAGAGAAACACAACTCCATGTGCAAACTCAGGAAAACAGGTTGCAGAAGGCTGAAATAACAGATGGTTGTCACAGGCACAAGAAGAGCTAGATAGCAGTTACCGTGGGTAAGAAATACCTGCACCGCGGTAATGTCGGGCCTGTGGGCAGCACTAAATCAGGGTTTGGTTTCTCATGACGTTAAGGATTATGCACCCACATAAAGCAGCCTCTGCCCCGACAAGCGCACGGCGCAAGTGTTGTCCAAACACATCCCACTTCCTCGCTCCGCCTGACTCACGGAGAAGCTCCCATCGGAGCGGCTCTGTGGGGCGGGCGGCAGGTGTGAGGCAGCGTTCTGTCCGGGCTCTGGGGCGGCGATCAGGCCCCCGTTCTCTGTGGGGCGGCCTTCAGCCCCCCGCTCTGTCTGGGGTGGCGTTCTGCCCCCCGCTCTGTCTGGGGCAGCGATCTGTCCTCGCTCTGGAGCAGCGTTCAGCCCCCCGCTCTCTCTGGGGCAGCGTTCTGTTCCCCGCTCTCTCTGGGGCGGCGTTCAGCCCCCGCTCTGGGGCAGAATTCCCGGCGGTGAGGGCGAGAGCAGGGAGCGGGCAAGCAGAGGGCAGTGTAGGCACACGGACACAGCGCCGGCAGCGCCGGCCTCAGGCGCGGCCGCAGCGACAGCGGGAGCAGCTTGGGTCGGGGGCACCGGGGCTCCCGCCGCACCTCGGCCTGCTTGTGACAGGCAAACACATCGTCACGACTTCACTATTATTAAAAAAAAAAAAAAAAAAAAATCAATCTAAATTTGGATAGGATTTAGCAATGAAATGCTTCAGGGGGTGAGTTGTTTTCAATGGGGAATTCTGCGAACAAAAAAGTGATAACAAGGATGGAGCCAAATCCCTGCCAAGGATACGGACAAGGATCGGTGGAAGCAGAGAAGCTACAACTTCCCATGCACCAGAGCCCACAGCTGGGCCAGAGATAAGTGAGCACGGGCAGAAAGGATGCCAAGAGCCACAAGGAGGGGGAAGAGCAATCGGAAGAGGAGGAAGAGGAAGAGAAATAGGAGGAGGAAAAGGAGGAAGAAGAGAAGGAAGATGAGGAAAAGGAAAAGGAGGAGGAGGGGGGTGCGCATCCCCCTTGCGGCTCTATCCGGGCACGCTATGACATCATCACCCCCGCGCGCGAAGCGCGTCTTCCCCTCCGTGCGCCCCTCGCCCTTCCGCACGCGCGCTGCCCGGCCAATGACAGCGGCGCGGCGCCGCAAGGCCTCCTGGGGGCTGTAGTCCAGTGCGCATCCCCCACTCCACCCGGCACCACAGCTGCGCGTCCCTGCCGCGACCGGGGCAGCGCCCGCCCCCCGCCCCTTTGTGGGCGGGGCCAGACAGCCCTGCCGACCAATGGCAGAGCGGGTCAAGGTTCACCGGCCGGGCGGTGCGGCCAATGGGCGCGGGCGGGCGGTGGAGGGGGCGTGGCCGGCGGTGTTTTGTTCGGTTGCCATTGAGCAGCCCGGTCCATACGCACGGGGGAGGCGGCGCGGCCGCTCAGGTACCGGCGGCTGCCGTGGTGGGCGGAGAGCGGGGCGGGGGGGGCAGCGAGCGCGGCCGGCAGGTAACAGCAGTCGTGCGGGTAGCAGGTAACAGCCGTGTAGGCAGCAGCCGGGCAGGTAATAACAGCCCTGCAGGCAGCAGCCGCACAGGCAGCAGCCCCGCTGTCGGCCCGCAGGCAGTGCGGGGCACAGGGGAGGCGGCCCGGCCATCCTCGCAGCCCTTGGCGGAGCCCGGGAGGCCGAGCGCACCGCGCAGCTCCGGGCGGGCGGGGCGGCGAGCGCGGCCCGGGGGACCCTGCGGGGCGGGGGTGTCACCCCGAGGCTGCGCTTCCCGCAGCGGCACCTCCCGCTGCCGCAGGGCTGCGGGCTACTCATCGCTCCGCTTACCTCGGCACACAGGTAGAGCGGTGCGCGCATCGGATCGTGCGCTGTGCTGTCATTGTCCGCGCTCGGCCCGGGCCGCGCTCCCCCCCGCACCGCCGGGGCCGTGTTGGCCCGCCGGGAGCTGGAGCGGCCGCCCCGCCGGGAGCAGCGAGCCCGGAGCCCCCGGTGAAGTTCTCGGCGTTGCCGGCCCTGCTGAGCGCCTTCCGGGCCGGCTGCGCGGCCCTGCCGTGCCTCCCGGGCCTGGCCCGGCCCGGCCGTGCGGGGAAGGGAAGGGACGGTGCCTGGCCGCAGCCGGCTCGGACATTCCTTTGTGCCGCTGCCCTGGAAACGCATGTCTGCAGGCACGTACCCCGGCGATTTTGAGGCGATTCCCCCCTGTGTGCTCAAGGATAGAGTTACCTCTGTGGAGGTGCCTGTTTTTCCACAATAGCTGCCTTCCATAATGATTCCAGGGTGGAAACGGTGGCTATTTTCTTCCTTCCCCTCCCCACAGCAATGGGAAAGTTGATTTCTAGTTTATGGCCCCGAAGTTTTAAGGACCAGTTGGGCTCAATGGGAGAGTGAATGGGCTCTTTGTGTTATCCTAGCTTTTCTAAGGGCAGTAACATGGCTTTGTTGTGGTTATTTGGCTTATTAAATGTCTTCTGGCCTGCTGGAAGGCTGGATAGAAATGTGTGGTTGAAGTTTGGGTGCTGTTTCAGGAGGTCGCTTTAGGTCCTATGAAATAGAGCAGGCACCCGCTGTGGCGGCTTCTCAGGATTGGTGTTCAGGGATCTGAACTCCTGGGGTGGGATGGACAAGTTCAGGCCTTTTCCCCTTTAGGGAAAGACATTCCCATGCCAGCATTCAGAAGATTTGGAGCAGCACCCCAGCTTTGGGGTTGCAGGATTGAGAGGGACTGGGTGATTCTGTCCCTGGCTTTCACCAAGTCCTCTGCCTGGGAATGGGTTGAGCCAGCTGGTCAAATCCGTTTTCTGGTTTGCTGTGCCTACCTTAAAATTAGCTCCTGAGAACAGTTATCAGAGCCAATGCTGTTGCATTGCCTCCCTGACTGATAGCAAATATTTTTGTCAGAAAAATTTGCCATTTTTGGCAAGAGCCAGTAAGTTTGTATCTCTTGTGGCAAGCTGAAATGGTTCTGGGTGTGTTTTAATTGTGAATGGTCTGCTTGCTTCTAGTGGGGCTTATGAAATGTGGAGCACAATGCTTGCTGAATAGCAAAAACTTTCCTGGTGAAGCATGTTACTTGGTCTGGTTTTATTGGAGGTGCAGTGTACTTGTTCAAGCCCAAAGAGCTTGTATCCGTACAGTTACTGAGCTTCCAAAAATGTCTGGAAGAATTGCTCTCAGACAAAAAAAACCATACATTTTAAGTAGCTCTACATAAACGGGTGTAACTCTGAACTAGAAAATGCGTTCACTACTCACTCACTTCGAATTTCCTTGCAATGCTGTTCATATGAACATGTCTGCTATTTTTAATGAGCCCTATTTTTTTGCATCAGTAGCATGGTGCTACTCTTCACCCTATGGAAGTAAATGCTCCCTGTTGGACACAAACTCCAAACAGTGATCTGCAAGATCAGCCCCCTAATGATATGATGCCTTTTTGGGATGTTGCTGTGGTAATCTGGCAGGCCTCTAGTGGCCTTTACCTGCCAGTGCCTAACCCATGGTTATTGTCTCTCTGACTGGGGAATTAAAGTTGGTTAAATGATTGTAAAGGGTTATTTTAAGTTCAGGCTGGTTGAACTTCCCTTCTTCCTTTCAAAAAGCCATTTTTCTGCAGGGTACTATGATTCAGAAGAATGAGGAGGCTGAAAGAAGAAATATTTATATTTGCAACCATTGTGTTAAGCTTTGGAAGTTTAGTAGAGGTGTAAAAGTATATTTATGAAAATATGGTGGGCAGATAGACTGAAAGTCTGACTGTGCTGAGAAGACTGCAATTTATTGCGTGGATTGCTTTATTTAAAACAAAACCTTGAAGGATTTATTCTTTCCTTTAGGAATTCCTTGAGAGTCTGGTAGCCATTACTGTGGCTCCCTTTTTTTAGTTCCTTCTTTTCCCTTCTCTATGCTTTCTCCCCCTTCCTCTGTAGCCTCCCCCCAATCTACATTCCTTTGTGTTAGCAGTGATGATGGCAGTTCTAGTCACCTCCTGTGGTTTGATAGATTATTCCCTTTGGAATCATGGTGTACTTAAACCTTTCCAAACACAATTCTTTCCTTGCTCCTCCACTTTTTTGATGCTGGCTTTGAGTTTTGTTCTAAAAATTTGTCCTCTGCGGTCCTGCTTTGAGTTGTCTTAAAAACTAGTGAGAAGTCTCCTTAAGCCTTTAGTGGAAAATATTAGTATTTATGTTATGATTTACATTTCTTTTTGTGTATGTTGATAGTCAAAATATAAACAGGACTTTTGTATTTTGGCAACAGGGAGCTTCTCTCTCCTCTGCAAGTTTATAAGTTCTGTGCTTTCTTTTCAGACAAAACTTTGCTTGCTTTAAACTGTAATTTTTATTTTTGTTAAATAAACTTCTTGGACTTTTTTATCACTACATTCTTGAGAGCTGGTAGTTACCAGATGTTGCAGGTACTCTGTTTTTAACTGTGAGAGATTTCTGTCCATTGTGGGATTATCTCCAACTTTTACTTTAGATATTGTAACATAACCTTATGGGGGGTGAAACTACTCCCAAAAATGTGTGGAGGGCTTTTGAGCACTCCTGAAGGAGGGGTTCGTCAGCACAGGGAAGCCCTGTTCATGAGCAGAATTCATGAAATCCATAGAAATGCAGGTCCAGTGTCTGATAGTTTCATCTCCTGACTCTGCACACCTGTGAGGGAGCCCTTTACATGGACAATCTGCTTTTGGTTGTTACAGAGTTTGTGTCCTTAAAGAGATCTTAGCGCTGAAGAGCTGCAATCCTGTGAGGAGTCTTAAAGAAAACCACCACCTTCACTTTGATTTCTCTTAATTATAAACACTGTTAGGGGAGTCGAGGCAGTCATATTTCCAGAAAATGGTTTTCTTTAAGGCCTTTCTTCTCACTCAAGAGAAGGCCTGTAAAAAAGAAAGGGAGGGGTGTGGCATATTTTTAAACTCCTTTCTAGGCTGCTCTACAGTTTTCTTCTGATGATCCAGCTGGATATTTTGGTACTGTTAAGTGTAGAGAAACCTGAAATCAAGGTAACTGTCAACTCTTAACATAGCCCTTTCTACATTTGGTGCTGTCTTGTCTTTTTTGGTCATTTTGGGGAATAATATCATTATAGCAAGCTGGCAAGAAGCTGCTCAGCCAACTGCTAATGCTTTGCAGTGGGTGTAAATAACTTCTGAAGGCCGTGTTGCTGCTAATTTTTAGGTTGAGGGGAGGAAGTAGGCAGGGTTGTTACTAAATACATTATCTGGGTTATGGCTCTCAGTTTACTGACAGCACTTTTTAAAGCAAGCAGTTGAATATTATGCTTTAAGGTAATAGGGAGTGTTTCAATTAGGATATTTACTGAGTTAGAAAAACAAAATTAATATAATTGGATTTCTTCTGTTTGAACTTGAGTGTATTCTGGTAAAATGCAGCTATGCTTTGCAAGTTGGGTGTTAACAGTAAAATCAAGGGCTGGTGTTCACATCATTGCTCTGAGCCTGGTATGCCAACATTGTTTTGGGTTCCTGTGAGAATTAAAGTGTAGGAAAGCTCTGGCAGAGTTGTCAGGGATGTCCCCAGAGCTTGGGACACCCAGTGCCAGTGATGGCAGCTGCCCTTCAGCGTGTGGGTCTGTCGGTGCACACAGAGCCAAGGCTGTGAAATCAAACTGCAGCTTTTTGTTTGGCCTGGAGCTTTCATTGCAAGTGTCATTAGCAAAACTGACTCAGTGTACCAAGACCTACACATCATTGTATTTGAGCTGCAGGAAAGCTGTTCCTGCATTTGCTGAGCTTCAGAATTGGAGCACCCAGCTGGTACAGGAAATAGTTGAAGAAACAGCTGCAGCATCACTGTCTGTACCTTTACTTTTGTGCTTTAGCCTGAGGTCTGTGGTGCTGGAAAACAGGATCTGAATTCAGTTTTTTTAAAGGAATGCCTGTTTCTCCTTAATACTCCCTTCATCCAGCCACCCTTGTCAACCAACTTGGTGTTTATTTAATTCACTCCAGTTTTCTTGAGTTATGAAAGATCACATTTTTAACTTGCCCAGTTCTGCATTAAAGTGAAGGTATTGAAAATTAAGAAAAATGTGTGCTGTCCTAATAAGACTTCATGTAAAAGGGCTGTGGCTTTTCTTGTACTGTCACCTCTCCTTTAGCCATTAATAGGAATAGTAGAAACTTCTGTTGGTGTTATATTAACTTTAGGTCCCTAATTTGCATCTCAAATAACATTGTGAACAGCATTAATGCCTTCGAGGGGTTTGGGAGGTTTTTTAATTTGTAGGGTAAATGTGTTTTTTAACCTAATTGGGCACTTCAGATTATTATTGCAGTGTGTTTAATTTTTGCTCTGCACAGCTTGTGTTGATGTCAGTGGCTCTAAATCATTCCTTCAGTGCTGTGCACATGTGTCATGTTTCACCTTCTTAATTGTGGCTTTACATTTTGTCTTGGTATTCATCCATCTCATGCACTTGCTACTAGATACCCTATGATGTTTTTGTTCTTTATTCTGCCCTCAAAAGTTTGTTCAGAATGAAAATTCTTCTTTTAAAGATTCTTTTTCCTTTAACTCCCCATTGAAAAATGCACTTCTCTGTCTTCCTTCAAGGTTTCTGTTGATTTGACCTCCTTTGGTTTTAGAGGGGTGAAAGTTTATTGTGTTTAAGGAAGGGGAAAAGTGACAAAAGCTGTGTGTTAAACCCTGTGGCATTATCAGCTGCCACTTGCCAAAAGTAGTACACAGAATATGGAAGAGGTTAAAGTTTGGAGCCTCAGGTGTTATGCAGGTTATGAAACAGAGTTGTGGGAACACAGCTGGGGCAGGATGATGGGTCTGGAACTGGGGTTCTGCCTTCTGCAGCTCAGCATTTCTTAATCAATATGTAAATGACCATTGAGGTTCCAGGTGGTTTTTGTACCATGTTATGTTTTTATAACAGCAAACTTCTGCTCTGTGGATTGTTTGAGGGTGTGATTTATGGATTTTTTTAAGTGCCGGTCTCCATTAGATACCTGAGACCTGTTTGTATGTTTGTACAATGTTTTTAATGAACTGACAGTTAAAATTGCAATCCTGGTTTAAAGAAAAAAACAGGGAGCCTCTTTGCCTAACTCTCCCAGTGTGATAGGAGTGGCGAGTGATTCCTTGCTATCAGTTAGAATGGAGGGTACTGGTGTGTGAGCCTGCCTCCAGACTGCTAGTGGTAGAGTGGCATCTGATGCAGTGTTTAGTGAATGAGAGGGGCAATGAAAACAGCATTCAAGAACTACTCACATGAATTGACTAAAGTACATCATGTATTTCTTGTAGTGGGAAGGGGGCAAGGAACAAGTACCCAGCACTTCATGTTTCATTTCTTAAAATGAAACATGAAATGAAAGAACAGAGTTGAACCGTGATGAATTTGAGACTGTGGGTAACTTGGAGGCTAGCTGAAGTGCTGCTGCCCGTTGTCAGAGGCTCCCAAAGGTGCAGAGACAGCAGCAGGGGTGTTGCTGGATTGGAGGTGGTGCTGGCCCTGGGATGTGAGCCGGCATGTTCCAGTGCCAGCCTGGTGCTTGGCCTGTTCCCCTCTCAGGATGCACAGCAGTCTGCTTGAACTTGGCTGCATATGTGCCTGCTGACTTCATCCTTCTCTGCCATTAGCACTCCATCCTGACCAGACTTTTCTGCTTCAATATTTGGGTAAGAAACTGAACTGTGGGAGGGTAAGGTGGACTGCTGCTCTTCTGCTTTCATGCTTCACGAGTCAGAAGAATGTCTTTTAATAAAGCAGGAAAGTACCTGGAACTATTACAGAGGATGAAAAAGGATAGTGTTTTGCTTTGTTTTATGCTTTTTAGGTGGCCTATTTATTCTCAAGTCTTAAGAGTTAATTCCTCTGTGCTTTAGTGACTTTGGATTTTGCAGTTTAAATGTGACCTCTGGCTGTAACTAATGCTCTTTGCTCCAACTCCCCATCTGTAAAATGCTGCATATCTTAATTTTTGTTTTGGAGTATTTGGCTGCTATGGGCAGCGTTTTCCATGCTCAGGAAGTCCTAAGCCAGCCTGAGGCAGTGCAGTAAAAGGTGCTCACACGTTTGTGTGACAGTGCCTTGCCACCACATCAGTGAGAGCCATTACATCACCCTGCTGAGCTGTCAGAAGGCAAAACACGCCTGCCTTTCTGAAGAAATGGGCTTCTGGCTTCTCTTGGTCACAAGAAAGGTGCAGCAGGATACTGCAATATTGCTGAAACTTGCATGCTGCCACAGGATGCGGTTGATTTCTGTGTGGAGAAAGTCACACCTGCCCCACACTTTCTTTGGTAATAATACAATAACCTGATTGTGCAGATCCTGAAGTTTTATTTTGAAAAATCAGAAAAGTAACTTTTAGTTCATTGAAACTCAAAAACATGGTGGGAGCATAAGCAAAAACATTATAGGGGCTTGAAACTGAGCTTGTCGTTAAAAAATGAAGTAGGGCTGTGAATGGTGTAGGCTGGTAGTGAGTCTCCTGCCCCACACTGGTATTGCACATCTAAAGTGATTGGTAACAGAAGCCTGAGCAGCTCTTCTTTCTCTGAAGTCCAGTGCTTTGCTGTCCTCAGTATTAAAACTTGTTCTGAATATGAAACCAGACATCTTCCTTACTGCAGGTCAAGCTTATTGCCTAATTCCCTGGACCTAATGGACAGCTATTCCTTCCCCTGTAGTAAGTAATCTTTAAAAATATTTGAACTGTTATTTGCAATGTTCCTGTTTCCTTCTGTCTTGCCCTCTGCCCTCGTGATACTTTTGTCCTTGATAAAATGAATGCATTCAGACCTTCCTGGGACATCATGATTTTTCAGCTCAAGTTGGTTCACATTGGGCTTCAAGTGTGGCGCTCAAAACCCAAGTTTGTACTGCAGCTGAGACTTTCTGTGCTGAGTGGAAAATGGCTCCATGTGCCCTGGAGCTGGTATTCCTGTTTATGCATCCCCATACACTGGATTTTTTTACACCAGCTTAGCACTCCTTTCAAGGTCAGCCTGTCGATCTCACCTAGCTCACAGCCTTCTTCTGAAGAACTTGCCTTCCTGTTTGTTCATTTAATCCTGCCTGAGTGTGCCTCTCAGAACTGGCTTGTATCCTATTATTACTTGCAGAACAGTTTTCAAACTTGTCAGAGTTGTGCAGGGTTTTGAGGCTGTCTTGCAGTCCTTGCTGCTGTTCTCCATAGAGCAGGGCTCCTGTGCCGGCAGCGCAGCAGTGGGGCTGGGCTGGGCTGCTGCTCCGGGTGCTCGCACACACGCTGGCAGCTGCTCTCTGGCTGTGACTGTCCCCCAAGGATGCCTTTGCTCACCCCCAGCAGCACGAGGCTGTACCATGTGGTGTGTGGGCTCACAGGCTCCTCCCTGTCCCAGTGAGCCAGGTGGGTGCTGCACACCTGCAGTGCTCACTAAAGCTTCCCAGAGGTTCTGCTTAAATGTGGGACAATTAAAGACTCATTGTGTGAATTTTGACCTTTTTCTTAATACAGACATAGAATGAAGACAGGCCTAACCTCAAACTGATGTCCAAACCCTCGTTTGTTTTAAGAAAGCCCCAACCATGTCCTGTTTCTGTCTGTATTTAAATGTATCACGTAACAGCCTGAATCTAGTACCTTGCAAATAATTCCAGGTGTTGCAGAGTGACTGAAGTCATCTGTAGAGTTCTTGGAAGCTGTCCATTCTTGAGATGAAATTGCTCTTTCATTGCAAGCTATGTGTCAAAGGATAAGCTCCACTTTTTGGAAGAACTTTTCTTTAAAGTATTTTTCTTGGATTGTATTTGTAAGTATTTCTTGATGTCTCTATAGGTGCAATTTTCTCTTTTTGAAATCTTGGTTCTCATATTTTCTCCCCTGTCAGACTTGATGCACATAATAAATCTTGCGCTGCATAGAAATGGATCCTTAAACAGGATTATGAGGAAGCTGTGTTCAGAAAAACTCTTTTCAGGTGTGTTCATGGCTGTGGCAGGTTTTTCTGTATAAAGTGTGATACTCCCACTTTACTAACATAGCTGGCTGCAAAATTCCATGTGTTCTTGAGATTTAACTTTATAGTCCTGTTAAATATACAGTTTTAAACTTTGGAACTAGGTTGGGGGGACTTTTCCTTTTTTTCTCACTGGAGCACAAGCTGATCAAATAATACCAAACCTGTTTCTGAGTTCTGACCTGGCTGTTGAACTGAGCCAAGCTGCCATGAAGTGAATGCCTGTTGCACCTGCAGAAAAGGCTGCAGCTGTCAGAACCTTGTTTATCACTTCAGTTCTTCTTGAGTCCAGGTGCTCAGCCAGTGACATTCCCCTAACACAGTTGTTTGTTTCAGATCTTCAGCAGAAAAGATGTCTCTGCTTTGTGCAGATTATAGTGTGCTTAACCTTTGCATGTGTGAAGATACCAGGTAATCTGTATCTGTAATTTCAGCTGTAATTTCAGAGGTTTATTTTAAAGGAAGCTTAGATGGGTACACTTTTTGTCAGCTTTGAAAGATCATTTGAAAGACCACATCTCTCTTACTGTTGACTCCATCAGATAAGTCTTTACTGTTTTGTGCTTCAGCTTGGTTACCAGAGTTGATCTGGTCAGAATGCTGTCATCTGTAAAGGTACCTGCCCGAGTGGGAGGTCTCATTTCTCCTCCAACCCTCTTGGTCCTGTCCTGCTTTGCTCAGTTGCTGTCTGTGGATGTTGAGTGCTGGACTTGGCAGGTGACCTAACTTCTGCCCTTCAAGGCTGCTACATTTCTGTCCCACTCAGGAAAGATTAAAAGTGAAGGCCTTCCTCAACTCTCATTTTTCTGCTGGCATTTTTGTGCTCAAATGAAATAGTTATTTTGGTTTATACTGACCTAAGTGTGGTCTGTAGTATTTGTGTACTAACTGGCACCTTGTGCCTGTTTGCTTCCTGTACCAGGGGCATGGTTTTACATTTAGGCTTTGTAGCCCATCCTCTGTGAGTGAACTTTGTAATTTGGAGTTTTGGTGGCTTCTGTGAACCTCCTTTGACAAGTAATTTTTTCCATAGAATTTGCTGCTAGAAGTAATGAGCTGTTCATTGAACATCAGGTAGTGTTGAGGTAGTACACAGAAAATACTGAGCTGTTCCATCAAGCAAAGGTTTTGTGCAGTATTTAAAGAAAAAACAATCATAATAATGTAGCTAAAATAGTTCACTTTCTTTTCCTTCTCTGACATGGTGTAACTTTGTCTCATGAAATTTCACCAGTTGATGTAATTGCTACAAATGCTTTTTCTAAATACCTACTTCAGTGTGTAGCCCTTGGTTTGTCTTGACCTCTACTGTAGCATTTCCTGGATCCAGCTGCTCAGAGTACTGCTCAAGGCTGACTGCATTGAGACAAAGTAGTTATCTGCTTTTCAAATATTCTAGTGAGCTAGTAAGAGCTGCGCAGCTCAACTGAACTAATTTTTACTGAAGTACCTTTAATAGGTCGGGCAAGAGGGATGTCCCTGGTGACACTTGAAGTAATGTCTGAATTGAATGCTGAAAGCACACACAGTATTGATGTGTACTGCCTTTGTATTTCATTCCATTATTTTAATGAGCTTTAATTTGTGGTCTGCTCATACTTGGGTCATTTGTGGACTGAGAGCTCACATGTAGAGCACATTGCATGTAGTGCAGATCCCTTCAGAGACTTCCCCATTCAGAAGCTTGTGGTATGTGCAAAACACAAGTTGGAAACCAACTACTAAGTTGATAGGAGCCATAGTTTAGCAAAGCAACAAGAAATTCTTTAAACTACCACGTGGTTTTACTATTTGTAGTGTGATACCAATACCTCTTTATTTAAAAGAAAATTTTTGCTATTTGAAGGCTGTGTGGTACTTGGGTTCTACTTTCTGGATTCTAATGGACCTGGTGATTGGATGGGTGTTGTAGAACTTGGATCTTTGTGTGCCACCTCTTGAGGTGCTATCTCCTGCCACATGACCTGGGGTTTCTTCAGTGGCAAATTGCAGATGGTGAGCCCTGATAGAGAGCAAATTTGGGCCATGAGATGGAACTTGGTTGTCAGCTGCACACCATATTTCATATCTGTTCAATGCATTTCCCTGTCTTTCCACACAGATAATGTAGCAGCAAGCTTTAATTATTTGTATGCAAGCCTCCATAGACTTTACTGTTGTGTAAACTCTTCATGTAATTTGCTTTCTTTAGGGTTTTATATGAAAATATGTAAACAGCGAACTGCTAAAATAAGGGTACACACATCCATATGCTCATTTAGTATAGTTGCACAGTGATCTTCTGGAGAGTTCCAATTTTGAGACAAAGACACTTTTCTTAAGCTGCTAAATTGGGCATAATCCTTTGTCATGAGAAGGAAATATTACTCATAGTATGAAAAATAAGTACAGTGAGGCTTGGAGAAATGTGCTTCATGTTGCTGTAAGCATTGAGATGTATGGATATTTACAGAATACTGCTCAGACCTTGAGTTCTAAATTTAGTGCTCTCTGCAGTTCACCAGCTGTACTATTTACTGAAGAATATTTGGACTACCATAGGCTCCTCATTTTTAATTTCCATAGTTGTATGCAAGCTAATGAAGGGAGACTTCCCTGTGTGCAGATTATATAGCTCATTAGATCCCTGAAATGCCATGAAGTAGCATCTCAACATAAGTGTTTTTCACCTGGCCTGAGGCCTCCAGCAAGAACATTTCACACTTGGGATCATAAAAACAAACCTACTAGTTGGGCTTTTTATTTTAAACAAGCCAACCAGATGTCTGAAACTCCTCAGAATGAACCTGAAGGCAAACAGGAGGAGGTTTATTAGCTGTGTGTGTTTTGGGAGCAGGATGTATGGAAGAGATTTGTGTAATCCCTCAGCTCCGAGCCCATAGGCTTTGGTAGCAGAGCAGTCCTTCAGCGCTGGTGTTATTCCATTCTGTCGCAGGGAAGCAGGATGTGTGTGGGGTAAGCATTGTCACTGCCATACAAGTGAAGGGTCAGTGCTTTGTTTTATTCAGCCCTGGGTATCTTTGAAGTATGCATATGTGTCTTTTTTACTTCTCAGTTTTAAGGGCAAATACTAAGCAAAAGTAGGTGATACTACTCATTATTATTTTTGTTTTCCTCTCTGGCTTTCTAACTGGTGAAGTGAAGCAACTGTCTTGGTAGTAGGGCCAGTTGATCTATTTTTTCATTCTTGAAGCCTTGGAAAAACAAGTTTATGGGTCTTGTACAGTCTGGATCACTTGCTTTAGTGGAAGCCTGGTAGATTTCTCCAAACACTAATATTATCAGTATAAATTACTCTTTGAGTCTGAATTTTGTATCTTATTGGAGGCTTAATATATGAAGTAAATACTTCCATTGGTTTTAAACAGCATATTTGTAGAAGCAGGATGTGGAGGTGAAAGTAATTTGTGTAGGACTTGAGCTTTTAGTAGAATTCACTGAACATTACAGTAAAAAAGGTGGAGATTGCCCACTAGGTTCTGTTCTGAATTGCTGAAGCAGGCAGTAGCTCTTGGTTTGAGTAGTGCAGTCTTGAAATAATGACTGTTAGTTCATTTAGTTCATAATTACCACAAAAGCCAAGGGCTTGGTGCTCATGTGTTCAAGCCCCAGTAGATCAGATTCTGTTCCTCAACATTGCATTGTAGCCTGGGGCTTTCTGCAGTAGGGCTGAGGAGAGAGAGTCCAAATCTCACATTGCAGGGAGGTGACTGGTCATGGGCCAGAGCTGATGGCTCATTCAGATGGAACTCCCAACAGAGTAGATGTAAATACTCTTCAGCAAAACAAATGAAATCCTTGCCTTGTCATTGTGGTGGATTATTTTAGGAAAGAGCGTAAGTAACATAAGCATCTTGGAACAGCATCTTTGTACAGCATCAGACACAAGGCACAGCTCATCTGTTGTCCTGTCTGACAAAGATACTTTAAAAGATGCAGGATGACTTGACTGTGATAGGAGTATTTGGTCTTCATCGGGTCTGAAAGACAGGTTTAAACCTGAGAGACTGACTTACTGATATGAGTTAGCAATAAGAAATGCTTTCACCTCTGGCTGAGTTGAGTTCTTGGCCCTAGTTTTCTGTAGTGATATGTTCCCTGCTTTAATTAGGTATGACCTGGAAAAGGTCTCTTGAGCTTCCTTCACCACTTCTGTTGCTTTGAGAAGTGTACTTTATAAAGTGTGACAAAGGTTTAACTTTGCCCATCTCCACCCTTTTTTTTCCATTCTGGAAGGTGACTCTCATCTTGCTTTAAAGCCAAACCCAAACTACTGACAGCAACTTGAGAAGTAAAAGGGGTGTATTTATTACAGACAACAGTTCATCATGTAAAATATTTTGGTTCTAATTCAAAATGTATTAAATTATTTTAGGTCTTTGTTTGTATGTGTTCCTCAGCCAAGCTGGGTGAATTGTACAGCTAAGGATGGGAAACCAGACCATCAAAGGTAATACCAAAGTAAGGTAATACCTTTAACTGCTTTCCAGCATATCACCTGTCTTTTTGAAGTAAAGTGGAATCCAGAGGCTGTGGGTGATGGTTGATGCTTCCCTTCCTTCTCATTGGAGCTCTTGGATCTGAAGTGTGGGAGATGGAGTAGAAGTGAGCGTGTAGGATGCAGCTTTATTTTAGTAGCAGTTTATATCTTGTCTCAACTGCCTCAGTGTCCAGTTGGTCTTAGGGATGCTTTAAAAATAGTGAAATTCTGGGCCCAGCAGTGATTTTTCTGCATTTGAGATAAGTGGACCTAATATTTAGTCTCATCTGTCTCTGGAGGCATTAACAACCCAAACCCTAATTTTAACCTCAGAGTGTTGGTCTCTAGTCCTGCCTTGCACGTTAATGGTGTACATTCTTCAGCAGACAGTTTTGAGCTCTTGATATTCCTTGTGCTTCCAGAGCCTGTGGAATATCTGAAATTTGTCTCCAGTGGCCATAAGTTGATGTAAAGGATGTCTTCTATCCTATTTTTCTTGTCCCTTGTTGGTGTTCTGTGCTGGAGTTGTGTCAACCTGAATCCAAGCTTGAGCACTTCAATATTGAAGTTTCCTTCTAATAAAAACTGGTTTATTAAAGCACTGCATGGAGAAAGAGAAGAGGTTCTGTAACTCATGAAATCTGTCTTTAGTCCTTTTAGAGAAACTCTAAATTGCAAACTGGGTTCTTTGGTTTATTTGTTCAGAGTTCTAGAATGTGTAGAGTGGGGTGTTAAGGCTTTATTTTGTCACTTCTGGGCCCTTCAGGGAGAACAACTACAGTTTAAACAGAATTTTTTAGAGACTGAAACAGTTTCTACAGAACACAAACTAGGATGATAAACTCCCTTCTCTTTGTCCCTTTTGATCAGAAACTCTTATTTTAATGCACTGTTAAAAACCTCTTCATAAAGAACCTCAGAAAATAAAGGGCTGCTAGTTAATGGCATTGAGAGGATTCCTGAAGTATAATAGGTTGGAAATGGAGGTGTCTCCTTTTGGTACCAATCCCCCAAAATGTTGATTGATAACTTTATAGCTGTAGGAAGCTTTCTAATTAAAACTGATTTTTTTTTTTTTACTTGATGTGGAATTTTGGAAGGTTTGCAGAATAACCACACTGCAGATTAATGCTGGAAAGGATAGAATCCAAATAATTCTCTTTTAAGTGCCTGCTCTCAACAACTTTTCTGGGCTAAAAGTTATTAATAATAGACTTATGTTGTAAGGAATGCTTAGCCTCTCTATGAACTTCTTAGCACTGTAGTAAATATGTATTTTTAGAAATAGAATATTCTCTTCCCTTTTGGAAGTTGGAATTTTGCATTGCAGGAAACTTAGACATTTTGTAGCTTTTTGTCAGATGGCATAAAGTATTAGCTTAGCAGTTTCTGAAAAGCTGGTCTTCCAGCTTAGTGTTGCTTCCAGCATAAGTGGGATGGGACAGATGATGCTCTGTTAAAACTTGATCAGTTTTATCTTGTGTTTCAATTCTGACGTGCTTCTTGGGTGCTGCAGAAAGTGCCAGGAGGCAAAAAATCACATCCCCTTTCATCTAGAGTCTAGTAGCAGGATCACCTAGATCTGGAGTTAGTAGTGCTGCAGTGATTAGCTCCTTTGGCTTGCTGAAGCAGAGATAATATTGTAAAGGACCTGCTTATCCGAGTTGGAATTTTGACTCCTGCTAATCCTTTTCTTCTGCTGGGAGCAAGCTAAATGCATGTATGGGATTGTTGGTAATAAAGGTTCCATGCAGCACTCAGAACAAAGAGTGGGGAATAATGTGAAGTCACAGAGGGAGCAACCCTGTGTTCTCACAGGTCATTTTAATGCCACGGGCAGAAAAAGAATGGAGCAGTGATCACCAAGAAACACCTACATTTGTGTTATGGGGAAATCATCTAAAAATCTTGTGATCTCGTCTTCTTTATCCAAGATAGAACTTCCAGATACAGAGAAGAAATTGTTAGAAGTGTTTCAAACAAATGTAAATTTTCCCATTGAGATGAACTGTTGCTGGAACATTTTGTCCTGCAGGATGCAGAGGAGGAGGAGGAGTGGGTTGGAAATGAGTCTGGCTGCCTTACTTTCTTAGAGCCAAGGGGAGATTTTTTTTGTGGTGGCTTTGTGTTCTTCATCAGGACTCTTCATCTCTTTGAAAGTAGCTTGTCAAACTGAATGAGCTTCTGACATCCTTTAATTGACTGGGAGGTTGGATAATCTGTATTTTTAGTAGTCTTCCCCAAAAAAGACACTAGTGATGTCACTGAGAAGATACAGAATTTGTGACATGAGCACTTCTGTTCTATCTCCACTGTTAATTTTGGCAGAGATTTTGCAAGTTATTACGACTTTAAAGAAATAAACCCTCTCTCCTTTAGTAGTACTATAGAGATATAATAATGAATCTTCACCTTTCTCAGCCTTCAGAATGAATAGAAAAGAACTTTAAATCAGAGACAGTGGTGATACTGCTTCCATCACATCTCATTCTCCAGCTTTGGGGAATGTTAGCTTTGGCTTGCATTTGGAGTTTGATTTTTATATTCCATTTATTCCTTTTGATTAGTCTGCCTTTCAACAGCAACAAAAAAATCTTCCCTTCCTCCCCAGCTCAAGGAGATTGTAGGAAGATTAAGGCTGTCCCAGGACAGAGACTGAGTAACATCTTTTGTTGTGTGTGTTTATCTTGGAGGTCTCAGCTTGCTCACTATCGTACCTAATCAGGCTCCACAAAGGATGGAGTGCTCAGGGAAAGATGACCACAGTTATGTAGGGCTCCATGCACCTTGGAGCTCTGAGGCCTGTTGTTGCCAGCTCAAGGCTTGGAGGATGTTCCTGTTGGAGCTGGCAGCCGTGTGCCACCTGTGGGCTGTGCTTCCAGGCTCTCTGGATTGTGCCAGGATCTCTGCCACGAGGCAGCTGAAAACATGTAAACCCAGCAGCATCCTCATTGCCCTAACAGGGATGGTCAAATGGCTCATATTACTGAGAATCCAATTAGTGTGAGGTGCTGAGCAGTTTGAGAGGGATTCAGCCTGATAAGTATAAAGAGTATGATAAGGAGAGACTGAAAAATAAAGTTGGCTGCCTCTAAGCAGCTCTAGAAAAATAGCATGGTGGAAAAAGTGCATAAAGTAAACATGTTGCTCTACTCTCTCTGTGGATCCATTAAACACATACCATAGCAGAGAGTCTTGAAATAAATAAACGAAACCCTCAAAAATAGGAAAATTAAGTGAGGAACTTCCCTCTAGGAGGTACTGAGGGACAAAAAGCTTATAAATACATAAAAACAAAGATTTAAAATGACCACAGATAATTCATTCTGATGAATCTCTTGTCTCCTGGCAGCCAATATTAATTAGCAAAGATGAGGGAAACCATTCCTTGTAGAGAATACATAGCTCAACCAGAGTGAGCCAGGAGTTTGTCACTGAGTGAAGGTGCTGAGGCTGCCGGGAGGATTTCAGACCCCTTGGAGCTGGAAAGTTTGACCAGTCAAAGGAGTACAGATTGGGAAAGGAAGATGGGAGCAAAACACGTTCAAACCATGCTTCAGGAGGAGGTATCTAATTTCTAATTAAAGAAGAATCTGTGTGCCTCAGTGTAGGAAATGCTGATGTCAACTGGCTTTGTTTTGTGGGGGATTTCTTTTCTTTCTGACACTGGTTGGGCAGGTACTTGGACAGGCAGTGTCAGCATCCCACAATGCTTCCACACAAATGTTTGTGTCCAGTTCATGGCAAACCACGCTGGGGAGCTGATCCAGCTGGAAAACAACATTTCCCAGTAACAAAAGGAAGTGTTTTGGTTTCATCCAGCTATAAAAATTCCTTGATCTAGTTCTCTGTGATGAGCAGAAACACTTGTGCTGGCACTCTGCTGTGGGCCACAAATAGCCAGGGAAGAGAATGTGTTGGCAGTTGTGATGGCAGCTGAGGCACATCCAACTGCAACCTAGAATGGCTTTCAGTGGTAGGAGTGTGATGGTGACATTGCACTGCTAGGAGTGTGTTGGTGACATTTTGACCACTTGAAACATTTGTTGTGTCACCCTTAACAAGGAGTGCCCAGTAAGAACAGATTTCTGGTGTAAAACAGTTAATACCAATGTGCTGATCAAGCACGTTTAAGAAGGGTGAGAAGGGAATTCACTTGTGAAGTGTGCTTCTGATGTGAACTACAAGCCCTGCTGTCAGGGATGTGCTTCATATTGAGAAATGGAATTTACTTGTGATGGGGAGCAGATAGATGAAAGCTTTTCAGGCTATTAGCACCTTTTTGTCCCTGCCCCATGCTTAAAAATCAAACTTTTTCAGTGGAGTATGTCTCCATTTGAAAAATTATTGTGTGAGCTGCTAAACTGAAACCTTTTGGGGGGGTTTCCACATTACCTGTGTTTCAGAGCTGATTGGGTCCCTTGATGTCAGAAGGGGCCTGAATGGTTGCAGTGCCCAAATACTAATTTCAGTAGCTGGTAGAATTTATGAATGTGGCTAATACCGTTCAGCATGATTCTGAAAGTGCTGTGCTTCTGTGATTTCGTTTGCTTTCCCTTTATCCTTGGATTCAATTGGTTCATTAACTAAAGTCTAATGTCATTCTGTCTAGTCTCTCCTTATTTTAGCTTATATTAAACTGACTGAAAATTGCACTGAAACATTTAAAGATTTGAAGTACTAAGCAAAATATGATTAACTGATAACAGATTAGTTTTTCTCCCATCTTGAGTAGCTTTACTGGATTTTGATTTTTTTGCTTGAGGGAAATAAAAACCCACAAATTCTTCTATGGCCCTTCTTAATAGAAGTAACTAAACATGTGCTGAACTTTTCAGCTGGTTCTTAATAGTAGCCTCTCACTAATGGAGACATTCATCCTGAACATGGATCTGGAAGTCTTTGCACCAGTTATGAAGCTCTTCAGTATGTTTTCAGCCTGTAAAGGAGCAACATCTGACCTCCAGGCAGCCTTTCTTGTGACTTGTGTTCTGGATTTCCAGATTTACTTTAAACTCCACCAGGTTTAAAAGGGGCACAGCAATGTTTGATTGTGCTGCTCTAGTTACTGCTGTGTTCACATGCTTGCCCTCAAACTTGGCTTCGGTATTTTGTGAGCCACACTTTGCTTTGACTGCTCACATTGAACAGTGTAAGTGCCACCTTTACCGGTGAGTGTGTGAACTTGAGGGTTTTAAGATATTTTACCTGTAATTTCAGAACAAGATGTAAATATTTCATGTTGTGTGCCTTTCTGAAAGATAGAGTACATGAAGTAAAAACAGACCAGCTGAATTTCCAGCTATCTGGGTAGCATTTGTGGTGGAAGAGCATTTCTAAGCATTCTATCTTACAGCAAAAAAAAAAAAAGATGTAGATAAATATAGTAACAAGGCCAAAAGTTGGGCAGAAGTTACATTTATGGGATAACTTTTAGGCTGAGGGAGGCTGCTGTGTAGCAGACTGCTGTGAAGGTGAAATAGTGCATGGTTAGCATATGAAAAGCATATTTGAGGATGTACTTAAAGGCAACAGGTTTAAAAGGTAGTCTAGCATCACCATTACTAATGTTAATATCCTAGATTTAAGTTGGTTTAACTTGACTCACAGCCTCAAGTTGCTTTTTTTGCTTGCTAGTACTGGTTATTTAAACAGCTAATTAGTAGTGTAGAAGAGACAATATTTTATGGAAATGTTATTTGAAAATAATTTATTGCCTTTTTTAAACAGTAGATACTAAAACTAGGAAGTGTAAGTAAACTTACAATCCTGGTAGCATCAATGTTCCTTCCCAAAGCCTCATGTTTAAATTTGGAAATACCTCTATGAAGATCTCGTCCCACTTCATATCCCATAAGTGGTCCCTGAACATGCTTGGCCAGCTTAAATCATCAAGAATGGTTAATACAGGCCACTAGAGAGAGGAAATATGTAGAGGGTATTTAAGATAAAAAGAGAGAGCTGATGAACCCAATGCTTTTGATTTAGATGGCTGCTCAGAGAATAAAGATATCAAAGCTGTTGTCTGCGATACTTTTGTGTGTATGGGAATCTGTCCTGGTTACCAGATCTGGTGTTTGCTGACAGGTAACAATTATGTAACCTTTAAAGAAGAAGCTGAGAAAAACACAGGGCAAGATATTAAAAGTAGCTGAGGGTTTGGGACGTGTGTATGGTGTTTGTTACCCAGTGCTTCACTTTTCTTTTTAAGAGGGGCTTAGTGGTGAAAGAATACAGTAGAATGCTTTAACATGCCAAATAGTGTTAAACATGCAGAACAGTAGGGTGGGTAAGTGCCTGTGTCATGTGCTGTTCCAGTATACCTGGCCTAGGCTTCAGTAGTTTGCATGAGGGAAAGCTTTCCCTCTGCCTTGGGTTGAACTCTTAGGTGGAAGCAGGAAACAGCCAAACATATACTCTGATCTGCATCATTAATGAGTCTCATCTCCTTTCTGAAATTTTAATCAGTGAAATCTCAAATAGGAGTATTCTTTCATGAGTAGAGATGTGTAGTCTGCAATGCCAGGCCATCAGCACTGGTCACAAAGTGATATATTTGCATGAGGGAACAGTCCAAATCAGAGTTGTGTTATTACAATACTAATTATTATATATGTGAGAATTTTTCTGACTTTTCCCTTTTTTCTAATTGAATTTTACAGGAAAGCAGACATGATACACTGACAGCATTTGGAAATAAACTTTGGCAGTAAGATGGAAGCATAAATCTCAAGATTCTAGACCAAAACAGAAATGGCTCATGAGTATTGAAAGAAGAGACTGAAGAGCCTCCAACACTTGAGTGAGCAGTGGAAAAGGAGCAACTACCATGGTAACACTAATAACAGAAAAGCTGCAGAACCAGAGCTTGGATGACCTGACCTGTAAAACATACAATATTAATCTGGTAAGGATCTACCAAAACAACATGAAATAAATGTGAAATGCTGAGTAACTCACAACTGCATAACCTATTCAACAATGCAGATCAGCCAGAATTCAGCTATTTGAGTTAGAACTGGTTTGCAAGGTCGGGTGAGAGTTGTAATAGGAAGGAAAAGTGGATCTTTAGTGTTTAGTCCATTTTTGAAGTGCTGCTTTTTTAGTTTAATGATCTTTTTAACCTTGCTACTTCATTTTAAATAGCAAAAGCCATTTCTCTTCATGAAATAGTGTTCTCATCTAATGACTGACAAGGATTATCCAAGCTTCTCAGGATTCCTTTTTTGCTAGCAAAATGAAAACTTCAACCCATAGAAATGTGTGCAAACCCATAAAAATGTGTGCTTCACTCCATACTGACCAGGTGATTGATAGCTTTATATCTGACAAGAGTATTTACTTATAACAATCCTTGACTGCCATGTAGGTAGCTATCACCACTGGGCAGAAGGAAAACAGATCATCAAGTAAATACAGTTAAACCAAAAGTCAGGTTGCTACCAGACTGTTGTTGTTCGTGGTAGAGTGGATCCTGGCTTTTTCAGTGTCTCAGATGCCTGGTGCTCTGAAAAACTTTGTAGTTTATAGTGTTATTCTTGCTGGTTTAATCTCTGGTTGCATTGTGTGACTCAAACATGCAATTTAGGCATGAGGGAATCTATTCTCTTCACATCTCTCTTGTGAATGAAATAGCTACTCCAGAGTGAGTAATGCAGAAAAGTCTCTTGTCAGTTCCAGGTGCCTACCTGAGAACCCTGAAACCATGTTCTGTATGGAATGCACTAATTTTGTTTTACTAACTTTGGTTACAGTGGCACCCTTCTGTAAGTCAAACTTCAGTGTTCCAGCGGGACACAAGAGAACTTAACTAAATGTCAAGGTGTTGCTCAACTCAAGTCTTGATACTTTTTAAAATAATCAAATATTGGACCTGAAGTATGTCAGTTACTTTTGGATTCTGTGTTGTAACTTACTTAAACAACCGAACTGCTTCCTTATTGATTTCAAGAGCCCAAAGCAGGTGGAGTATACCTTGCATGTGGTGGAATTTGTGCACAAGCACCTGCAGTTCTCATATATGCAGTTCCTTGTCCAGTAAGGATATGTAACAGTAGACATTTATCAAGCAGCTTCATTTTCAAAACTGTAGCAGGTCCATTTAGAGTTCTTCCAGTAATTTATTTTACTTTAATTTCACCTTCCCCTTAAATATGTGCTATTCTTGAAAGGCAGATTAAAGGTGTTGAAGTTTTGTTCACTCTCAGGAGAAGTGCATGCTTAGCTTGCATTTATTTTTTCTGGTTTGATGAAGCATTTGGGCCATGCAGTTTGTAGGAGAATCTGCTGTGTCTGTGAACTGGCAAAGTCATAATTTGTAACTAAACTCTGGGGCCTAATTGTGAGCCAATAATGACTTACAGCCAGTAGCAGTGTTTAGTGACAAACATGGTGCAGCACCTTGCAATTTCCAGTCTTTTTACCAAAAGTCACTGAAAGTTTTGGACCACAGACCTCTAATAGCAGAGAAGGCCATATTACTGCTTTTACGCTGTGTGGAGTCTGCGCAGGAGTGTGTTAGCTGTAATGTGTTGTAGGTTGGTTGTTTTTTATTCCTCTCCTTATCTGGACTTATAATAAAGCATGAAAAAGAACAAGTAGAGCGGAAAATGGCACATGATGTCTCATCAGTTGCTTCGTCCTCAGCCTTCTCCTGTTCCTCTCCTCCTTTTATCTGTCAAGTAATTGGTTTTGTAAGTGCTTTAGTTCTTACAGAAAATAGGTTCTGATGACAGGAACAGGTTCGGTTTGTACACAATGGCACCCTGAAAAAGTGTGGAAATTGCAGAGTGAGGTGTGGAAGTAGAGAAGCAAGCGTGAATAAAAGTGTGCAAGTAGGTTGCTCCCTACTAAAAAGGATTCATGGAAGCAAATAATGGCTCCCTGACTAAAATGAGAACCTGAGATGATAAAAAAAGTGTGCTTTTTCCACTGGTGAAGGCAATTGCTAAATGTCACTAAGAGAAAAAGACTGCTGGTGATAGTCTGGTATCACTGCTAGCACATTTAGGCTTTTTGGCAAGAAGTTCAGGTTAATGCTGTAATTTCTTCTAATAGCAGCAGTTTGGAGCAATTCTGAAGTGATCTTGGCTGCACCTTTTGTTAGTTGTGCTGGCACAAAGTTCTGTGACACCATGTGGTGAACCTCATTGTGAGCTGATTGAGGATTAAGACCAACTTTTTTTGCCTGGGTTAATGTAGTTAAACCTTATCAGTTTTGTGATACCTTTTACTGTGCATCTGCACAAGTGTCTGGGCACAAGTAGATAAAATAGCTGGGGAAAAGCTATTCTGTTATACAGCTCATGAATGAGGGTTATAAAAGAAGAAAGAATGGCTCTTTCAAAGCCATGTACTGTGCAGCCGAACTGGGCACAAAGACAACATGCATAGGACAGAGTACACTTTTTCATTTATGTAAGCTGTGTGGTGACCAAGTACCTCTCTTTTATGTTGTAAAATACTGGCTGCAGCTTTTTACTGCTCTCTCAAATGGCATGCTAATTTTCCAAGCTGGTGTAATTCAGCCAGTGCACGCTCAGTGATGTTGTACAGCCTTGTCCTGCACCTGCCTTCAGGAAAATGACTGAGTGACTTGCTGTAGAAGCGGGGAGCCTGTCCCAAGCTTTTTTCCTCAATTTGGATATTGTAGCTCACAAAGTAGTGTCCCTGGTTGCTCAACTCTACCTCACAAAAGAGAAGTTCTGGGAGCACATTGTGACTTTCATGAGTTGACAGCAGCCCTAAATCAGATAGTTGGTCTCTGGTCCCTTGAACTCTCAGAACTTTTATAGAATTCAGAAGTCTTGGATTTGTCTGTATTCTGACTAAACTTGTATATTTTTCATATTGCTGTATAGAATCTCATGTTGTTTTGTGAAGTGACAGCTGTAAGACTTCAAGGTGTGGTAGTAAGGAAGCATGAGCACTGCCAGTCAAGGATTTGTAAAAGGAACAAGTTTTACAGTAAAACCCCTTGCAGTCATGTAGGGTTTTGTTATTTTTAATTTTTGAGTCTTATATATGTTAAAAGATGTAGAATTAAACTCTCTTCCTCAGAGGAAAAGCCACTGGTCAGACTACTTGACTTAATCACTTCTTTGCATCCTGAGAAAAGGTCAAAGTGTTCCTCCTCACTATTTCATATCCAGTCATATTTGGAGGATATTTGGTAGAGAAACAGAGGTCTGGCATGGCTTATTCAGACTGAGTCACATCTGTATGGTGGTGGTTAAATTAGTATTTGAATGATAAACAGTGGCTTCCCTGTGGTTTGGAAAGGATGCTGATAAATTGGAGGAACTCAAATGTACTTGGAAACTGGAAAAAAAAAAGCCTTGAAATTATAGCCATTAATTTTAAAAGTATGAAGATGAAGTTGTCATTCTGAGTATAATGAGGAGGGATAGCACAGGCTGTGAAGTCCTTAATGCAGTACACTGGAGTGTAGAAGAATAGCAAGAATTATTTTTGTTACAGTTGGCTTCTGCTAGCAAAGAACATTTAAAATTAGTGATGTAAATTATAATTCATTGTCGTCTTCACTTGCACAGCTCTTGCACTTATTCAGTTCAGACTAGGTGTCTTTTTGAGTGAGTATTTTAATGAAAGAACAGCTGTTAAGATTCAGAAATCCAACTGAAACTTGCAGCACTGTCCTAAATGTTGTACCACACCTTTCCTTTCCTTTTGGACACAGTCTGTCCAGCTGCACAAAAGAGATTTTATTTATGAACAGGCATTTCAAAGTAGATCCACTTCTTGGCATGAAGCAAACAATTCTAACCTCAGGTGAAACTTGTAGCTTCATTGTTTTATGTGTTTATCTTAGAATATGCCATTATTTCCCTAATAAATTCTCCAGAGGCATGAGATCTCTCTGGATGTTTTAACATCTATTCAAAAAGCAGTAGTTGCAAGATGGATGTGTTTCCTCTTCAGGAAAGTGACCTTGTTGAATAATTTGGCCTTATTCTAAGGAAAATTTCCTTCACACAGAGGGTAGCAGACTTCCCTGTCAAGGTTCTCAGCAATTGCAAGCACTTTTCAGGCATAATCACAAAATAAAGTATTAATTGAGGAAGCTTCAGGTAGCTCCTAGCACAAAGGCAATGTCTGGGGGAGGGTAGAGTGTGGCCAGCCCAGGAGAGCTGATAAACCGGTTCAGTGCCCTGTTACAGTAATATCTAGTGGGACTTGTGCCATGTGCTGTATAGATAAAGAAAATCCTCTCTCCTATAAAAATTTACAGCCTGACAGGGTCTTCTCAAGTTTAGGCTTCCAGAGGTAGTTAAAATACACCAGCAGACACTGTTTCCAAGTAGTTTTGTTTCAGTTATAGACAGCCAAGCATATATTGTAAAGGAGATTTGTTACTTACTGTCCTCTTAGCCACTCAGCCCTTATTTCAGTGCCTTGAGCTTTTGCTGGAAATAGTGCAGCAAATACTCTCCCTTTCAGCATGTGATGTCACATGTCATGTTCTTAGAGTTTTTGGTCTGAATCTCCAAAGAATTAGCAAAGAATTTTTTTGTGACTTAGGAGGAGTCTGTGTAAGAGATCCCAAGTGGCAGAGGAGAAGTGTCTGCTTTGTCATGGAACTGAGCACTGACTTCTCCAGAGCCTGGTCAGAAATAGCTGGCAGGACAAGGTTGCTCTCTCCGAGTTAGAGAGCACTGCAGCTCTCTGGAGGACAGATAGTCTGTGTGCATGTGATCCTGCCTTTTCCACGGTCCCCCTGACAAATGGTTTCAGTGCTCTGCAGTTGTCGAAGATAAAGGAGTTCAGTCTCTAACTGATGGACAAGGCTTTTTAAGGTGGTAAAAGTACAGGTAATCAAATAACCTGGACGTCATGAAGAGAACCTTTTTAAAGATGCATTTGGCTGAAAACTGTAAAAACTAAGTATCAACTGCCATGTAGGATTGTCCTTGAGGTGCTTTTCCTTATGGGTATTGAATATCTTGGCCTGTGTGAATAAATAGTCTTTTAAACAGCCCCAACTATTATGCCTGTATTAACTCATCTTACTCTCTTCATCTGGCTCAGGATAAATCAGCTCTTAGACTTTTTGACACAGAATTTTGTTATGAAAACGTTTTCTGTAGCTACTGTCTGATATTTGAGTAGGTTGGTATTGTCTTTTATTAGGGGAACGATGGAAAGGAAGAATTTGGTGGAAGACCTTATCTTTAAGTCTAATTTGTCCATTTTTCCTTTAGGGACAGCTGAAATGTAACCACTGTTACCTTAATGTGCTCCAGTGTTTCACATGAAGCTGGTACCTGATTAAAGTAAACGATGGGTACTGGCTTTTTAAATGTGAATTCTATGGAACTGGCAAGTTGCAGACTTCAAATGGTTTGAATTGGAGTAATTAACAGCAGATCCAATGGAGATTTAAACTTGGGGTTCTGCTGTTTACTCAGAGTAGCTTCTTTAAAAAGAGGTTATAAATGCATCTGTAGATGTATTTACAAAGTAAAAATGAAATGCTTTGACACATGTGCAGATGCTGATTAAAAATCTCATTGCTCTTGTATGCTTTAATCTGTGCTGTTATTTCCTACCTGTGAAACAGTAACACCAAGGGAATATTACCACAGCTCAGTGTTTGTCTCTGTGGGGCTCAAGGATATAAAGTTGTCACTAGTGCTATGTGCTGCTCTACAGAAAAACAAAAAGAAAAGGCTTTGTAGCCCAAGGATGTTTGTTTAAAAATTGACTTTGTATCTGGAAAGGAAGTGTATGTACAATGCTATCTTCTCTGGCTATACACAAAGAACAATGTTCACATAAAGTGTGTTGCTGTTTTTTAAAGCAATCTTCCTCTCCATCCTGAGGTGGTGGTGGGGGAGTGAATAATGAGCCTTGGCTTGATGGAGCTATGAGCCACTTATTTATAGCTCTTTTATAGGATGCTGGATTTGCAAGGTCTGTGCTTTGTCTGAGAAATCTAGACCATTAAGAATGCCTTTGTAGTAATATTTTTTTAGGTAAATTAGCTACAAACTTGTCTTACTGTGTAGATGCTACTGATGAGGCTTAATTGAAGGCCTTTACACACAGAGCTTGTTTTAAGCATGCCTGTTATGTTATTTTCCACCAATAAGCTGAGATTTAAAAAGCAGTCAGCCTGCTAAAGATGTTTTGATGATAAGAAAGATATTTTTCAATGGCTTTTCTACTTTGAAGAAGTAAAAAAAATAAATTTGCTGCATTGATTATAAGAAAATGTAAAATACTAATAAAGCCTGATTGGAACAGTGTTCATGGTGGTGAACTTCAAGACCTTGTATATTTAATTTAGATAAAGCTGTTCCTGTCCCTTAGTTGAAGATGAAGTGTTTTGCCTTCTAGCCTTAAGACTGAAAATGGAAACCCAACTGCCAGATTGTAATTTCCTCTCTGCTGAAATGAGAATTGGATCAAAGCTCTTTCATTAAGGATGAATTATCACTCTTAATTTTCCAGTTTATTTGCATGGGCTAATGTTGTAACTCTTGAAACAGTTTGATACTTAGCAATATATCAGAAAACATTACAAATAATTAGGTGCCAGAGGCTTATTTATAAAGATCAGCTGTTCAGGAATTTCTTCAAGTTACATTGGAGAACCCCATCTTTTAAAGGCATTGTTAACTGCACATATAGGGAAACTAAAATCTGCATGCAGTTTCCTTGAAGTGAATGCTGACTCTTTCCACAGTTAAAACTTATTTTTCTCTGATTGATTTCAGTACTCATCTGAGAAGCTGAACAAAAGTGGCAGCTTGTTCCCTTTCGAAATCAATGGTAAGTTCTTCAGGAGCCTTAGCTGTGTTTTACTGAGGTAATTGGTATAGCAAGCAGCCTTTCTTTTGTAAATAAGGTGAGGGGGATGGAGCATGCTGCTGTAGAGCCTGCTGGTTTAAGCTGGTCTTTGAACAATACTGGGAATAGCTGGTTGTTAGTTTTGTACTTGTGATCTGCTTTGCATAGTAAAAAGCCCGTGTAACACTTTTTTTTTTGTTCAATATCTGCCTTGGTGTGCAGAAGCACACTAATGCTGTTTTTCATGTTAAACATCTTCAGATTCTTCAGCTAGTAGAAATCTTTGCACACCTTATTATATTCTTTGCCACACAGACCATCCAGCATGATGCAAACCTGAAGCTGAAGTCCAGTGCCCTCATAGAAGTGTTATTTGCCTTCATTCCCCCTTGGTCCTGTTAGAATAAGCTCCATCTAGCAAAAAGAAGAGTTCCAGTTATTGATATGTGAACTTTGTACTGCCTTATTAAGGCATGGACTTGAAATTTTGCATGTTATGTTTTCTCTGAGCAAGGAGAACTTTTATTTGCGCAGTGGGATTCCTCATAAAATGTGAATCTTGGTTTGTGAGAAGTTTCAAATGGTGCTTTGTCCAAACAGCATTACCAACTAGGCAGGTATCCTGGTGGGAGTCTGTCACAGACCACCCAACCAGGATGAAGAGAAGCAGACTCTGTAAGCAGCTGGGAGAAGCCTCACAATTGCTGGTCCTGTCATGGGGGACTTCAACTTACCAGATGTGTGCTGGAAATACAATACAGCAGGGAGGAAGCAGTCCAGGAGGCTCCTGGACTTTGTGGAAGAAAACTCCCTGATGCAGCTGATGAGTGAGCTCAGCCAGGGGAGAGACCCTGCTGGTTTTAAACAGGGAAGGACTGGTGGTGAGGTGGTGATCAGGGGCTGCCTGGGGTTTGATCCTTGGAGAAGGGAGGAGGCAGGGATTAGGAGAACTGCCACCTGGGACTGGTGGAGGGCAGAAGTAGGCGGCTGGTGGGCAGAGTCCCTTGGGAGGCAGTCCTGAATGGCAGAGGAGTCCAGGAAGGCTGGATGTGATTTAAGAAGGAAATGTTAAAGGTGCAGGAGCAGGCTGTTGAAAGATGAGCCAGTGGGGAGCATGGTTGGTCTGTTTGAACAGAGAGCTTTGGCTGGAGCTCAAGGCTAAGGAAAAAAAGCCAGGAGAGGTGACCTTTGGAGGGAGAGGAAGGCAACTCAGGAGGACTATGAGGATGTTGTCAGCTTATGCAGGGAGACAATGAGAAGGGCCAGAGTTCAACAAGAAGCTGATCTGGCTACTGCCATAAAACACAATTAAAATGTTTCTGTAAATGCTTCAGCAACAGAAGGAGGGCTAAGGAAAATGTCCATCCTTTACTGGATGCAAGGAGGATATAGGGACAAGGGATGATGTAAGCTGAGGTATTTAGTGCCTTCTTTGCCAGAGTCTTTAACAGTAAGACCAGTTGTTCTCTGGGTGCTCAGCCCCTTGAGGTGGAAGACAGGGATGGGGAGCAGAATGAGGCCCCCATAATCCAAGGGGAAATGGTCAGAGATCTGCTGCATCACTCAGACCCACACAGGGCTGTGGGGCTGGATGGGACCCACCCAGGAGGACTGAGGGAGCCATGGATGGATGGGCTCACTGAGCCACTCTGGCATTTACCAGCACTCCTGGTTCTCTGGGGAGGTCCCAGGGCCCGGAGGTCACCAGATGTGACACTCATCTGCCAGCAGGGCCTGGAGGGGGATCTGGGAGCTACAAGCTGTCAGTCTGGGCTTTGTGAAAGGCAGGTCCTGCTGGACCAACCCAGTCTTCTCTAACAAGGTGACCTGTCTTGTGCATGAGGGAAAGGCTTCTCCTGAATAGCGGGTGACAGGACAAGAGGTAACAGCCTCAAATTGCACCAGGGGAGGCCTAGATTGCATGTCAGGAGAAATTTCTTCACTGGAAGGGTTGTCAAGTATGGAAACTGGGTGCCCAGGGCAGTGGTGGAGTCACCATCCCTGCAGGTATTTAAAATACATGTAGATGTGGCACTTGGAACATGGTTTAATGGTGGACTTGGTAGATTTAAGTTAATGATTGGACTCTGACCTTAGAGCTGTTTTCCTAAATTATTAGGTGCTTCTGCCATGTAAACAATTAAAACACAGATTCTTGACTTTTTTATTTTTACATTAAACTTTTAAATAAGTCTCCTAGCCTGGAAGAAAGCTTCCTAAGGATTAAAAAAAAAAAAAAAATCAGGTGAGTTCCAGCTAGGAAATTCTCCTGCAGTAGATGCCAGGAGTTTCATACATTAGCTGGACCCCATTGTGTTGGCCCTTTACTTGCATTGAATTATGGATGGTCCCTGCCTTGAAGAGCTTGCATGCTTAAGGCAAAGCACAGTATGTGGTTGTACCCATCTGAAAGAATGGAGGAGGAAGGACAGAGGAATTCTAATAAAACATGTTTGAATAGGCCAGCTGTCTGCACAGTTAAATGATTTTGAGACAATAGGGTGTTCTTTAAATAAGATCCAAATAAACAGGATAATCCATGACATACTTTGGGCATGGAACATGTACAACTATTTGGGTTTGCAACTTTTAAAGCTACTCAGCAAGTCTTTTAGCTGTTTATTACTCTAAAACTTAGTTTAGAAAATCAAGCATAAGAATATACTAGCATTCAGAGTTTAGGTTCTATCTAGGTTCTTAAAGTAGATGTATGGGAAAAAATGGGTATTTTAAATGTTCTTTCTTTAAAGCCAGGATAAGTGAAACTTATTTGGCTAATTGGTTTAAATTAGCAAATTTTCTAACCAAGCATGAAGCACTGTTAGCTGGCCAACAGTTTTGCTGCTTTTCAATTTGCAAATCCGAAGTCTGCTGTAGTTCTTCTTACACTTCATTGTATAATGTGGAGGAACAGCTGTAAAATGTGCAGAATGTTCTCAAAGAAATGCTTCACAAAAGAGTGAGAGGCTGCACTGACAGACTGCTTTTAACCCAGCCTTGTCACTCCAGATGAGAAGTTGTGCACTGTGTCTGCGTTCACAGCAAGACTTGCAGGAGGTTCTTAAGGGATACTTTATTTTATGCATTGCATTAAATTAAGATTTGGGTTTTTTTCTTATAGTCAGAATGTAAGGGGGGAAGCAACAGTCTTCAGTCTGATTTAACATTATACTGTTTTAATTTAAAGTAAAGCTTTTCAGAGCAGTGAATGTGAACATCCTTTGGAACTTTTCTAAGGTGTTTTTGATAGAAAAGCATAAGAGCTAAATGAAGAATGGCAGTTTGAAGTGATTATCCAGCTCTTGCATAAAAAATGAAAAGTTCCCTGATGGCTTCTTGCAAGAATCTGTGTTCTCAACAGCGTCTTGTGTTGTTAATCTGTTTTGTTTGTACCTGAGCTTGTTCACTAGTCTGATTTAATTGTAGTGTGTGCTGTGCAGTAGGAAACTGTCGTGTTGCTCACTGAAAAAAAAACCATTGTAGTTATTCATTGTAAAGGAAAATGTATTAGCAAGGTACGTATATATTGGAATGCCTCATTGGTTCCTGATTAAATACTTTGGTCTTTGTGTTTTTGAATTTTCTACTTATTTTTATAGTGTGAAATTTTGATTAGGAGCTGAGTGTTTATAGTTCATCCTTCTAAAGATGTTTCGATGGCTTTACATTAAACAAGGCTTAACACAAATGGTTCTTTCTCCTGTCACCTCTGACCTGTATCTTGTCTTGCTTTCAGAAGACAGTCCTTGGAAAGCTTTAAATGGGGGTTACCCAGCGCAGCCTGACAGCAGCAGGAGCTCGGCGTACCCCTTCGCAGTGTGCCCGTTCAGCGCCGCCGGCCATGGCAGCCTGCCGTGGCAGCAGGAGGCGTCGAGCGCGTCCATGGTGTCGGGGTGGATCAGCGAGCTGAACCTCAACGAGAACGCGGGCCAGCCGCTGGCGCCGCCCACCAAGCGCCACTGCCGCTCGCTGTCGGAGCCCGACGAGCTGGCGCGCTGCCGCTCCCCCTGGAAGCCCGGCGGCTCCAAGGTGTGGACTCCTGTGTCCAAGAGACGCTGTAACAGCGGCGGCAGCGCTACCTTGCAGCGCTGCAACAGCCACGGAAGTGCCACCTTGCAGAGAAGCACAAGCATCAGCCTGCCGCAGAACATCCTGTCCCTAAACAACGTCTTCACTGTCACCAGCTTCAACACCTCTCCAGTACCCAGACCTTCCTCTGCCAGCAGCGGGTTTGTGGACAGCAGCGAGGGCAGCACGAGCTCCAGCACCCGCTGGAATTCCGGAGGCCCTTGTGACTTTAACCCGAGGCGCCGCCTGTCCCTCTCGCAGGAGCACATCACCGAGACGGGGAACCTCTTGCCTTCAGCCAGCAGCACTCCCACCTCCACGCCCGAGCTCAGCCGGCGGCAGGGCCTGCTCAGGTGCCGCTCGCAGCCCTGCGTGCTGAACGAGAAGAAAAGCCGGCTGAAGCGCAGACGGGAGGAGGATGTACGATGGAACAGGCCATCCTTAGACTTTTTTAAAATGACACGGGTGAGATTTTGCTTTGCTCACTGTGGGAAGGGAGCTCTTGCAGAAAGGGTGTTTCTAGATCAGCGGTGCTAATGTGTAGTTGTTGTAGGTGTGCTTGTGCCCTGGGTCTGTCACCTTTGGCAGGAGAGCAGGATGCTTGCGCTATACCCTAATGCCACTTAGGTTCTGCCTGTGAAACCCAGTTCTTCAAGTTCTGTAGCATATAGAATATATTCTGATGTTCTGAAGCATACAGAATGTATTCTGAAGTATATAGAATGCTGAGAGCTCTGGAAAGATGTTTAAAAGCAGAGACCACAGAAAAATGGCCTGCTTTTTGAAAAGCAAGGACGCCATGAGGAATGGAGTACACATGGTAGCAAAAAGTTGATACCACTGTCTTCCCCCATGCAATGATTTCTGAGTAATCTTACTTCCCTTGGTTTGAGTAATTCTATGAAGCTAAGTAAGAGCAAGCAAACCCCTGTATAAATGGATTGACTAAAGAAGCTTCAAATAAGCAGTTGGAAAGAGGTAGTATTCTAATATGGCAACTACAGGTGCTCTAGCTCAATGGAGGGATGTTTTACTCCAGAATTTTATTTAGAGTTCTACTTCCCTCTTCATTAGAGGTGCTGATTCAAGGGCTAGAAAACTTCAGTTCATGCCTATACTTTGTATGTAATACAAATGCATGTAGCAGAACTCACTTCTTTGGAATTTCTTGGTCAGCAGAGTTGAGTGCTACAGTTAAAAATGTCAAACTGAATGTAACATTATGGTCTGAGAACACTTTGTGCTTGTGAATATAACCCTACTGCCTTCAGTAGATAGCAGGCTTGGAAGGTTTGTGTGATAGTTCTGTTATGACCAGTGGTGAGGAGGCAGTTTGCAAAAGCAGCAGTAAAATTGTAAGGAAGGGACATAGTTGTGCACCAGTGTCCCTTATGTGATGCACTGTGCAAAAGAAAAGCTGAATAGGACACAGTGTTGGCTAAAACATGCAGTTTGTGGTACCCCAGTATTAGTAGGCTTTATATCAAGATACCAGTCAGGTAGATACTGGAACTGTCTGATGCTAACTGATTTATATCCACTTGGGTAAAAGTCTCTATGATGGCAACTGTCCTTCCCTTGTACGTTTGTGAAACAACTTCCTTATATCTTAAAGGATTTTCCTCTTAAAAAATATAACGTTTTTGGTGGAGCTGTGGGGGTAAAGCAGTCTGTGTAGTTACTGATAAGGTTGATAATCAGTTCTGTTCTAGGTATGACTAGACAGTGTTCTGAGTTTTGGCTAAGATGCAAGTTTGCTAGTTAGCTAATCAGATCTTACCTGTTTCTCTGTGTTAATCACTGCTGGGATTAGTTTGCTAATCTAGACCAGAAGTATTACTGGATTTGCCTTTCAACTGCCTGTGTGGTCTGGTGCAGGTTTCTTTATGTAAAATTGAAAACCTGCCCCTTTTTTGGCTAGGTTCAGTGCTTGCATTCTTCAAGCTCTGGAGGGGAGATGCAGTATTTCAGGCCACTGAATAGCTTCAGTTGCTCAGATCTTACACCTTTTAAATAATCCATACAGCAGAGTGTATGGAGGAAACCTGTTACAGCCCATGTCTATAGGAAGTTTTTTGGCTGTTTAGAATTGCTGCAGAATTGTATATGCACTAATATTTAGCCAGTCTTGACTGTTTTTTCCTGTAAGACTATTTTGAAGTGATGATTTCATGATGAGTAGTTTATTCTGCAGTGTCAAGACCTGATGCTTTCTTTCCAGCTATTTCAGTAGAATCTTCCTATTAAGGTACTGTGTGTTTTAATGTAAGGCACAAACTATAGCTTGGAAATACATCAATTTCCAAACATAAACCTTAATGAAAGCATCTGTTGAAAAATGAGGCAAGTATTGGAAACATTTGAAGCAAAAATGTAATTAAGTTTCCAAGGAATATCAGGGTTTTTTAGAATGTCAGCTTGCTTACCCATTTTATTTTAGAAGTCTTCTTATCTTACCTTCTCTGCATGCCCCAAATCCTAGCAGATGTATATGCTTTGAAATTTACATTGTGGTCTTAAGCAAAATGACTGCTGTGCACAATGTCCTGAGCTAATACTACAGAAAGCTTGCTTGGAAGTGTCATACAAGATGGGCTACATCTGCATAGAGCTCAGTGACGATCAGGGCTACCGTTAGGGCAAGTTCAGTCAGACCTTCCTTTCATGTGTCTTGGTGGCTCCTTATTGCTTCCAAAAATACTTTTTCTGTGATTTCAAATTCACTTCCAAGTCAGTTTATGGAAGACCTCTGTTGAAAACAAGTGCTTTTAAGGATTTTTGTTTTAAGCTTTACTGCAAATATTTTGATGTTCTCAAATCTTCCTAAAAAGCTCAACTTACCAAGTGGTTGCTCAAAACCCGGTCAGCAGTTAGATAATAGTGCTTGTGGAGAAGTTAACATGGGGCAGATATGATTTATGATAGATCTGAAGGTGGTATATGGGAGCCACAGCTGCTTGAAGATGAAAGTTTTGGGGTTCCAGACATTTCTGCCACTGCTCTGGTGTCCTGAGAGGTTTACACAAACACCTGCTGAAGTTACAGAAGGCTTCTCAGCAAGGAATTCTCTCAAATCAGTATTTTTCAGCACTAAAGGATTTATTTACTTCAGCTTGAAGCAAGGGTTCTTACATCTGAATGAAGATCTTGAATAGCTGTGGTTGGGTGAAGCTTTAGAGGCAGAAGGGGATGAAAGGTGTGTTTTGGTTTGATGTGTTTTATTTTCTTTGTTTTGGTGTTGGTTTTTTGTTTTGGGCTTTTTCCATTACAGAACTGGTTTTTTTGATAGTTGAGTTCTGAAAATGTACTTGTTGGTTGTTGCTTCAGTCCCTATTTGATAAATATTAGTGCTAGAAAATCAAAAGTCTAATTCTGACAGTAAAGTTTCCATTGTCATTGCTTTTAAAGTTCAGAATTCATTGATGAGAAAATTCAGATTATTAATTTATCCATGCCTGTTCTTAATTTCTGTCCTTGTTCCTGGCTTGCTCCTTCCACTGTTGCATCTTTAATATTCTGATTTCCACCTTTATTTAGAAGAGGTAAAAGAAGTCGGGCAGGCAGCTCTGAATACCGTAAACTATTTATTTCTACGTACTTTGACTTTGTTGTATTCTTCCACAGACCTTCACACTTCACTGCACTCCCCCTCTGGTTTAGGTTTTCATGCTCTCTTGGGAAGGAATATGCCATACCTTCGGTTCTCATGGAAAATGCTGCATTAATATCCAGTAAAGTGAGTGATTCATGTATGCAGAAAGAGATTGAAGCGTTCAGGCAGATTGCTGTACAGGCCTGCTTTGCTCTCACGTAGTGCTAAATTTGGGAAGGATCTTTTTCTGCACTAGAAGCTGAAAATTCAAACTTGTGAAACATCAGACCTTCTAGGACACGAAGACAGCTGTAAAAACAAGTGGAAAAGACTGTAGGAAAAGATAACAAAAGCATTAGGTGTTTCCAGCCCCGAAGGCCCAGGATGACTTTGTGCATTCAGTGTTGTGTGCAGGGAGAGCTGTGGGCGCTGCAGCGCGGCAGGACGCGGTGTCTGTGCCCTGGGAGCGTTTGCTCACGAGCAGACCGGAGGAACGGGGCGAGGGCTGGGGCAGGGGCAGAGCCAGCCCCTGGCTGGCAGCAGGCAGGGTCACTGCTGAGCGTGGCCGGCAGCCCCTCTGGGCTCCCTGCAGCAAACCCGCTCTGTCTCGGGGCTGCCGCAGGCTGCCGACTGCAGCTCGAGCACAGAAATGCTTCTTGGCTGAAGTGGAAACTGCTGAGCTTTTTCCAGTGTTCTGCTTCGTGAGTTATGTCAGTTGATCCTGAGGTGCGACAAGGCAAGAGCAGCCAAGAGGTTGCACGTGTTTTTTGGTGTGTAAGCAAGTTTTACTGTGACAGTGAGATTTAATTCTGTTTTAGATCAAACACCACACTAGTTTGAAGTCTTTCTGGTGTTCAACATTCCTGTGTTACTCCTCCCCTAGTGTGGTGGTGTGGGGTTCCAGAAAGTAATAATCCTGGTAGCATGCTTTAAAATCCCAAACTGTTTGTGTTTTCTGTGAAGTGGTGCTTGGTCTGTTTAAATAGTTAACACCAAATACCTGGCTTTATCCACATCAGTAATAGTTTCAACTATTGAATCCTGGGGCATCTCATGCATTAATTAACATTAGACTGATAAGACAACACAATGAAGAGTTCTAAGCGTCTTTAAACAGTCAACTCAGGGACTGAAGTTGTACTTTCCTAGTACAGGGTGCTTCTTTTCTTAGAAATGCTTGAAAGTCATCTGGATTTTCTACTACTGGGTTTTCTTGGTACTGAGAGCGCCTAAATGCCACACCAGGTCAGGTCAAAGCTGCAGCTGGCACCCTGCCCAGCCAGAGCAGCTGCTTTGAGGGATGCAGGAACAATGAATGTGCAATGTGATACTTCCTCCAGCATGGCCTGGCTCCTGCCAATGTGCATCTTGGGGCTTTCTGAGTGTGCATCAGTGGTTCAAACTCTGACAACTGCTGATAGAGCTATTTTCTATTGATAATCAGTTTTTTTAATCCTATGTCTTGGACCTCCATGGTGTTAGGCAACAATTTAATTTTTGTAAGCAGTTCTTCATCACCTGCAACACCTGAATGCTTGATTTAGTCTTTCTTGAAGCTTCAGCTCGACAGCAGGCAAAACATTTGGATAACTTTGATCCTTAAAGTAAATTGAGTTAAAATTGCTTTATGACTACTGCCTTTATGCTGCAGATAGTAGTGTAATGGCTCTGTATAGGAATGAGGGTTTCTCACAGGGTGAGTGTGAACAAATGAGTCAAATACATCAACTTTGACCAAAACAGCCAGATTAGTATCACTTACATGTGAGAATGAGCAGCAGGACTAGTTGGGAGTGATTTCAACCAACAGCAGTGGGTAGAAACAGCAGTTTAAAAACATATACAAAAGCAGAGGTGAATTTTGGGGGTGGGTATGTGAAGGATGGGAGGAGAAGGCAGTACTTAATAAAGGGCAGAGCACATCAGCAGTGTTGCAGCTGAACGTGGGTGAGATTGCTGCTGCTTTTATTACAGAGACTTTCCTGGTAACTCCTGATCTCTGTTGTGCAATCTCTACATCCACTTACTTGTTTCACTTTGTGTGGGCCAGTTTGTAGAAGCTGTTGTGAATAGCTACAAGGGTGAGCTGTAATACTAATTATTTTATTTAGTTATATAAGCCAGGGTAACAAAATGTGTTGTTGCAGTCTGAGAACTACCAGGCAATGGCTGGGTTTTGACCTTTGAGGTTACTGTAATGGTTAGTATGGGGACAGGTTTATGTATTAGCCATACTGTAACCTCACTAAGTTTAAGTAACTGTAGAAGCATTCTTCTTAATTCTTTGAATTCTTGTTGTGATTAGTGTAGGGAAGGAGCTGCTCCCTTAGTTAAGCTCTCTCCCAGGTTGCTGTTTTAGCATGTACAAGATAAAGAAGTGATATCAAGTCCCTCACTAAGCTCACCGGGTGCCTGCCCTGTGAGTCAGGGCTGCACCGGCTGAAGTAGGTTAAGTGCTGGCTCATGAAGTTCATTCAGATTGTGTTCTGGAAATAGTAAACATGTTGCTTTAAATAGCTTGAGATGCTTGTGTAAAGCTTGTCTCTCGTAGCCTCCTGTCTGAATGGGAGCAAACAGGTTATTTGGGGTGGATGTCATTCTGCTTGTGGAGTCAGCAAGGGCTGCTCTGCGCCCTGCCCACGAGTGCAGTGCGACTGGGGAGGGTCTTTCATTACAACTGCAGCGCGTCATCACTTCAGTCACTGCAGCCCTGGAGATTGACTGCAAGGTGTGCCGCAGCACCTCATGGTCAGCATGGAGGTCTGGCTTTTCTGTGTCTCACGTGGTGCAGTTCAGTGGTGCAGGGATGGTGCAGCCCTGCTCAGATGGAGTAGGTGCTACGTGTCCTTGCACTACACATGGGTATCTTATGCTGCAGGGCACCCTCAGTGCCTGCCCTTGGGTTTTGGAATATGCTTTGTGGAAAATGCAGTACAGATGAGTAATATGTACAGAAGGATTGGGCTGGGCTTGATTGGGATCAATAAAATGGTGGCAAATATAGATGTACAACAGTAGTAGTTTCCTCTTGTATAAGATTGAGACCAAAAAGAACAGCTATGAATGAAGTAATTGAGCCAGGAACAGAATTCTAGTTCTTTTTAAAATTAAATGCCTATTACCAGGGGAGCCTTTAACCTCACATTTGAAAAATAGAACTAATCCTGGCCTACCTTTGCTTTGAAAAACACTTTGGGGACTTGTTGGTTTTTGTTTTTTTTTTTTTTTCTTCCTGTGGTGGTAATTTCTGTAAGTGATCATAAACCAAGAAAGCAAAAGATACAATGTTGATATTTGAAATACAAATCATGTTATCAAAATTGCCCAGCTAAGTAAAACAGTGTTTCAAATCCATTTTGTGTAATTCTAGGCATAAGCATAATTTATAGCTGGAAATAAATTGTGAGCAGTGAACCTCAAGGAGAATTTTCTACTCCTTGCCCATGCAGCATCCCCCTATGTGCAAGAGGCTAAAAACTTCAATATTTCAGTGTGGTTTTTCTCTTAGAGTAATTTAGTCTTGGAGAACAAATGTCTGAATGAAAATGAGTACAGTTCCTCTGAGCTTCAGTAGAGCTAAGATCAACTCCTGCTATGCCTGCAGGAGTTTGGACAATGAAGTGGAAGTTGGCCTCAATCTGCTAGAGGTCGGTCAAGCTATATTTGTTTGACTTAAATCAGTGAAGAGGCCAGAGAATTGCTAAGATCAGGAAGCAATTCTCCTTGGAGAGCGAGGTGGGAGCAGTTTCTTGAGGTGCCTCCTCCTGTGGCATTTACTGCTTGAGCAAACTTCACTGATGGCCGGGGGCAGTCCCAGCACCAGTGACTGCTGGAAGAGCACAGGTATTCATTCCTGAGCTCTGCCCCTCTCTGCACAACACATGTCTAATAAATTTCCAAGTATTTTTGGCTTAGACTGTGTGTTAAACTTGCCTCTCTGAAGTTAAGCAATATGCATCTGCTATGTACTGTGATGAAACCTCCCATAATGTCAAATTAAATAAAAAATTGTGTACAGCAGTTTAAATCAAATTCTATGTGAGTAGCTATTTACATTTGGCTATCAATCTGTAAAAAACAATTGTGGAAATCATGGCTGAGGAAAGATGTCCTACATTATCTTGTCCCATGCTTACTTCCCACAATATATATTTTTCTAATATTTGGTCCACTGTAGCCTTTTAAATGCTTCCAGGGATGTGGTTTCCTTAGCAGATAAAAGACTCTTTTGTGGGAAGCAGGGGCAGTTTTGCCTAAGCTGTAAAAGTTATTCAGGCTCACTGAAGATAGTGTCATGTATTTTTGGATCTCTTTCCTACTGTCATGATAATATTTCATGGAAATAGAGCTTTAATCTTCCTGATCCTCTAGTTAATAAAAACATGTGAGATGTCTCAGTCGCCATTTGAAAACAACTTCTGCAGGAGCAAGAGGAGGAATAGCAGATATTAACTGTGCTACCTAGAGCCTGGGAGCCTGTATCCAGCTACACTTCTCTGCTTTGTGAAAAATTTATGAATGACTCTGATTTTTTTGGCCTGGAATATTTTTTTTTTCAAGAGTTGGAGAATTACACATGAGCAAGAGTTTTTGCTATGAGAAATAATAGCCAGGGATGAGAGCTTCTTGCAGAGCTTCAAGGACTTGAGTAGGGCCAGGTGAGGTTCAGCTAGATCTCCATTTCCAGTCAAACATTTACACTATTCCTTTCCCTAATAGTTAGGTCTCTTGATTTAAACTCCTTCAAAGTACTCCAGTAAAATAGGTCAATGAAATGAATATTGTGTAGAAACTGATGAACTTTTTTCAGCTTTATTTAGCCTACTTATATAAGGTGTTATACAGGTGCTGCTTCCTATGTTGGAGTACTTACGTTAGAAATACTCAATGGCTGGTTTCAAGAACTAAAAAAAAGTTCTTTAACATGTATTGCATCAGAGTAAAAAGCCTGTAAGTGGGCTCCAGCTCCAAATATTTAAAAGAAACCCCAAACAACCAAAACAACATTCCCCACCACAATTTTATTTTATGCCATTGTAAATCAGTATAGCATTCTTCTAAACTTCTTAATCATATGTAGCAGCTAGTACTTGTCTCTTTGCTGTGTCCATTGTTTGAGCAGGAACTTGCTTAAATAACAGTAGTATTTTCAGGGGGGTATGAGAACTATTTTTAGAGTATGCATTTGTGGCATAAATAGTTGACTTAAGCTTAAAGACAGCTTTTTAACCTTGTCAAAATCTCTATTTTCCACTGGGCGTTATGTTACTATCTGACAATCAGTTTTGAGTTGGATTTTGTCATTTCAGGCATAGTTGTATGGCTCTTTCATCCTTCTAATCCTAAATAGATGAACTGCACATCTGTTGTGTGAAAGTAACGTAGGAGGTCTCTGAATTTTTCTATTTCAAGAGTGACTTTGTTAACATCAGTTAAAAGGCTTATCTATAATTACACAGTTCCTATTAACACTGTGGTGTTGCAAAACTGATGTTCATTTTCCATCCTTTCTCAGATGGTTTTTAATGTGAAGCGTGTTAAAATCTTTATTTTTAAAGCTGGGTATTATTCTTAATAGCCAGCAAAGCAACACAGCAAAACTAAGCTTTAATTTTTTAAATAAGTTCAGGCAGTGTACCAGGTGAAAACAGAAGAACTCTTGTACAAAGAGCTGAGAATTTCCACCAAAATGTGTGTAGCAGCAGTGCCTAAGGACAATACTTGTGCCATGACTGACTTTAAAGGGCCTTTTGGGGGAGCAATAATGAGGAGCTTTCTCTGCTGCTGGGTAGGTGCAGAGTTTTAAGTGTGATTTTTAGTTCTTTAATGTGTTGTGACAAATTTTTGTGGAAGCAAGAATAACAGTTTCTTAAAATGAAGAATGGAAAAAATCTAATGGATTTTTTTCAGAAGGAGACAAACATTGTATAAACCTTCCACTGTCTGCCTATAAGAAAGGCAGGACAGGTCATAACTTAATTTAACCATGAATCTTGCAGGACTCAAGATCCCAGATGGTGTCAATGGTGTGTAGCTGCTGAACTGACTCGTGTGAGCTTTTCATGTAGAACTTGTGGGCTCCATCCAAGGACATGCAGCTCAGCTCAGAGTGGATTTCCTTGTCAGAGACACTGCCCTGGGAATTCCCTTTGCGCAGTCTGTGTGCACCTTTATGGCTGGAGTACCTGTGCAGAGGGTGCAAGCCTGAGCCGGGCTGCCTTTAGAGTGTGGTTATTGCAGGAAGGAGATGTTTGGGTGCCCTAAGCATCAGTTAAGCTGAGAGGGATGCTTGAATTTCAAGGTTTTCAGTATTTTTGATTTTCCTTAAAGAAATACAACTTTTTAACTCAAGTAGAAGCATCTCTGATAGGAATTAATGTTTGCTCTAGTAATTTCTTGAACTTAACAGTTCAGATAATTTTACAATTGAATGAAACTAGAGAAAAGGGCATGAGTAATTAAATATGAAATGAGATGTTGAAGCTACTGCTTCTCAACTTCCCATTTCTTTTTGAATCTGGGATGTAATTGAGACTGCCCCTGCCCCATCCAATAAAGTGTTTATTGGGAACTTGAATGAATTTTTTCAGGTAAGTTCTGTATATGGAATAAAAAGTAACTTAAACTGTATCCTTTTTTGCTCTGTATTAGAGACCTTCATCACTTGCTGCTTTAGTTTTCTTGTGTTTTATTTTATGTAGATGAAGATACGCTAACTGTGAAACACTTCTTTTCACAACCTCTATTGTGTAATTTTAAGTCTGGGCTCTCCAACCACTTGAGCTTTTGTTGTTTGAGGATGTCCTTAAGCAAATGGCAGCATGCAAGGCACTGGTGTAAGGCATTATCTTCCCTGAAGCTGTGCTTTCCTGTGGTCTCTCTGCAGCATGTTCATGTCATACATGATTTGAAATTATGGAGGGTTTGGTTATGGAAACCATTTTAGCATTTGTTTTTCCCTTCCTCACTCCCCTCCCCTTGCCACCCCTGTGGTTTGAGTTTTGTATGAGGAGGACTCAGAGGAAGGGAAGCTGAATTCCTTTTCCTTGTTTTCCTCTTTCAAATACAATGGTGATTACAGTGTCTGTATGAAACAGGCATTATATTTTGGTAATAATGTTTTGTCTCAAAGTGAGTGAGTCATCTTCTGGACTGCCAGGCTTCAGAATATGACAGTCCTTGAGAACTTTCCATATGAGGAAGCAGTAACAGATTTGTGGGATGGCTAATGAATCATGGATAATTAGTGTCCTGGTCCTGCTAAGCTTTAGCACCTGACAGGTATTTTTACTTTCACTGGGGTGGTTTAGAGAAACATTCTCTACCCAGTTTGATTTGATCTGATATGTGAAACCTTTAAATGCTAGCTTTTTATATCATGGTACCAAACCAATATGAATTGATATCACAGGGTTACCTTTTGGGGGTTTTATTTGCCTAGTTTTTTGGGTATATTTTAGGGCCTCACAGATTAAGCTATAATCTATGAAAAATGAAACTGTAGTCTATTAAAAAGTAATTATTGTTATAGTGAGAGGGACAAGTGATATATTTTGCCTGTATTGGTGTGCATGTAGTGCTAGCTTCATACTGATTTAGATGAGAAGAAGAATCCTTGATATATCAAAGACAATGTATTTTTAGCTTAGTTCAAAGTGCTACAAATAATTACTTCAGTGAGCTAGAAGTTTGCAGTTGTATTTGGCTGCTTCTGAGAGTAGCCTGGGGCACTTAATCATCAGAGCTCACACTTGTGGGAGAGTCCTGCCCATAGCGTTTGGTATCTGCTGAGCATCAGTGGTCTCCAAATCCCTGCTATTGCAGTGCATCTGATGGTGTTCATCTATAGCTCTGTGCCTGGTGCAAAACTAGCAAAGTTCCTTTGGTTATTGATGGTTTTTGACACAGAGCTGTTAGTCTTTGTACCTTGTCCAAGGAACAGCCATTTTTTAGGAGGAAAGCCTTTCAAAACAGGTTTTGTAGAACAGGAAACTTGTCCTAAGAGCTCCAGGGCACGTCTGAGGCTTCTTGTATAGTCTCACATTTGTTGGGAGGAACTGTTCATATTGATGACAGATCCTTCAGGCAGGACCAGCAGGTCCCGTCCCAATACCTTCAGCTTCTACAAGGCTTGAGTTTAAACATGTTTTTAATTTTTCCAGTCCTATTTTAGTAAGTAGGCCCAGTTAACTGAGACTTGATGTACTCTGGCATCAGTGTAAGTACCTGAGGATTAATCTGCAGTTTGCTAAGTTGTTGGAGATAATGTCAGAGTTAAATTTGATGCTTTTCCCTCTTCCTGCCATGAACAAGATTAATATCTAGGTAGCTTAAATAAGGGGAGGGAAGGGGGTCAGGAATTGCTGTCCATCTAGGTCTCCATTTCAGATGCATCTGAGCTTGGCTAATCCAGATCTTGGGTAATTCCCCCCTTCATTATGATGAGAAAGGTCCTTTACTTACAGCTGTAACTTCTAATTAATGGAGTCCTTAATTTGTTAGAAAAAACTGTTTTAGTTTGAGCAGTGTTAGAGGGGGACCATCTTTTTTCCAGTCTTGTTCCTTAAAATGATCTTGCTGTCACAAACAGATTTAAGTTTCCTGTGCTGAAACATGACTGATAACTACATTCCAAACTGGAGTTACATGGGTCATAAAGTTTGTCAAGAAATGGCCTTGTGGGTTTTTTCTAGCCACAGCAGAGTGTTTTCTTGACCTAGTTATTTTTCAAAGACAGATGACTGTTTTTCTTACCTTAAACATTGTTGCCTGAAGGGGTTAGTCTGGTTTGACACAGTTTGGAGAACCTCTAGTCCCTGCCTCTGATACTGTTGAATTTGGATGCTATTCTGCCCAGCTGTGTTCTTGAAAAAAAAAGTAAGGTTCTTGAACTTGAAAAGCTCCTTCAGTAACAGGCCTTGAAAAAGGAAACCTTTGTCTGCACATCAGGCTTTTTCCTCTGGGATGACTCTTACATGGTACAAACCTAAAGTGTGGAACTGTTCTACCAGGAGTCAATATTTTTTTTCAGATGGCATTTAAGCATCTTTACAAAATGCATGTTTGTGTTTACTGGGAATTGGCAACCCAGCATGATGTCTGCTGCCTGATTTCACATGGTCTAAAAACTTTTTTCTCCTAAATGTTGCCAGCTTCTTTCCCTGTTACTGTGTCTGTGTGTTCCTGCATGTGCGTGTTTTATAAGGATGTTATGGACTATTGCTTGCTGCTGTAAGCTCTTTCTTTTGGAGGAAGGACAGCAGAACTGAATGTTGGAAGTGACAGCGATTCTTTGTCTATTGCTGTGTGAGAACAGGACTTGTGCAGAATTAAATAGTTTACACAGCTTGCCATTCCTCAGGTTCTGCTTCATGTACATTGCTGTTCTGTGCGTCCCTTTGGCTTTGTTCTGAGTTATTTTTGCAGCTCTGCTCTGCTGCTTTCTGTTTAGGGATTTTTTTTTCCCAAAGTTCTTTGGTCTGATGTCAAAATCCTGTTTAGATCCTTGTGGAGAATAACTGTCCAGAAAACCAGCTGTCCTTCTTGGTGCTGAGCATCAGTAAGTCCTGCTCCACTTTCCTTATGGCAGTGAGGAGTATTCTGTGACTTGCAGCAGAAGGATCCAGTGGAACGGAGTTGTGCTGATCCTCTTGTGTGATGGCATGACCCACAGTCCTATATAAATACACTGAGCTATTCTTAGGCTGCTGCCTTATACAAAACATTCCCTGACTAGGTAGGCTTGGGATCTGGTGACCCTGATGTGTGCTGGATGTTGTAGCCATGGCAAATCTGAGAGTACCCAGCATCTGTGAAGCCCTGTGAGCTCACTCAAACCTGTCCCTGTCCCCTCTTTGCTCTCAGACACACAGGGCATCCTTCTGCTAATGTGATCAACTTTTTTTATGGCTTGCACTTGTATTTTTTTTTTAGTGAATCTGCTTCTGCAATCAATGACTGTGGTTTTGAGTCTTTAACATTACCATATTAAATTGAAATCCTCTTAGCATAGTTCTGGCTTTTTCTGTCTTAATACATACCCTGAAAAATATGAAGACCTCTGGGGAACCATGAGACAAGTTGAATGTGTGGCAATCAGCAGTGAGAGGATGGTGGCAAAAGGGTGAAACTGCCCAAAACGTCTGTTTCTAAGCAGAATTTGGGGAATATCTTTCTTTTTTTCATTGCCACTGTCAGCAGTTTGATAGTCTGGAAGTTGGTGCCTTAAAGCTATGGGTTAAAAAAAGCATGCTAGTGTACTTGAGGAGGGGATGCCAGAGTTTGAGGGGGAAGGAAGGAGTGTCCTCTGCAACCTTTGTAGGTCTATGAATAGCTCTCAATGCCTGTCTCTTCCAATTATTAATTCCCTGAGCAGCACTGTTTGTAAAGCTGGTGTTCTTGAGATGGCCTTTGGCTTCAAATGTCTGTTTAGGCATAAATGCTGTTTTTTTCTTCAGGTATGAGTCTACTGATACACGCTGGATCTTCTACTTAAGGAGTTTCTCATGCGCCTGTGAAATAACATCAGTTATGATTCCTGTTCTCCTGTGTAGTGATGAAACCAAGTGCCAGTTACACAAAGCAAAAATCAATATACTGCCACCTTCACTGCAAGTAATAGCAGCAATATGAGGTGTTTCTCTGTCCTGCAGTGTAACCTGTGGGAGTAGCAGGAGCTGTGACCTAAATAGAAAGGAGATTCAAGCTAGTGCTACAACATATTGTCTGCAGAGTGTAACAAGTGACAGGTTTGGGACACTTTGAGTTTCTCCTCTGTTTATCTAAAAACAAAACAAAACAACCTTTTTTTGCTTTGATATCTTACAGGAGATGTTGCAAGCAGTACTGCTTGGCTGATTTAGCTGCTGTCATACTGGGGTGGGTTTTCTTCTGTTGTGGTGAAGCCTTTCCCTTGCTGTGAAACAGACTTTGTGTCTTCCATGGGGGATCATTTGATCTATATTCATTCACACTGAGGGTCAAGTCCAGTTTTGTAATGGTAATATGGTTTGTAATGCATCTTAGTGGTTTTACCTTTGGGTTACTGCAGAAATAACTTCATCCTTGAAGTTCATGTTTGGAAACTGTAAACCAAAGGATTACAGAGAGGAAATGAAGGAGGGGCAGGATGTTGAAATGCATTTTTAGTGAACTGTCATACTTGTAATAACCTCTAATCTGTAAGAGCAAACCTCAGTGGAACTGTTAGTGAACTATGAGTGCTGCTGTTAACTCCCTCTGCTTTCAACCTCCTTCCCCTTCTACATGTCAATTCCAAAGCAGTCATATTTAAATTTTTTGATGTGACTCCTACCTACTTCACGTTTTTTCTTCTCTCTTTTCTTCTCTGAAAAGGTTTTGTGTACACAGAATAATGCTAGTTTCACACTTCACTGGCCAGCTTGTGGTCAAAATATTTTTCTGTGATCTATTTAAATATGTCCTGAGATTTATGATAAATTTGTTCTTGTGTAACACTCCCCACCCTGCTAGTTTCTCTTCCTTAACCTTCTTCGTTAGGCTTATATACTGTGGGAGCATCAATTTCCAAGAAGTACCAACTGTCAGATGTATGGCCAAGCTGAAGTCTCTTGTTGAAAGAGATTGCACAGGTTCCTGGGCTTCAATATCCTGTAAAAATCAAGTGAATATTGCAGAAGTTGCTGTGGTTTGTTTCATTTTACTTTAGGATTAGCACATGAGCACCATCTAACATGGATTTTAATTGGAGCTGGATTTTATTGTTGATTCCCAACATGGTTGGTTTGTGTTGGAAAGCTGCCATGAAGAAGAAGGTTGTGAGTGATTTCTTTTACTCATGGCTGATGATATCACATGTCCTTATCAAGTGTGTTGGTGTCCTGGAGCTGGTTCTCAAGCTCTTCCTTCCAGCTGATCCCTCTGCACAGTGCCTGCTTAGAGAAAGTTATTGCTGATTGTCTCTTTTGCCATGCTAAGTGTTAAACCAGGCTCTGCTGAAGCAGACTGTGAACCTTGCCTACCTCTGACTAGTATTTTTTTCTATTTGCTTTTATTCTCTCTCCTTTAGAGCTCTTTTGTGTTGGTGGCTGCAGTCACTTGTTTTTCTTGTCCTGCTCTGACCCTTCCAACTGATTAATTCCTCGTGATGCAGTTTGATGGTGTGACCTTGTGCTTTTCTATAAATGTGCCCATGATATCATTTCAGTCAAGTTCATGAATATTCCAGCCTTCCCTTGTGGCTGATGTCACTCAGCTTGAGCTCCTGAAGTATGTTAATATAATGTGCTCTTTGAGGCATATTATTTCCCTTTTTCTAAGCAGTCTTCAGATGCATTGTCACAAAACTGTATTGGCACCTCCATCTTTGAGCAGTTGTTCTGTTTGTTGATTAAATTTCTGCTCTGTATGAGGGTCTCAGTATTGCTGCTCTGTCTTGCAGAACTCACAAATGATGATTTAGCTGGTCATGGAGGACAGCATTAGAGTTGGGAGCAGGTTTGTGTGCCACACTTGAGATAAATATACCAGTGCCCTTAAGTACATAAAGCTGGAAGAGATAAAGTTCTTAGCAAACTGTCTGGTCATGATGAAGAAGTAACAATTATTCTCTTCTGGGCTTGTCTTTCTGTGTACTTTGCTGGAGTAAGCAACTGAGGTTCAGTGTTAGTTTATTTTTTTTGTAGGCAGTGCAGGTTTGCTGCTCTTAGGACCTTTAGTACAGACTATAACTTGACTTTTTATTCCAAGGGCCGTGTCATAGCATGGTTTTGAATAACTCAACCTTCTCCTTTTGGGACAAGGTGTAACTTCCAGGAGCAGCTGTGTCATGCTGCTGTTCTGGGCTCCCTTGGACTGGATTCTGGTCACTCAGCTCCCTTACTTGTCTCATTTGTGGAAAAGTCTTTTAACCTGCTTTGATTATGCCAGTAAGGGCAAGTAGAATATGACATTGATTGCTCTGCTGAGTGGGGTGTGTGATCTGAGCTCTAAGAGCATGAAGATATGCCAGGGCAGAGGTTTTTCTCTAGAACTATATTCTGGTTTAAGGTCTGTTTGGATGGTAGAAAGCGGGCATGTGGAATAAAACCAAACCAGTAATTCAGATACAGTTCAGAGGCTTTTGGAAACTTTCTCAAGTCTCCACCCAAGAAACTTCCTGTGAGATCAGTGCACACAAGAAGATAAAGTACTAGGTTTAAACTGAATTACTGCAGAAGACTCATCTTCTGTGGGGTTTTTGATATTCAAAAAGACTTCTTAAATTCAGTGTGGTATATAAACATATTAAGGAAAATAACTTGCTTCAAACTTGTATCTGTAAGATTACTTGAGTGTAATGACTGCTGGGGATTTTCAGTGAAGGAAGAAAATTGGCTTCCAACAAATGCAGCTGCAATCCTGATGTGAAATGAGCTTTTGTTGCAAAAATACAAAGGCTGAGAACTTGTGTGCACGTGTGTAGGAGAGAACTTCCATTTTGAAATGAGAATGGTTTTAAGTTTGCAAAAAGCAAGAGGGACCTTGTCTTTTTAGAAGAATCACCCAGGAATAGGCAGTGTCCAGAAGCCTCTAAAATCTGGGGACCTTTTTGGTGTGGCTGAAGGGAGGGAGCCACAGGGAGGTCACTCAGTACTGGTGGGCACTCCTCTGGTGTGGATTTGGAGTGGTTTTGCAGTCTTTGTGGGGATTTACCAGCATTCAAGTGGTCATGTGTAGAAGGTTTTTACTGTGCATTTTGAAGCAAAAGATTAAAGAATTTTTTGTTGAATGACAAAAATTATTTATGGCAGAAGTTAGTACAGTTACTTTCAGGTGAGTCTAAAGAAAATCAAGACTAAATGAGACTAATTTTCTTTCAAATCTTGCTAGTTTCATTGTATCCAGATGTTTGGAGTTGTCCAACTTTCCATGCAAGCAAAGATGAAAAAATGAGTTATTTTAACATGGTTTTCTTTGATTTTGAATAATTCTCTAAATTGATTCACTTTTATTTATATAAGTTACTCGTTTATGTGTAGCAGAAGGAGCTGGTTTCACAGTTGCTCCTGAGATCAAGACTGAAAGTGTCAGTTTGGAGTGAAGAACGCTGCCTGTATGTGGGCAATGCAGGATGAAGTTAGGACTCGTGCTGTTTTGATATCGAGGTGTTGCAGCCTTTTCCTGTAGGTGATTTGCTGTTGTCATGGTTATAGTTTCTCTGCACTGTTCCCAGTGTCGGAGATCCCCCCACAGATTTTGAGGTTGCTTTGCCACGTGAACACATCTGCTGTGTTGTGTATCTGACTTTTAGGAAAATACTTTGATCAGACATCACCTGTCTGCTTTAAAAATGCAATTAAATAGTTCAAGTAAATATTTGCATTAGCTGGGAACTGAGGTGGTACCTTGGAGATTAGGTCTGTTGTAATAATGAAACTATAGAGAACAAAATGAAGCTCCTGAACAGGAGTTCTTAACTTTGACATGCAATAGAAGGTAAAAAGAGATTAAATAAAATTTCTAGTGTAAGTCATCAATTGGATAAGTATAGGTCCCTTTGTGTTAAACTTAATTTTGCTATGTCAACAGATGTATCTTGCTGACAGGGTGTTTTTAAAAACGTGGAGTGGCTAAAATGCTCTGGCCTGAACGATAAAATGGTAGCAATGTGAAGAGCTTGTCTTGCTCCAAACCTTTGGAGTCTGAGCTGCAGCAGCCTGTGTGGAACAGGAGCCTGGGTAGTTTTCCATTAGTTGTTCTTGTTGCAATACTGCTGTGACACACTTTATCCACCCAACTGCCTTTTTTAAGAATCTTGAACTTGCAGTAGTTAAAAAATAACTTGGTTCATTGAGTGCTCTGTGAAATGACTGTTCCATCGATCCGGATGTTTGCTTAAAGCATTTCCATTTTAACTGTCTTCCTTTGCTTTTGAGAAAACAGCGAATGCATCCTCACTTCTTAAATGCAACTGTTTCTGCTTGCTGAGCCTGGGCAGCCAGCAGGGCGCTGATAACTCAGTTATTCATGTGGCAACCTCTTAAACTTCAACCAAGTGACTAAGTACTCAAGTACTCAAATTAGATATAGAAACTGAGCAAATGATGTCAACTAAAACAATTTCAACAACTACTTTGTCAAGTGTAACTGAAACATTTTTACAGCTAGTCTTGGCGGTATGGTTTTTTTTTTTTATCCAAAAGAATATTCTTTCTTATAGGCATTATAAAGAAGAAGAATGTTTGGGGAAACAAAAATGCAGAGTACTTTTGAAACTGGGAAAGGAGAGAGGATCAACTCACTGAACTTTTTTTTGCAGGTGTTTGTACAAATTTGTCTTTCTCTGACCAAATACCGTTGCTTCCAGCTGCATGAAATGCACTGTACTCATCTGAACTGTACTTCTGTTTAATTCAACTGTGCTTTATGAATGCAAGGTGTACAGGGTGATTTGACAAGGGTTATTTTCATTCTGTCAAACATGCTTCTCCTGTAGTAGGGAAACACTCTCTGGTTTTAATTTGAAAACAGCACTAATATTTTTTCACATTAATTATTTTGCAGTATTACCAAAGGAAGCCTGGACTTAATTTTTTTTCCTAATCATAGCACCAATTTGACAACTTGTTGCTTTGAGGGGACAAGTTGTAGGAAGGCCCCATGTATGAGCTGAGGCTTGCTATGTAGCAGTTACCGAGTGAGAAGGGTGTGAGGTGTGAAGGACAGTGACAATTGTAGAATAGCTGAATGCAGACACTCTTCTCTTAGTGTAGTGCCCGTTCATTCTTTGTAAATGCCAACCCTTCCTAATTTCAGTTTTCCCATAAAAAAAGAAGAGGCATATCTTGGTATTTTGGGGGTTGCAAAAGCGGGCCCTCTGAGTCAGTAGAATTTTTTGAACAAGTATCTCCAGCACAAAAAAGTGTTTCCATGGTGTGTTTCAGAGGGATAAAATATTGAGCTATATTTTGGAGGCCTGTTGAAAATTAACATTCACTATTTGCAGTACTCTAGTGTTCTGGGCATCACTGCACAGTGTGCCTTGATCAGAAATATCAAAGTGTTGAAATTCTACTTGCAGGTTTTTTTTTAAATGTAACTATTTCATTTTCAAAAGGACGCAATGTTCTCATGCAAGAGGAGAACAACATCCTGTGCTGCCAGGGGAAGGAGAAGTGGCAGATGTCACTCTTGGTAGGTCTTTGGCCTGCCTTAGACCGGGGCCTGGCCCGGTGTGCCCCGTCGGGGTCCTGGTGCCTGCTGTGGGTCGAGTTTCTGCTCCTTCCGCCTTACCCAGGAGGGATGCATTAGCAGGGGCTGTAGTACAGCCCTCAGTAACATTTCTGGCTCTGCCTTCCCTCAGCCAAGCCTGAATAGTAAAACCCAAAAGAATGTAGCCTATGGGTCCTTTTTTCAGGCAAGAGGTAGACTAGTTTGTCACGACTCAAAAACTCTGTATATGATTGCTTGGGCCTCCAAAGGTTTTACAAATGCAGAGTTTAAAAGGGCCTTTAAGACCAGAGGTTGAGCAATTTAAGCTCTGCAAAGATACTGTCCTTCTGGGAAAGGGTTTTGCATATTCCCAGTGTTCTTCAGGTGTGGCTTTTGATACTCTATGAGACTTTTTTCATTTGTCTAGTTATATTTTAACTATCTCAGTTTTCAGTTCTGTTTTACGTTGATCAGTGTGTGCTTTGCTTGTCTTCTAGACTAATTCACATGACCAGTAAAGAGCAGGAGGACTTTGTGGTCTTGGCAGTGTTGGAACAAGAGTAATGTGATATAAATTGCTTAGCAGGACTGAAAGTTTTCTGAACTTCAGCTAATGCTGGGTAACTCCATCCCAGCCAGTGTGTTGAAAACTGTCCCTTTTAGAAAAGGGTATTTAAGTTTGAACTGGTAGGTTAAAATAAGTGATTGAAGTAGTGTTATGAAGTACAAATAGTATGAAAGATCTTAAAACAAATATGACAGGTGCTTGTGGCTTAACTGTCATGTCCTATTTTGTAGAGCTCCAAGGTTACTTGTAACTGCTGTAGTGTGCGTGAGAGTGGCAGAAATCAGATGTGCTTGAAGCATAATCAACACAGAGCCTCACTGAAATTCTTCATTAGTGCACAAAGCCAGAATTGATCCAGAGTCTCAGACTCTTGATGTGCTCCAAACCCCTCAAATATAAACTTAGTGTGGGGGGTTTTTTCCACTTTCCTTTCAGCATTTACTTCAAAGTTTACTTTTGCATAATAGCTTGCCTAGCAGGTTTTTGTTTTTGAGAATCTTATTCTTCATTTAAGGATCCTGTTTTAAGAATACTTTCCTGATTTAAAATATGGACCTGAAGGTTCCAGGGATTTCAGTGTACAGTCCTGAAGTACAATGCACAGGCCATTGTGCAAAACACTTAATATTATTTTGCTTGTGTAACTCTTGTAACTTGAGCCTGTGTTACTATAGAACCAAAAACTTTTTTAGTTGAATTTCCAAGGCTTGTTAAAATTGCATGTCCCAGAGCAATAAGCTTGCTTTTTTCAATTTTGAAAAGCTCACATAGTTGGCACAGTAAGGTGTGTTTTCAGGGCATGCAAGTGTGCAGTTGGGTTGGTAAATGGTCCTTAAGCTTGTTAAGTAGAAATACTTTGTCAGGTGAAGTAGGAGTGTAATAATGGAATTTATTATGAACAGAAATACTTTGCAGTGGAGTGTGTTTCACTTCCAGACTCACCTCAGACTTATAACTAAAGTATATATGTGCTCCATGTTGAAAAATACTATTCTCTGGTATTCATATTCTAAAAGAACTGAATTCTTTCTGCTCTCCTGGGGAGAGGACACCACATGGAGAGTTTGGATAACCATAAGAAGAAATGAGAATTTTCTGTATTTTCTGTTACTGAGCCTAAGGTCCTTTAACAGCAGAAGGCATGAGTATGTTAGGTGGTAATTAATAATCTGAGTAGTTAGGTGGTAATTGATAATCTTGAATGGCCTCAGTATACTGAAAGAACTTAATTGATTCCCATCTTTCGAGACACCAATAAACTCTTGGACATCCAAACTGTCTGGTTGTTTTCATATCCTTTGGACAGAACCCTGGTTTAAATTCAGCTTATTTCACCTCTGTTCTGTGGTGGTTGAGCTCTGCAGGAGGTGTCCTCTCCCTGCAAGAGTGGGCAGCAGAAAGAATTCAGTTTTTAGAGAAATGGGTCCTCCAGTCTGTGGGGTGCCTGCGTGTCAAGCGTAGTGCTTTTGTTGCACCTTGTAGTGATACAGTCTGATTCAAAAACAGTTAGATTAAACTTTAGGCTGTGGTTAATCTGGTAAATATGTTATTCTCTGTTTGATGGGGGAAGGAGGAGTCCCTTGTAATGCATACTTGCAGTACCTGAAGTGTGTATCCGGTTCTTAAATCTTAACAGCTAAAGAGCTGGATTTCCACCTTTGGTTTGAGGGAAGTGTAGCACACCCTGGTTCAGGTGCCCTGCAGGCATTGGTAGGGGACGCCAGCCAGTGTGTGCCTGTGTAAGTACAGCCAAGTACTAAGTACTGTAGAAAATGGGGAACTCTTGGGTATTGTCAGGGAATTGTCTGTACCTGTCAGGATAAAATGTTTCTACTGCGAGGAACAAGGGTGTTACCACTCCAAATCAGGAGGAGTTAACACTGAATAAGTTAATGTTGGTGACCTTGCAGGCTGGCATTGATGTGTTTATTCTGACTAGTGTCAGGAGACAAAGATCTGTTTGTGGCTGCTTACAGGGCACATACACAATTCATTTATATATTAAAAGCCCTTTCTGTACTTTTTTCACTGTGCTCTGCCATTGGAGACCTTGACATGGAAACATGTTGCTGAATAATGATCATCGTGAGGACTGAAGTAATACTGTTCAAAATGCTAAGTAGTGGTAAAAAACTTATTGAGGTTTAAAAAAGACATGTACTGTATGACTTTTTAAAAAAGTCACATTTTGTTCAAACTACCTCAGTGCTTTTTGAGCATTATTTTAAAATTAGAAGTTCAAGACTTGTAAGATCAGACTTTGCTTATAGTAGGGTAAAATATGAATCTCCTGTTGGTTCCTGGTTTTTGCCAGTATATAACTTGATGCAGTTAGAACCAGCTGCAGATCCATTTCACATAGGCTGGATATGCAAGAATATTGGCTGAGGGAGGGTTTCAGTGTTGGAGCTGTGGATCCCTTAGTCACTGGGGTGGAGGGGAGAGATCCCTAAATGGACCAGGATGGAAATGGAGTTTGTACAGATTCTTCTGGCCTGCCACAGTTCTTTCACTGGCACACAGCCACCCCTCAGATGCGTATGGACTTGAGAGTTAATCACCAAGCCTTTTCTTTGTGATCACTGATTTTTAAGGACAGATAACTGTTGCCTTTCCAGAGCCATCTGGTGTGGAAGGGAAGGGTGGATGGGCAGATCCTGGTGAGCCTGATCCTGGATCTTTTTGGCATCATCTTCTCCAGCTGCTTTCTGAGACTGTGATTCATCTGTCCCTGTAGTACTGTCTGAATGCAGAATCACACTAAATGTGCATATGTACTGGCTAATAAGGCCTCAGCTTTGTTAAAGGAATCAGGGAGGTTACACATTCCACATCTTCACAAAAGTGTCTGTTTATGTGCAAGCAAGCATCCTTGCCCCCATGAGAGTAGGATGCTTTGCTGTAAGGCTTGCAACAAGCTGCATTTTTGAAGATTTCCAGATCCTCTGATTATATTCCTGGTTAATCACCAGTATTAGCTTGCTCTCACATTGTAATATATTTGCAGGTTATGCAACAGCCTTAGGGAATTGAACTACAAGTTGCAATCTTAGTTTTTACTCTTAAACATACTTGGCAATAAATCTTAAATTTATTGCGGCAGTTACTGTATGTGCTGGCTTTTGTCCATGTGCTTTGTGTGGCCACTCCAAGTGCTGCAGCCTGATTCTGTCCTTGGCGTGGCTTTTATTGAGCTCTCCCAGCTGAGGCAGGCTGTCCTGTGCGAGCTGTGCTCTCGGAGCAGCCCTGCCGAGGGGCAGAGCCCGTGGGACGCGGCGGCCGCTGCTGGGGCGTGTGGAGATGCTTCCCAGCAGTGCAGCCCTCTCCACGCTGGCCCTGGGCCTGGCAATGGGCTGTCGGTGTGTTGTGCTGCCAAGGAGCCTGTCCGTGCGCCTGGCAGGGTGCTGTCCTCTTCCCTCCACTCGGGGAGAAACACAGGCAGTGAGGTGGAAGGAGACATCCCAGGGGCTGCTGGGTGGGCAGCACTGCTGTGTTTCCTCCACACTGAAATTATTGTTGCATAATGCCAGTGCCAATGAAAGTTCTATTAATAACACTGATTGCTTGAAGTTTCAAAGCCCTCAAGACTTTGTTGGAATCCCTTATAGTGGCTGCATGTTTCTGTTGTGCATTTGTAGAATTTAATTTTGACCTGTGTGCTACATGTTGGGAATGTTTTTAGTTTTTCTGCTGCACACAGTCTGCTTCCTAGGAATGCCTGACCTGTGCTGCAAGGTCTAGGAAGCCAGCTTGCAACCCTTATGGCTGCTGCCCTTTGGAACAAATAAGAACCCTATGAGCTCATATTTTACATGAGCTTTCTGCTTTGCTCTACAGGAAAATTTCTTAATCTGACACAACAGCAAAACTTTTGAATATTTGTGCTGCTGTTTGGGTAAAAACTTTTATGAGCCAAGAGATTAAGATGAATATATTGCTGCTATCAAGTGCATTTCTGAGAATTTAATCTGCATGAAGTACCCAAAGCCTTGCTTCCCTCAGAGTTCAAGGGACCAGCAATGCCTTCATTCTGTCCCTTGTCATGCTGCAGAGGCCACCAGTGTTGTGTCACATGCTAAAAGCAGAATATCAATGTAAACTCAAAGAGGTAATTTGAGGTTTGGGGGAGTTTTTGAGTGGGTAACAGCTGCAGCTTGAAACTCATCTCTGAAACAAGGTGCTTGCAGCAGCTGCTTATGATTTCTCTCTCCCTCTAACACCAGCCTGGCCTGGCAGAATGTACTTGTGACCAAAAAGAAAAATCTGTGTGTTTAATGAGGGTGAAACTTGGCAACCACGTCCCAGAAAAGCACTGCCAGGAGTTGTGAGCCACTTTTCAGATGGCTTAATGCAGTCAATGATCAGTTGTTTCTTTCCAGATAGTAACCTCCTTTGTGTGAAACACATTGCCCCTTACATTAAAACAATCTGCTCTCTTCTGTGAAGACAACATATATAGTGTTACATCAGCCCAAGACTGTCCTTAGTCAGCAGGTTTGATTTCCAGAATGTGATTAGGAGGATTTCTGCACAGTAAATATTCTGAATGATCCTAACTCATGTTTCAGTTTAGACTCTGTGGATTCTTTTAAATGGGCAAGGAAGAGGGAGCTGGATAAAAGAATGCTCTTGCCTAAGCAAGGGAACAAGCTAGAAAAACAGATGCTGCTAAAAATAGTTTATTACCAAGGTCTAAATATGGCTCTGTGATTCCCCCCTTATAAATAATGCAGCTATAAATCCTGCCTAGGTATCAATAAGTATTGAATTAACTCCAAACTGCTGAGTGTTACAGAACCTTTTGGCAGCTTTCCAAGCTTGGTGTTGCCCTTCATTCTGAGGATCAACATTTAATTCCTTAACAGGGGAAACCTGAAGAATTGATCCTCTTTGAATGGCAACATAGACACAGGGAGCTTGAATGGGTGGCTCCAGGCTCAGGCATCCCATTGCAATGGAAGGGGAGCTGTGCTTGATGAGTTTCTGCTAGGTCACAGCCAGGATGAATCTCCTCCTTTCTTTTCTGCAACGCATGAACAATCAAAGGCTCCTTTTTTATCTATTGTTGCTATGGAGGGCATCCATTTAAAGTTCAAATTCCAGCAGGCTTGGGAAGAAGGAAAGGAGATAGGAGTAGGCTGGGCTGGGAGATGATAGGCAAGCATCAAAAGTGAGCTGAAGACAAGCCAGCACTTTGTGCTGTGACAGGACAGAGCAGGCTGGGGGTGCTTGGTTCTGAATGGATGCCTGGAAGTGTTTTGGAGCAGCGAATGAAACGCTGCTGAGGTGGCAGGCACAGAGAGCAGCTGGCGTTTTGCTTTCTTTGCCTCGGCACAGTGGCTCTCAATGTGAAATTAGGCCCAAAATGGCATTTAATGAAGTGAGCCCTTGTGCTGGAGGTTCCCTGTGCTCGGACAGTGAGGGAGTGTAAGCCCTGAGGAGAGTGAAGAAAGGAAATATCATTAAGGATGGAGGTTTTCCCCCTGTTTAGTGAATGGATTCTGTAACAAATGTCTTGCAGATCCCCAGAGCTGCTCATCACTGAGCTGCTTTGCCATACCTGCAGTCAGCTCTGTATGGATGTTCATGGTACTTTCCTGTAAGCAACGTGCTGAGAAGAAGAGGAGGCAGCTCAGTATCTGCTGCAGAGTTGCTTTTCCTTCTTTGCAAGTTCTTGTGTGTACAATAAGTATTTGTTGCTGAAAGAGCTAATGAGTACCAGACCAGCTGCATTTAACATTATGAGAAAAGAAAGGGGCCATGTATTCACTCCCATGCCAGGTTTCAGCCAGCTGTGGATATTTCATTTTTAGTTATTACTTATGCCATCAGAAAATTGGATTATGTAAAATTATTGGTGATGGTGTTTGGAAAACAATGCAATACTGAGTTAAGAGCTATGGTTCAGTGTTAAATGTAGGGCACTTATAGTTAATGTGCCTAAGCTGCACCAGAGGGTTTAAAGAGATGTGAGAGCACTTTTCTCAGGTTTTACCATCTGGGTTTTGGCAGGTGGCAGAGGATTAAGTTATTTTTTTTCCCCCCGTGCTCTAAATTGCAAGAGATGATGGCTAGCAGAAGTGTTGAGTAGTGTTTCATCATCGATATGGGAACTTTTTCCAGATTTTTCGGCAACAAATGAAATCCCTGTGCAATTTCTAAAATGTATTAGAAAAGAAGTTGTACATCTTGGAATTTAAGTCAGGTTAATTCAGGGAGAGGGCTCTTTAAATATTCTATATTGTTGTAATAACATGTTAATCAAATTAATAGATTAGTACATTGTTGTGGTACTTGAATGCAAGGACTTAACTATGAAACTAGACTGTTCTTCCATACTCTGTTATCTGTTGAGAAGCTTCCCTTGCTTTTTGACAGTCACTTTGACTCAATGCATCATCATCTAAAAGAGACCTTAAACCAAGTTGATCCATCTGAGGCTTTTCTCTGCAGAGGAGTTTCTTAAAATCCCTTGGAAAAGTCTCAAACCCAGCTGTCACTTGGTCTTTTGCTAGACTTGCATTGCACTGATCAATTCCTGCTGCATGTATGCACTGGTGCATAGGTGTGATAAAAGCAGAACAGATACCTCAATCCTGTGAAAATGAACTGATGGGCATTTCTCTCCATCACTTAGTGATGTCAGCTTTTCCACGAGGATGGGAAATATTGACTTGTTTACATGTTTTTTCAAGTACATAAAAATTGAAGGGAAGTTTGTTCTGTCCTGAAGTTGCTGTTAGATGCAACTTCTAATGGGATATAGTTAATAAGGCATGTTTTCTGCATAAGTGGTCTGGAAGGTGATGGTTTAGTGTTGAGGTGAGCTGCAGATAATCTAATAGCTCATCTGTTTCTATATTTGAAAGTACTCATTTGGTTTTATTCTGATGTGCTTTGCAATGAAGCTTAAGTATTAGCAGAAAAGGAGTTTTAAATAGATGAGACTTGTGATGAGTTTCCTGATTTCAGTTTTCATTGTATTAGTAACCATGTGACTAACACTCAAAAGGAATGCTAGGAAGTTTGCAAGCTGGGATAGCATCAACAGATCCTCATCTCTAAAACAAGGCACATGTAGTAATTGAATGTACAGTTTTTTTGAATGTTGCAGCTTTCATGCAAACTCTGGGTTTACTACACAACAGAGGAAAACTGAGGCCGTGCAGTGAGAGGTTGAGCTCAGTTTTAGTGTTACCTCAGTGTTTTGGGAATGTGAGTGTTGACTCTGCCTTACACAAGTTGTGTATACTTTGCTTCTCCTCTGACTTGGCATGATGTGTTTTAAAACAAGTATTGCACTGAAGGATAAAGGACCACATATATGGTTTCCTGACTTAAAAAAAACATACTGAGCATCAACTGCTGACATGCTGTCAGCTTTGGTATTTGAGCCAATAAACAACTTGTCTGAATTTTATTTAGCATATAGAAGTTTTGGTACAAGTTGCCTAAGTATTAAAAATATATAACAGTCTTGTCACTTAATATCAGGATCACTTCCTGAACCATATTATTTCAAAAAAGTTCAAATAGTCCAAAATCAGATACTGAGCTAGAAAAATGCAGTCCTTGCACCATTCGCATTCAATCTCTGGTACTAATTCTTAAGCAAACTCATTGTGTTCAATTTAACTTGTCCCTGGAAATAATTAGTGGTCAAGGTCCACCTACAGTTTGAATTAATACTCCTGAAGGATTTATTGTTAAATTGTGGGTTTTGCATTGAGCTGAGCAAGAGATTGATAGCAGCACTTGTGCTTTGTCTGTGTATCCCTCTGTGCACTTGCACAGCAAGATCTTAGGGCTTTGTTTTGGAAAATTGGTTTGAGGAAGGGGAACTGTTCCCAAGCTGATGGGGTAGTTTTCCCTTTTCTCTCCATGCCCCTCCCCTGGCAGAAGTGAACTTTATGGCCCAATTATGGAATCCCTTAAAATGCTGGTTATGATGGGGCTCCAGCATAACGCAATAACATAGGTGAGTGTGACATCTGTCAGTAACTAATGAGGGCAGCATTGCAATCAGGATTTGGGGTTTACATCTCTAATTTCTCCTAAGTTTGACCCATCACATCAACTTCATATTGGACCTGAGGAGAAAAATGAAGTTAAAAGAGAGCATGCAGGAATTTGAAGAGAAGTTGGTGCGTGGATGTACGCTGCAGCAATTGGTGCATATGTGATTCAGTTGTTAAAGTAATTGTTTGCAGCTCATAGCAAAGTCATGAAGGAATAAGACCTTGGCTAAACTTCTCAGGAATAGAACTTCTCTATAAAAATAGATGACACATAAATGGCAGGAAATGAAGCCAATATGGTCATGTTTTGAAGCCACAAGGGTCAAATCCTGTCCTGTGTTACCCCAGTGCATAATCAGTCAACTTAAACCTTGTTGCTTGAGAGCCGAGTTTGGCATGGCAAAGCAAACTTTGAAATGTCACTTTTTATTTGGAGTTTTGTGGAAGCACAGGTAGAGCTCTTTCTCTTCTTGTCTAAATGTGCCTAGTTAGAAACTGAGAAACTTATTAAAACTCCTGGGGTTAGAGGTAACTTTTTTGTTTTTGTCATTTCAGAGCTGATTGTAGTCTGTTAATTCTTCTGTCAGAGGAATAATACATCAGAAGGCTTTGACTACCCAGGGTGGTCTTTGTTTTTGGATCCTGAATGCTGAACACTGAGAGATGGTGCTGCAAGCAATCAGAGTCTTGTTAAGCAGTTTTCTTGTGCTGCTCCTTTTGTGCCTGTGTTTCTGTTTGGGGATGTGTGTGTAGCTCATGTTAATGATGTGTGTGTGCCTTCTTATTTCCCAGTCTGAAATGTGGAAAAATAGATGCGTCTTTCATCTGTATTAATTAGATTTGGTTTAACTAAGTATTCATAAAATTATTTTATCATATTACTACAGAAGATGGTAATACACAGTTTAAGTTGTTTCTTGCTTCTGCAGCCTGTTTTCTTTCTGAAAGGAAAGGTAATAGTTCTTGAATAGGAAACAAGGGAACAACTCTGGCAAAGCATGAATCACTTCTGCTGGGAGAGCATGTGCTTGCATTGTTTCCCTCTGTGTCCTTCTACAAAACCAGATGTGTTTATCATCCCTGTGAGCACACAAGTGGTGCAGCTGTTTGTTCATCACACCATTGCTCATTAGTGCTGTTGGCTGATTGGATTTGCCAGACCAAAGCCTCTTGACCTTATGCAGCTCAAGCACAGTAAGGCCCAATTCCATATTGTCCAGCTCTTCAGTCTGTCCATCAGGTAAATAAATTCACTATCCATAATAGAGATGTGCTTAGGGTCAAGCAGTGAGTAGTAAAAACCTGGGTAAAGGTGTGCAGAGACAGTGGTTTACCTTAGGGCAGAAGAGTTTCTGTGGTGCTGCAGGGACCCCTGACTGCAGCTGTTGTTGAAGCAAGACCAGAGCAAGAATCTTTCCCTGCTCTTTCAGTGCCCTTTGGAATAACTTTTGGAATAACTTTTCCTGTGGTGCTTCTTTGCCTTTGAAGAAAGCTCTGTTTTAATGCATGGGTGCATTTCAGATGAACACTGCTGCTGTATCCAGGAATTGTCCTGTTTGGGTTAAACCTGCTCCTCCCTGGCCAAGCCTTGTGCTGTACTGTGCACTGAACAAAGCAATGGCCCCGTGTTCCACTTTGGCACTGTATTTGTTATTGGTCACTTCAGAGGAGTTAAATCCTCTGTGTGCGCCCCTCTGTTGTAGCTAATGGCATAATTCATAGCATCTGTAGGTGCCTGCTGGACTGCTCCTAAGAATAGCTGAAACTTTCTCTGCTTAATTACATGCAGGTGAAATAGGTAGGCCTGATGTTTGTAGAGTGCAATTCCACATTCTCACACTAATAAAAGCTTGCATGATTTATACTCAGACAGGGAAGGTAAAAGGTTGCAGTTCACAAATCCACTGAATTAGAAAATCTAACATCTTGATTAAAACTCTGTACTGTAAAGTTTTAAAAATGTGGTTTAATGTTGGTTTGGGCTTTATAAAAAGGAAAATTGCTATATATGTTCACCCTCTCCATGTTAACACTAGTGTTGAATCATATTCTTGACTGGATTACATTAAGTACTGCATTAACTTGCTTAGCTTTCAATTTGCCTTTAAAAACAAACAGACGTTAACCCCTGAGATGAATGGTCCTGAACTTGTAGAAGCTGCTGAAACCCAGCACAAAGTTTCCTGCACTAAATTGCCCCATCTGACCAAAATTTAATTTTTAAAGTTGCAGTACTAGTTTGGCTGCTTAAATTCAGTTTTTAAACAATTTTAGACTGACAAACTTTTCTTTAATCTGCTTATATTCCTTAGTTTATGTTACTTGATGTTGAGACTTCCCTGAGTGCATGTAACCCATGGAAGGGGTGAGCTGGTAGCTCTGAGGGGGCTGGGGATGCTCTCGGTTTTCAGATCATCTTTGCAAACCACTGAAAGGAAAAGATGCTTTGTTGGAGGGCATATTTAGAGTGTGAAATTTACTGTTGTATGTGCAGTGCCCATGATGGATGATTTTCAGGTCTGAGTTTGGGCAGGGGGCAGTAGGTGTTTGGTGCTGTTTGTAATCCCTGATGTGTTTGGGATCTGCCATGCCTCCAGCGTGGCTGTGTGGACTGGGTGTGGTAGCAGTGATGCTGGCTGGGTGAGTGGCTGCTCTGCAGCTCTGGGGGCTGCAGTGCCTGAGTGTGAGATCCCCTCTCCAGCTGGGGCCCTGTGTGGGTGCACTGGGGGAACTGCGCCCCGATTTCCCCTCCTGCCCCCCAGGCTTGGTGCATTTTATCATTTTGCACTTGGAGACTTAACCTGTTCCAGTGGTTTCTCTCAGTTTACACAATGAGCAGCCTTGTATTCTGGCATATCTGAGCATAATTAGGTAATTCACCATTTCACTTAAATATTTATTCACTTAAATATTTCTTTAAGACATACTATTCTTTTTCAATTAATGGCACTGAATAGAAAGCCAAATTAAATCACAGGTCCTTGCAGCTTATCAACAAAACTTATAAGGACACTGTGGCGCAATTTAGAATATGAGCATAAATATCTAGGCCAATAAATAGATCAACTTTCATGGTAGACTACACCAGAAAACTGCACACTTAAATCTAGAACAGTCTGGCTAGTGAGAGATGAAAGCCCGTTACATCGTGATGCTGTTCAGCATCTGATGTGAAAGGAGTTGATGGCAGTTTCCTTCCCTCCCTGGGCACCTACATCTAAAAAAATTGAAATCGTCTTTGAAGATAGAGCAGAGACAAAGCACTGAACAGTTGTCATTTCAAGTCATAGCCATATTGCTGTGTGCTGCTGTCATCTTGTACTGAGTTTTAACTGGGTCTTTGGCATTGCAAATAGAGTTTTACCTTATTTGACTACAAGAATTGCAGCAGTAATTCTTTCTGTGCTGGGAGAATGGTTATTATAGTTCAGTGTCTATTTACATGGCAGAATGTTAGAGGCTGTTTGCTCTTTCTCATTCATATTCACTATTCCAGTTCTTTTCTGATCACTAGCTGTAGATGATGACATAAACATTGCCTTTTTCATATATAAAGTACATGTCAGATTTCCAGGAAAATGAGGGATAACTGCAGAGCTAAAAAAAAAAAAAGGAACAGCATCTGTGGTTCCCAAATCAATTTGAACAGAGACTTGATTTTGCCCATGAAGGTGTCAGGAATTTTCTTGGGATTTGATGGTTTCCACATAATACATAAATAAGTACATAAGAAATAGTTTTGTTCACTATTTGGTTTTTTAACCTGGTGCAAGAAAATTAATTATGGGTCTTTTGATTTACTTCAAATGCATAACTTAAAAATCTGCAGTGGTTTTGGTTCTGAAGTCTTTTCCTAGACACTTGAATTATAAAATCTAATTTATTTCTACACCTTTTAATTTCTTGTTTGAACAGGGGGAGATTCTTTCCCACTTAAGGGTTTAACTTCTAGTGCATTAGCAAGCCTCAGGCACATAACATGGAGAATACTATATTGTTTTCCTCCTGTCAGCACCACTTTGTACCAATGAAGCAGCATTTCTACTCAGCTGCAAATTTCTTGAAAGCAAAGGTTATCTGCAAACACTGGGGGTGTTCACAAAATGCTCAGTGCAATTCAAGACAGAAAAGTCAGAGTCAAATGTCAAGAGATTTATTCTACAGAAAGATTATTAGTTTGTTACATAAACACAGCATTTTTATTACTGTTTTTCACTTCATGCATAGTAGAAGATGCAGGGATTAGGAGTGTGATGGGATATTTTTTAATCTGTACAACACGTTGACATTTCTAATTGTTTACAGTAGACTCTGTACATATCTCCAACTTGAATTGTCACAGGTGAAGGTACTAATGTGCCTGAAGTGAAAATTGAGTTTTCAGTTTTCACATCAGTGTGTGGTGGGTGTGATGTCAGCCAGGTGATGGTTTGTTCTTTGTGACTGAGCCCTGCTCAGCACCAGGCTTTTGTGTCAGTTCTGACAAAGTCATTCCTTAAGCCTCCCCCTTAGCTTCACTTCATGGAATCTCTTAAAAAAAAATTGTTCCCTGGTTGTGTTTTGTTGTTGCTGAGACTCAGCTGTGACCTCCTTGGGGACAGGTTTGAGACACAAATGCATTGTGCTGTTTGTGGTGCTTCTGATCTGAACTTTAGCTATGGGTTACCATCAGTAAAGGCATTTTTGGAGCCAGTCTCACTAATCTACAGGAAACCTAATTCAAGGAAGTGAAGTAAGGACCCATGAAGCTCTCAAAGGGAGAAGTGCAGCCCATCTGACTTGCCCCATCTCCATCAAGTGGCTAGATACAGGGAAGGAACAAAAAAGCCACATGTTGCTCCATGCTTGGCTTCTGCTACTTCAGTGTTTTGCTCTTGGATTAGATGCTGATGCTCTGGGAAGTTCCAGAATCTCCTCCTCATGAGGACCACTGCACCATCCATGTATTTCATATTGCTGGTAGAGAGACCTCAGCAGTGGAGAAGTGCTGTGTGCCGGTGTGAAAGCAGCATCTCCTGTGCCACTGCAGGCAGAGGTCTCAGGATGGGACAGGAAGCAAACCAAATAACCAGTCTGATGAATTCCCTGTCTGCCCAGGCCTGTGCCATCAGGGGTAACTGGTGCTGAGAAGGCAGCAGGATGGGCTGAGGCCTCCTCTGCTCCTCAGGGAGTGCCAGCTGCTGCAGCTGCCCCTCCTCAGAGCAGCTGGATCCTCACCCACTCAGAGCCAAGGGTGGACTGGGGGAGAAGCATGAGAACTGCTGCTCCCATTATACACTAGGTTTTCATGCTCATAAATGTCTTATTTTTTCCCTTGACTACTGTAGCAAATGCTCTAGTTTTGTTAGTAAAACAAAAACAACCTTTTTATTGCTTTTTATATTTGGAAAGTGATGTATTATGGGTTTCTGAAGTGAAGGTTTAATAAAGAGTACAGACATTAGCTTCCTTTCAGGCTGCTCTGGGCCTTTCTTGTTTGCTTTGTATGGCAAGGGTCTAGAGAGTTTTCTTTTATTTCCTTCTTCACCATTGTTTTTGGTACAAAGTTGGGGTTTTTTCCTTAATATTCAGACATTTTATCGCCTCACTTCTTTTAAAACTCTGAGGGTTTTTTTTTCCTTTTTTGCCATCACACAAAAGAATGCTTCTAGCTGATTGAGTTCTATCCATTGCCAACTGTGGACTCTTTTGTCTTGCTAGTCCAGCATCCTTTATGAAACGAGGACCATTGAGCAAGTACTCGCAGGCTCCCCACTGGGCACAATTGTTCTTGAAAGGTGTGGTACTGTACCAGTGCAGCATGGAAAGCTGCAGTTCAGAGGGCCTGAATGCATTGCAATTCCTACCTTTTGCTTTGTGAAAGGAGCTGGATTGTGCTGCGAGATAATAAATCCACCTATTTTTAGTTTGGTGAGGTTGTGACAAGTGGGTGAACAAAGAACCAGTTGAATGCACTTGCTGTTGTGTTGAAACCAGCTAAAAGTTCCCATTCAAGTGGTTTCAGCACAGTACAGCTAACAGGCAATTTTCCATTTATGTACACAAACCTTCTAGAAGGACAGCTGTGTGGCTGGATTAATTTCTTGCAGTAAATTGAATAAAAGATATTTTGAAGGGGGACTGAGGAATTCCTTTCTAAGACAGTGAAAGCAGAACTTTCAAAGCTTCTCTTTATTTCGTTCCTTTTCTTCACAGTTCCTACTATAAGTTTAAAGAACTGAAAATATTGTCTCTGTATGGAGATAGAACACATCTTTTGTTTTTCAAAGCAGTGAGATAGACTTAAGATTAAAATATACTTTAATGTTTTTTACTTTAAAAATATACTGGTTTGCTTTTAAATAAATAGGAGAGAAATTTGTACCTGTTAGTCATAGAGAGAAACTCAAATGTTTCTACTTGAATAAAATGTAAGTGAGCTATATGGAAGCATTTTGAAAGCAGGAATGAATATTATACTGAAGCTGTTTTCACAGGAGAGTGAAATTTGAAAATACAAATATTTTTGATGATGCAAGGTTGTTTATCTTACTGGTGTTAGTCACATGCAAAACTGGATAAGGGCTTTAACCATGGCTAACAAAGACTTCTAATTCCTCCTGGCAGAACTATGACTAGCAGTATTTTTTTTCTGAGGGCTCATCTTCAGATGCAGGCCTTGGAGTTACATAAATCAGCTCCTAGATGAGGTCTTGTTTGTCTGTTCAAACAAATTAGGTTATCCCTTATTGCTCTTTTTGCTTGGAAATGTATCACTTGTTAACCAGCCATCTAATGTGTGTTGTGAGATATGGAAGCTGAGTAGGGGAAGAGCAGATCAAACCTCTGATCAGTGGAGAAATGTGTTGCACTGGTGTGTTAAATGTGGTGCAGGCTCAGGGAATGGTGCTGCAGTGCCTTTGCTGTGGAGGGGCACCAGTGATGGGGCCACCATCCCATCATCCCATCCCCGTGCTACCCATCCCATCCCATCCCAGTGCTACCCATCCCATCCCATTATCCCATCCCATTATCCCATCCCATTATCCCATCCCATTATCCCATCCCATTATCCCATCCCAGTGCTACCCATCCCATCATCCCATCCCATCATCCCATCCCATCATCCCATCCCATTGTCCCATCCCATTGTCCCATCCCATTGTCCCATCCCATTGTCCCATCCCATTGTCCCATCCCATTGTCCCATCCCATTGTCCCATCCCATTGTCCCATCCCATCCCGCCTGTGCTGTGACTGAGCTCCAGCCCTCGAGTGCTCTGCTTTGCACCTTGACCTGAGCTTTCCCTCCATGAGCTTTCCATGCAGATTGGATGTAGGGATGTCCAAGAACTCTGACCTTGCAGCATGGCAGTGGGATTGTCTGCAAGGCGTTCCACATGTTACATCAGCCTAAGGGATCAGGCTAGTCCTCTCCCCCTGGTGAGCTTTCCTTGCTTAACCAGCTGTTTACAGACAAGGCTAATTCAAATTTCTTCTGGAATTGTGAAGTTTTGTTTAAAAAAATGCCCAAAGATGCTGGTAAGCCCCCTTATGTGGGTGCTGGTGTGCATTGGTGGAGCAGGAACCATTACACTCATGTCTGGAAGAGCATCTGGAATACAGCATACTAGGAATGTTGCAATGTTCCCATTTCAAATAAACAAATACGAAATACTTAAGAAATGAGAAATTGGGGGAGGAAGCTGGAAATGGGTGTGAAAGTTGGTCCTGTTCCCTGTGGATCTCCTTGTAATACAATGATTGCTGTCTGTGAGGCTGGAGTCACTTAACCAGTGAGAGACTGAAAATGAGTGTGACATTATTGTGTCTTGCACCACTTCTCAGAGGAGCCCTGGCTGTTTCACCCTCCTCTCACTGGGTGCTTGCATGAGGCACAATTTGGAAGGTTTTCACTTGTTAAAGTTTAAGTTCTGCTCTCTGTATATTTGTTTTTTTTCTTAAATGCTCTCCCTGGATTCTAGCCAAGGATCCCTTACAGCTCCATGAGGAGCTTGGGTATTTTCCTTTATCTCTGGTACAGAGGTAGCACATTTACTGAGTGTTTCTTTTCTTTTGCCATTGTACAAATAAGGATGAGTGCCCCTCTAGTTTTAATGTCCTTTGAATTGAAACAGAATTGCTCCTGAGCTCCTGTTCAGACCGTACCCAGCTGAAAGACTAACCAAGCAAGATGCTCCCAGTAGAGGCTTGGGTTTCTTCTGTTTGAGATTACCCAAATGTGCCAGTTGTCCTGGCAGTCTCTGAGGGGACGCCTGAGGGCTCATTGTCTGCAGGGGAAATTAATTGTTGACCAGGCTGCAAGGCAGCTGTCTGACCTAAATGCTGGTGTCACCAAATGCTCTGCTCTGGACTTGCCAGAAACCCAGTACAGCAAACTGGGTGGGTGTCTCTCTTTCCTCATGTAGTTGAACCAAGGGTAGGTTTTTGGCTCTTCTTGCATAAAAAAGGGGACTGTTTTTCTCACAGATGGGAATCTAGGCAAAATATCCATGCAAAGCCTGACTGTGGAGTAAGTAAATACCATTCTTCCTCTTCCTTCATGCCTCTCATTTTGAGGATTACTTTAAACACGTGGCACTCTTGAGTACATAGACTCAAACCGTTCAAGAATGTCAAGAATTTATTCTGTTCCTCCTGTCCAGTCATGTTCAGAATAGTCATGGTTTCTCTTTTTTTTTTAATTGCAGACTTTAAAAAATTCCAAAAGTCTTTGCTCCCTTGACTATGAAGATGACGACGATGACACGCAAATGAAGACGATCGTGTCCTCGCCCTGTGACTCAAATGACCTCATGGGCGCGGTGACGCCCGGCTGCAGCCCGGTGCAGGAGCGGCGCCCGTGCCAGGGCGGCTGCCAGGGCGGGCAGTGCCAGCCCGCGGGTGAGAGCGACGAGGACACGAGCGACTGCGAGAGCCACGAGGAGGGGATCTTCCCCCTGGACTGCGGGGACTTGGACCTGGAGCAGATTGAGAACAACTGAGACTCCTGCAAGCCGGGTGCTAGAATCAGAATTGTTCTAAATTAAAGCGATAGAGGATTACCTTTGCCATGCATAATCCATGTCCCTGAATCTCTGTATTGCCTATCTTTGGGGCTGTGTTAGAAGAAATGTTTCAGGTGGGGGAAAAACGTGAACCATTGTTACCTGTTTAGTCTCTATTGGTCAATATGTGGATGACAACAACAACAACAAAAAATGTAGGAGGTTAAATGTTATTTTGAACATTAAGGAATAATTTTGATTAAAAATTTCCTAACAAATATTTTGCATTTTTATGGCTTTTACAGTTCTGGAGAAAAGCATCTCTATTTTGAAACGAATTTTCAGAAGGGCATTCTATAAAACTAAATCTGTCTACAGTGATTCTGGTGCGGGTCTATGTTGCTTTTGTTAAAGAGCTTAATGTGAAAAGTGAATTGCGTAATGAAATTGGTAATAAACCGTCAGATAGAACTCTTAAATATCTGGTTGACAACTGGTCCAAAATATTTAACTGCCATCTTTGACAGTGTCTGGTTAAAAAACAACTTCATAACATGTACAAATGTTCTTTTCATACATTCAGGACTTTTTTGATCAAAATATGGTAGTGACCTTAAAGGTTAACATTTTTCATTATTTTACTACTTGAATTGTTTTCTAGCCTGAAGCAATGCTAATTTAGGTGGGCCAAAACTGCAAGTAGCTGCCCACCTACTTGGTCATTATGTTTTCTGTGTTTCAAAAGAATGTACAACAAGAGCACTTGAACTTTTAGACAGGGACTTTGTAATGATCAATTCCCCAGGAGGTGATCCCTTCAGCAATACTAGAAGGAAAATAGTCCTTGAATTAAATAAAATGACATTTTGCTTTGCACTTGTGTGTCTGTTCATGGATTTTACTGGTGAAAAATGTGGTAAATTCTGTAATGGGGTATTTATGCCTGGAATTTGGTGGAGGGGAAGGGCAGATTTCTGGTCATCTGAAACAGAAGTGATGTCAGGTTTGTCTGGAGCTCTGTGAAATAACTCATGCTGGATCCCACAGGTGTCTTCATGATTACATACACTGGAATAATCTCAAATGTCATAATGCACTCATTGCAGACTATTGCAACACATACTTTTTAGTTCAGCTACAATAAGGAACTTCCTCAGTAAGGGGGAGATTAATCTCCAAATGGTTTAATGGGGTAGGAAACTCAGATAATGGCTTTTGAGTTTATCATGTTATTGTGCCTAAATGAGCCAACTCCTACTGGAACTTATGCCATAAAACCAAAATACAGCAACCAGCCAGCTAATGGAATATGATTAAAATATGAAGAAATTTCTTGAGGGATGTGTTAAAGTGTGTGGCAAGGTATGATACAGGATCCAGCCGTGAGGTTAGGGTCAGCGTTTTATCATAAAGGGATTGGCCCTTAATTACTGAACAAGTGCACATAACTCAGAATCTAAACAAAATTTTGAGGGAGGCGCTCTAAACTTTTTTCTTTTACAGCTCCCATTGAAGTGGCAATGGTCTGTGCTATTGATACTGGCATGTGTGCATAGTGAGGTGCAGGAACACTGCAGAGCCTTGCCAGGTTCTTGGTGTGTTCCTGCAAATTGTGTGGGAGCAGTGAAGCCTCTCTGGTGATGAAAATCATTCTCCTTTTTCTAGATGAGTAAATAAAGGAGTTGCTGTTGGAGCCAAGACTTGAGTTCCTTCAGGAGCTCCTGGTGGGAATGTCTCACCCTGCAGATGCTTGCTGTGGGGCAGCACAGAGCAGCCGTTTGGAATAATCCTGTGTGATGGAGGATCACTGTTCTTGGTGCTTTTCCTCCAGAAACAGTGAGTGAGGTGCAGCCAGAACCTCACTGTAGATGGGAAAATGCTGCAGTGAGTGGTGAGGCTGTGGGTAAGGGAACAGCCCAGCTCACTCCTGGGCTGCAGAACTGCTTTTCCTCTCTCAGTGCTCTTAATTGAGCAATAGAAGTAAGTAAAAGTGAATCAGCTTTAATGCAGCATTGTAGCAAAGGCCAATGGTACAACTGGGATCACTTAAAAGCTAATTTACCTATTTGAAAGCTCTAGTTAAAAGTGTAATGGCATGGAATGAGAAAGCTAATGTGGCAATCCTTTTAGTTCTTCCTCCCCCAAGGAAGACAAGCTTCTGGAAGAAGTAAAAGAAGAAAATCCCTCAGAGGACACAGATAGAAGGAGGTTAAGATGTGCACTGTCAATGCAAAAATAACAAAAGCTGAAGCTATCAATAAGATGGTGATAAAGCAAAGGCAAGGGTAGACAACCAGATAATATTTGTTCTAGCTTTGAAATACAGCCTGCCTGTGGTGTTGATGAATTGCTTTTGTAGGTGTGCTGTTTTCAGTCCACACAAAGCCACATTCCTGCCCCGTCCTTGGAGCAGGAAGGGGTTTCCCAAGGGAAGTTACGGATCCATTTGCTCATGGTAGCACAGGACTCAGTCTCCTGCTAAGCCAGCTGTTAAAACTCTAAATAGCCCTTTCATGGGAGCAAACAGAAAGGAGTGGATTTGGATACTGAAGAATGAACTTCATGACAGTAGGAAGTAGTAATTATCTAGTTTAGGCTTGTGTTAGTCGGTGACAGGAAAATAAGCAGTTGAACAGCTGTGCAGTGACACTGGCAAATGAAGAAATCTGCTGGGAGGGATCTGTGCACTTTGCAGATTCCAGTGTAATCCCCCATGAGAACCAGCAGCAAAAGGAATTGTTGGTTGCAACTTCCTTCAGATGGGGCAGAAGGTCCATGAGGTCAGAAGCCCCTCTCTAAAACAAAACCACAGATGATGAACATGGCCCCTTTGCTCTTGCTTATAGGATGGTGTGGAGGCTGTTGGGCAAACAGAGGATGGTTTGCAAGAAGGAAAAGTGGTTTCAGAGGCTGAGTTGTGCTTGGAGCAGCTGAGGGGGCTGTAAGCAGCTCTGCTCTGGGAGTGGTTTCCTTCCATCTTGCACCAGTGTCAGAACGGAAGGCTGTGTTGCGTGGGGCTCAGGGAGTAGCTCTAGGTCACTTATCTTTCATTTTTATTACAACCTGGATAACAAAGTAGCATGCACGTTAAACCTACAGTCAACAGGAAACTGGACAGATGTGAAAGATAAGATAGCATTAGAATTCAAAATAATCTTGTAGAAATGGTTGCAGCAGGGAGGAGATGGTGGGGAAAGACAAGATCCTTTTTAGCAAGGCACTAAATTTAGGCAGGGTAAAACAGCTGCACAAATTCAGAGTTGTGACAGCTTGCAAGCACTGTTTCAGATAAAGCTGGTCCTACTGGTGCTGGAAAAGCTTCAGGCTGGGGTTCACAAATGGTTCACAAAAGTGCATTTGGGGAGATCCAAGATAATCCTGTACTTTAGAGGTGCAACTTGAGACACTGCACACAGGGCAGGAAGTGGCAGTGGAGAGTGGTGTGACTGAGACCTTGAAAATGTGGGAAAAGGCACTTGTGAGGACGCAGTGGAAGGACTGGGCTTGGAATCATATGGTAGATGGGGCTTGAATTGTAGCTAGGATGAGTGGCAGTTTCTTCTAAGGCTAAGTATAAAAAAAAAGAGTAGGGAGTCACTGAACAGATTGAACAGATGTGTGGGGAGCCCGCAGTAGCTGTTCCACAAATGGAGATCTGTTGAGAGCAAGCATCTGCCAGCAGCAATGGCTGTGCTACAGCTTGCTTTGGGGCAGGGGACATGGCTGGCTGACTTTCCATGGTTCTTTTCCTCTGGATCCTGTCCTATTTTCTCTGGACCTGTGCAGTTTGCATCTCCAAGCAAACCTTGATGTTTCAAGGTAAATAACTGCTGGAGGAAGAGCACCTGAAAATAAGGTGGGCAAGGAGAGCACTGGAGCAGAAAGGAAGGAGCTGCCATGCATGGAGTGGGATCTATGGATCTTGCTCAGTGCTGACACTTAGAATATAGGTCTTTGTGGTGTAAAGTTGGGTTAAATCATCTCAGAAAAAAATAAACATTTACTTTTGTGTGTGCAGGTCCATTCTGACGGGTGGTGCCTAGTGAATTTACCTTTGCTTTCAAATCACAGGTGAGGTTGCTGCTTACCTGTTGGTGTAGAGATGGCCTCTGCCATTCCTCTGGAAACCCACAGGTTTGTTGGAAAGCCCTTAGTGGAGGTTGGCAGATGCCAGAATAATTTTTCTCAATCTGTTCACTGTGTTTATTTTGCACTGTTTGTTTTCAAAAGTACCCAAGATCTGTGTGCTTGCAATTGGGCTGTCACAGCAGGGCTCATCCTTTCATTAGGAATCATCCAGTGCTGCTCAGCAGATCACCTGGGATGTTTCCTCATTAGAAGATGTGGCACTGCTGTGCTGGTGGCATGTGTGACACGTGCTCTTCTTACCTGGACCTGGTCCAGGAGCTGCAGGCTGGCACTTCCACCACATCTCTGCACCTTTTCATCACCATTATAAAGGGATGAGCATCAAATAGTTGGGATCTGGGGCCCTGCTTGCTCATCCTTGGAACCCTTGTTAGTCATGTTAGTTGTTTAAAGGCCACAAAATGCAGTTCCAGTGGAGCGTTGCTGCCATATGCTGAGCAGCCCAATCAGGTGTGTTTTCAAAATGAGTTTGGACATCAGTTGTTTTGGAGTTTGTGTGTAGCTAACATCATCCAGCTTACTGCTCCCACCACCATCTGGCCATCACAACAGTCACTGGCATGCTGAAAGGCTGGGTATTTACCAGGAGAAAACGAGGCTGCTTTCACTCTCTGCAGCTTCTTGGACCCATCAGCAGCACTGCTTTTATGGATTTTTGTGGCTATAAAATGCCTTTGAGATCTACTCTGTGAGTGCTTTGAGCCAGGGAAGTATGGCATGAACTCCATGGAAACAAGTCTAAAACTTCCTTAGAACAGCATTTCATTTCTTAAACTCTTTAAAACTCAAACCATAAGTTTAAATGTTTCATGATGCTCAGTTTGGATGAAGAGCTGTGGTCTCCTCATTCAGGTAAGCTGTGTGATGTGAGCAGTGATGTGAATTGGAAGTGAGGGCTATCCTGTAGAGGACTCAAAACTTGTGTCCCACTTTCCCAAACTGACTTGGCTGAACTCCCTGCAGCAGCATGGAGTGAGGATGTATCCCAGAGCACTCAGGCATGGCCTGGAATGGTGTTCAGCTGCCACAGCTCCACATTTTTTTGTTAGGTTTGGTTTTTAAAATTTTTTTCCTCTTTTTTTCTCTTCCTTGCTTCATCTCACAGCTACTGTCCATCAGGTGAGGCTTTGGGACACTGTCTGAACAGGCTTCTGGTAGTGTCAGAGTTCATGGTGAGGTGGGAACACCAAGGGAATGGTCACTGCTGCAGCCCTTGCCTGTGATTTTGCTGCGTGACTCTGCTCTGCTCTCCCAAAGCTCTTTCCACGCCCTGAGATGTGTTCCCATGGAAAATGGAGCATGTTGTTACAGGAATGGACAATCTTGCATAATGCAGAAAGGTGCATGAGAGCAAACTGTGGGTCTGTAGGCAGCCTTGACTCTGCGGTTTGCTAATTCTGGGGGACTTTTCAATGTTCATCCACCTCTAGCACAGTTTTGAAAACATTATGTGACATAAATCCTCCACTGAAACAAGACAGGAAGATATGCTAATTGTGCAGATTTGGTCATTGTCATGACCTTTGTAAGTCCTCTGAGGAGCAGCTGAGGGAGCTGGAGAGACAAAGCCTGGAGACAAAGGGGCTGAAGAGAGACTTTGCACTCTCCAACTCCCTGAGAGGAGCTCAGAGCCAGGTGGGGACCACGCTCTTCTCCCAGCCAGCCGTGAGAGGATGAGAGGACAGAGCCTCAAGCTGCTCCAGGGGAGGTTCAGCTTAGACATCAGGAAAAATTTATTCATAAAAGGAGTTGCTAAGGCTTGGAACAGACTGCCCAGGGAGGTGGTGGAGTCACTGTCCTGGAGGTGCCTGAGAAATGACTGCCCAAGGCAGGCAGTGCTGTGTCCAGCTGACAAGGGGGTGCTTGGCCAGAGGGTTGCACTCAGTGGCCTTGGAGGTTTTCTCCAGCCCAAATGACCCTGTGTCATTCTGTGTCACATCAGAGTCAGTCCCTGTGCAAGCATACAGCCCAAGATTACTGAGTTTATTGTCAGACAGAATGGATCCACCAGAGAGGAAATAAGAGACATGTTTTGCAGATGTCTTCATAGCTTTTTGCTTGCCAAGACAGCAATGTCCATGCCTAGGGAGCTCAGGATTTACTCTGGAATTTAGTCTGGCTATTACAAGATGATCTAGTTCTGGTTTTCCCCTCTGACTCACAAGCATCCCTAGTGCCTCCCCATCCCCATCAGTCTATTCTGTCCTCTGGACTGCTCAGTTACATCCATTATCCTCTCTCAGTTTGGAAAATTGTGTCCAGAGCTGGTTTGTTGGGTGGATTTGGGTGCTGTGTGGGCTCCCTGGGCAGTGAGAGAGCTGGGACAGCAGGTGTGTGCCCATCCCATGGGAAATATTCAGAGAGCTGAGATGCTGAAATTTCCAGTCTCAAATAAGAGTTTGCACACTTCTGTGTTTCTATACCTTAAAGGTAAGGTCAGAATTGGACAAAACTTTATAGGAATCACAAATGCTGATTTGTGACATGAGTGTTGTGATGATCACAGGAATGTGGGTCCCTATAGATTCCAAGGCTTCTCATCTCAATGGTTGGTGGTTTGTTTTGGTTTTGGTGAACCAAACTGAACCAGTTTAACTTTTTTCCAAAAAATGGAAGAAATTAATCCAAAGCAAATACCTGTCAAGGAAGAATTTCAGCCTGAACATTCTTAAACCATTGGAAACAACTCTAAAATCAGGATCTTGTAATAAAAATGTTGTTGGTCTGGGAGCTCCTCTCCACCATCTAGGGCACGGTGTGTCTGACTTGCCTGTCTGATGTGGATGTTCTGCTTTCAAATGTCATTATACTGGAATCTGTCTAGGCAGATGAGAAAATGGTGACAGAAACAAAGAGGGAAAACACACAAAATTCAACAGAAATAGTAAAATTTCAATAGGAAAAAAGTCTAATATAGACAGTCATAATTTAAACCAAAAGGGTTGTGGCACAATATTTGAACTGCAACAAATGCAAGTTTTTCTACCCAGTATATTTTTGGTCTGAAACACACATTCATTCTAAAGGAAGGAATTTGTTTAAGTCAGCCTTACTCAGGGCTAGTGGGAATGGCTGGGATAGTCTTTAGGCACCAATTTCTTTGAGTTCTTGCCAAGAGAAGTTTCCTAAAACTATTGCCCTTGAGAAAAAGAATGTGAATTCAGCCCATAGGCAGGAAAGCACTGGGACTGTTAATTTTATTTGTGCATACACAAAGCTGTTGAGACCTTGAACTCCTGAAGACACCTGTATCTTGCACAGCTCGAGCTGTTCAGAATGGTAGCAGTGACTCTCAGGAAAAGAGCAACTTCAAAATGTACCTTTTTGTCTAATTTGTGTGGTGCTGTGTTTTCACAGATTCCAGTGTTCAGGGTTACACCTGTTCCTAAATCCACTTGCAAAGGGATGCATCCAAGCTCATTCCATGCTCCCAGCTCCCAGCGAGGGCTCTGTCCCAGTGGGTGTTTCCACCCTCCTCACTGGGGCGTTTGTATTCCCGAACAAATGAATTGCTGCACAGCCGGGAGCGCTCGGGGCACAGGAGATGCCGGGCTGGGGAAAAAGCCTGAATATGCAAACGGGGAGAGCCAGACACGGGGACAAAAGGGTGAAATAATCCATTTTGCCAATGGCCAGCTGTTGGGCTGCGGGCTGCCCGCTCCTCCATGGACAGTCATGCAGATGGAGAGGGACAGGAGGCAGCTGGACCAGGCTGGGGCTGGAGCTGGGATTTGTATCCTGAGCCTCCCCTCAGCCAGGCCGTTCCTGTGCTTTAGGATGAGCTTTTCCGTTTGCCTGCTCAGAGTTTCCCTCCAGCATGCCCCAAACTCCTGTTGTTTAGGGGAGGAATGCTGGATTCCCAGGGCTGGATTCCCTGCTTTGGTAGAGCAGTGGGTGACTCCCCCTGCTCCTCCCTCCCAGCCTCATCTCTTCCATGAAAAAGGGTTTTTTTCTTTCATGAGAAAAGTTTTGTTTGAAACTGGGCACAGGGCTGTGAAAAATTGTGATGTTTCAGCAAACATCCACAGCGAGTTGGCTTGTCCTGTGTTGTTATTACCTGTGAGAAACAACTGCTCACTTTGAAAATTTAAAGAGGTTTATTAAACCTTAACAAAGATACAACTAAGGACTACATAAGGAAAAAGCTGCAGTGCTGGGAACTGCCCCTTGTGCATACCACATGGCTGGTTCCTATTCAAGCTGGATGCTCAGTGTTTTATACCCCTGGGGGCTGCATCAGCCAGCCCTGGCCTTTCCCAAAGTCTGTCAGTCAGCTCTTCTGTGCCATTTATCAGTGCAAACTGCCTTCTTGTACCTGGATTGGAGATCAGGGGTCACCATGCCTCACCCCCTGAGCACCCCCAAGCTTTTCCATTCCCACCTGCCCCAGGTAAGGGACACCTGTGCAGCCTCTTTGTACCTGTCCTGGACAGCCCAGGCTGTGTGATGGCAACAATACAGGGGAAAAGGGAACAGAGGACATCTAAACTACAATAACATAACCATACATCACTAAAGCTTTTATTACTACTCACACAATAGTTATCTTTTAATTGCGAGAGCCAATCATCTCATTACCCATCCATAACCTTGCCCCTGTTTTAATCCCTCTGATCATGTGCTGAGGTTCCTGGGGTGCTGTTCCCACCTCTCCTCCTTGCCCTGGTGTCAGATTTGCTCTGCAGTGAGGTGGGAAGCTCCAGGCTTGGGAGACAGCAGGGTGGGTGGGTTGTGCCATCTGAGCCCAGCTGCCATGGGGTGTGTGGGGTTGCAGCATGGGGGCAGCTGCATCCCCCTGCTGGGCTGGGGAGTGGGGCCAGGCTGGACATCAGTGCTGGGGACAAGGGCTGGGTGGGCCCAGCCAGGGAGCCACAGCCCGGGCACGGACACCAGCCTGCACGGCTGTCCTGCTCCGTGTCCCTGGTGAGGAGCTGCGCTCTGGCACCCTACAGCACCACTGGCATGGGGCTGGTGCCCTTGGGCTGGGCTGAAGCAGGGCCAGGATCCCTCACAGACCCTTTACAAAGGGCTGGGCCCTTCCCTTGTCCCTGCCTCGTGGCTCCCTGTCAGTCGCTGTGTTTCTCATCCCTTGGCAAACACACCTCAGTGCCTGGGATCTCTCCCCACTGGAGCCATAAAACAGAATCTCCCCAGAGCTGCAGCTGCACCTCTCCCTTTGCCATTGCACATGAGTGGCTGCACAGCACACGCCCCTGCAGAATTGTTCCTGGAAAGCCCTCCATGAGTCCAACAGTGGCATCAAAACCCCCCTCAGGGTTCAGTGGATGGCAGGGGCAGGGATGCTCTGCGCTCAGTGCAGCCAGGGCAGCGGGCACATGGGTGCAGGGAATTCAGCTCCCTCCTTCTGGGCAGAGAAAATAGGATCAACAATTCACCTGGCTGAAGGCCAAGCACCGCTTCAGGTGTTGAAATCCAGCCCTGCAAACTTTGAACTGGATTTGGCGTGTAAATTGTTGGGTTCTTGAATGATAAATGGCATTGCTTGGAGAGGGGGAATCAGGAGGGACAGACAGACAGACAGACAGGGGGGCTCATGGGGGCTGGGGCAAACCTGCTCATCGTGGTAAGATGTCTGTGGGGAAGGAAGGTTGTATTGCATGGGTCAGTATGTGGGTTTCCAAAGCCACAGGAAAAGGGTGAATCATAGACAGAAAGAATGGAAGAGTTCCACCTCTAAAGACATTGAGCCAGGTTTGAGCAGTGCAAGCCACAGAGAATTTACTGGATTTGGCAGCAATATCAGCTGCATCTATCAACACTTTCAGGTGTGTAGTGAACCTTGTTCTCCCACAGTCTTCCTATCCTAAATATTAACTGCATGCATCTTTCAGATCCTTGCTCTGCCATGCTAAGGAGAAATCCAATGAGGTGATGGAAAAGAATGAAGAAAAATCTCACCATCATTTGTAAAGGGTAGGCGCTTTCTCCAGAAACACCCTTTTTGACTTGTCAAAACCTTGTTTGAAACCAGACTCATTCTCCATGTGTCACTTTCTCACCAGAAAGTTGGTGCTTCTACCAGTGATAATCCTTGCAAATACCTTTTACAGTCTAATTTTAATGCATTTTGTGAGTAGTCCATCTGAAAACACAACAGATTACTATGGAGATCATCCAGACTACTGGGAAAATTATGTGTCTTTACTGCCTGGTAGATTGCTGAAAGTAAGTTTTTAGTAAAGGTCTTTTTAGTTTTTAGTAAAAGTTTTTAGTAAAAGGTCTTTCAGAATCACAATTAGTTCCCTTTTTTAGTCTTTCCTTTGTAAGTGAAATGGAAGGTCTGATTAGTGGAGAAATCAGTAATTTCCCTAATGAGGTTAAGTGATTAGATGAAGGAAATTCATGACCACAGTATGTCCTGGCCTACAAGCTCCATGCAGCAGTCTGTGCTTTCCAGGCTGGGACCAATTCAGCCTCCTGGCCATCATTTGTGCTTTTGCAGCTGGGATAGAAATATGCTTATTTCACTGACCACAGGACTGTCAGGATGATTCTTGGCTGTCACACAAGGGAAGATCTCCTCCAAGAGGCTGTGCTTTCCTGGTTGTGCCTGCTTGGACACTGCAATGCCGGTGCACACAATTTTCGGTATTTTCTTGTACACTCTGGGGCTGTGCGCTGCTGACAGAGCCTGCAGCAGAGCTGGGGGCAGACCCAAGGCTGCTTCAGTGTCCCCTGGAGAGCTGGTGCTCAGGGCTTTGAACACCTGACATCTTCTCTGCCCTGGTTCGCCCAGCAGGACCCGCAGCGCCCTCGGCATCCTGGCTGCAGCCACTTTCTCTAACTGTAACTCAAAGCTTCCCTGATGGATTTCCTGCCCCGTTTTGTAGCCTGACTATTTTAATTTTTGATTTTCCCGCTCTGGCTGGAGGCTGGCAGGGTCTGTCTCCTTCCTGCCCGCTCAGCCCCAGCGGATTTCAGTAGGAGCAGTTTAACGAACGCCAGCCCTGGCGTCATTGTGCCGCATTGTTTTTGTGGGTGTCTGCACCTTTCAAACCGGCCCCAATTAGAAGAGCGGGGGAGAGAAGAGGGAGGGAAAAGAAAGGAAGCAAATAGAGGCAAAATGATTCGGTTTTCAGCAAATGCGCAGGCTGTTTGTCAGACAGATGGAGCCCCGCCGTGGAGGGCTGTGCTGAGCCTGGCCCCGAGCAGGTGGGTATTTTGGAAACCAGGAGCGGCTCGTCCCGCTAATTCGCGGCCACGCGGCTCACACAGGACATATGCTGATTACAGCTCGCCTCAGCTCCTGCTGCTGCAGGCATCAGAACGTGTCCACCCCTCCCCACCGGGCTTTAAAGAGAAATTGCTGGAATAGAAACAAAGAGAAAAGTTACAGACACTTGTTGCGTTGGAGTGGGCAGGACAAATGAGGGTTTATAGAGCCACCCAGACACGATTTCACTGAAGTACTAATTGCCAAGTGCCTTTCATTAAGAGACCATCGTGGCTGTCCCAGCAGCATTTTGAACATATATGCAGATGGGCAGATGGCCCTTTGCTGTGGTAGAGGCAGACACATCTAGTGTTACAGATGGATTATTATGTTGATTCATCATGAAAAAGAAAAACTTATCTCACAACAGGGCACTCGTTGGAGCACAGTTCCTCCTTGAGCTTATGTTTCTTCTCAGAATTGCCAGCTTTTATTGCTTGAAATACAGTTTTCAATCAGCAAGGCTAGTGTTTTTCCTTCTGCGCAGCATAAAAGAAAAAGTTCAAGGGCCTGTCTAAGAGTAAAAGGGTCCTTTGGGAAACCTAGAAGGTGTTGTGTAACTAGCTGCTGCTGGGCAGGGAGGGCACCTTTCCTAAGTGATACCAACTCTTCATCTTTCTTACTCGTGCTGAGCTGTGGTCATTCCTAGGTCATTGTCATCAGAGCATCATGTTGTCCTTATGGGAGAGGAAACAGTTTAACAGAAACATCATGTTGTCCTTATGGGAGAGGAATCAGTTTAAAGCTGAAGTTAATTTGCCCAAAAGATGATGGTTTAGCCCCAGGCACCATATATTGGGTTGGTAGATATGAGTCCAAATCCCTGATCCACCACTATGGTGGGATGAAAATGGAACTTCCACAATGAATGCTGAGAAGATGCAAAGGCTGCAGGGTGCCTTGCCTGGTTATTTTGAGTGATAAAATAACTTTGTGCTGTGTGGGGGCAGAGGAAATGTGAGGGCTGCTTGCCCCAGGTCCAAGGGGAACAAGACAATGGCAGAGGTGGATGGGTGAGTTATGTCAGACCACAGCTTTCCTTGGGAAATCATTCTTTTTGCTGCTCCATAGTGATCATCCCGGGCTGCATATTTTGTCAGAGTCTTCTCTAAGGTAGTTCTTTTCCTGTGGCCATCCTCCATGGGACACTGGAGAGTCAAGTACAGCCTCTCATCACCAGCTACATTGCAGTTGTGACAAGAATATCACTCTTGTTTCACCCTGTTTAAATAAAATGGAGGGGGAAAAAAAATCTCATTTTCTGCTTGACCTTGATATCTGGATGTGGAATTTTGCATCCATTAGAGAAAGTCATTTCCTGGTCCTTATCTACGCAGCTTTTGTAACTGGGTGCTGTCACCCTGAGCAGAGCTCTACCAGAAGTTTGGCCAACAAGAGAAAAGTAAACAAAATATGAACTTGGAGATATGAAATCTGGAGCTGCACCTGTTGCAAACAAGGTTATTCTGAGGCTGGCTGCCCCACAACTGAGGTATGCCTCCCTGTGATTGTGTCACTCTGCAGTAGCTGTCTGTCCTGAAATCACAACTTCTCCCTTTATGAGGTGTGGTTTAGCACACCCACCACCCTAGGGAGGTCTGGGCAGTTGAAAATCCTCTGATCGCTCTGGCATTTCTCCAAATAAAGGGGGAATTTGTGTGCCAAACCCTGAAAATTAGCCTCCAGAGACAGCTTAAATTTGCCAGTTGTTACTTGGGCAGATGTGCCTCCCACCAAGGCTGGACTCAGGATTTCAGATTTCCAGATGTGTCCAGACAGCCATTAGATGTTTGAGTGTCTGGTTCACAGGCTGCCTCAATGAGACCTGTCAGGGTTTGGGTCCAAACAGCCCCCTGGTTTCCTGCCCATGGGGCTGGGAGCTGCTGGGGACTCCAACATGTGATGAAAGCCTGCAGATAAGGGATATCTTCAATAAATAAGCACAACACTTATCTGTGGTTGCAGAACAGACAATCATGGAAGGCAGCAGAATTTAGAATAGACACACATGTAAAATACCAGGAAAAAGTGGTTATATAACATGAAGAAATATTGCACAATGCAGGGAAAGGGATATAGTCCTTAAAACAGAAAATGACCTTTTGGTTTTAGTTTCTGAATGACATCAGCTGAGATTATGCAACGGTCGACCTGTCTGTGAAACAGGGCAGTTGATACTTACCTGCATCCCCAGCACAGGAGTCCACAATGAGTGTTTGCAAGGCGGTTGGAGGACTTTGGATGAGTGACTGTGCAGTACAAAGACAGGCTCTAGAGCCTCGTCAGCAAGGAGCAGCAGCCAGGGCCTCCACGTGTCTGTGCACAGCCCCACGTACCCACCAACAGCTTTCCCAAAGGAATGTTGTGGTTCCAAACGTGCACCAAACACAGCCCACTGCTAATTACTGAACCTCACCCTACAGTGCCCACCCTACAGATGTGTTTGGCATATGAAAAGAAGGAAATGGTTTTTGCACTGGGCATACAAATCCAGGCTTGATATCTGCTGTGGGTCTTCCTGGCCTTGGTTTCATCCTATCAGAGCACAAAAATATATCTGCTCAAATGTGTCACCTGTACCTAACAACATTAACTTCAGAGGTCCCTGCCCCTGCAGTTGTTTGATGCTGCCAGTGTGACATTATTTCCCAAGCTCCATGGGAGGCAGAACAGTGAAGTGACTGTAGGCACAGGAAGATGTTTAGGGCAAGGTTTGGTAGAAGGTCTTTGCCTTCAGCTGCTCCCACTCTCACTTTTATGACCTGATTTCTCAAAGAACCTCTTGGATCTAGGGAAAAATCCAGGCTGTTTATTTGCTGTGCCTGCCTGGGATTTGAAATACACTTTGAAAATATGGCCCAAATATTTATTCCATAACTAAAAAGAGGAAAAATTGTATTTCTTGGAGTTATAATTGTCAAGGAAATGCTGGTGTCTTTGTTATCTGAGGCAGAGCCCTTGAGACTTCTCACGTCTATATTTTGCTGAGAGGCACTATCCTCCCATATGGCTCAGGAAAACAAGGCAGTCAAAGCAAAGACTGAGCGAATCATAGGATAGCAGTGATAACATCTTCTGTGGGGCTTATAGTGACCTCATTGCTTTGCACTGTGATTTGGTTGGCTGTTTTGAAAAAGATAGAGTGAATAAACCAGGGGGAAACAAGCAGCCCATCAGTTTGAGGAAAACGACAAGAGAAATTCTTTCTAGGAGCTTGTTTCTGTAAAAAGGAGAACCTTTAGCTGTCTGCAAAGAACGGGCTTGAGCTGGCAACAAGATTTGAAGGTGGAAGACAGCATGAGCGTTGGGGTTCTGCTGCCTTTGAAGCCATCTTTGTGCCAGAGAGAGCTGGAGCTTCTCTGCAAAAAAAACCCAAAAAATTCAGGCTGGTGTTTCACAGAGAGAGCTGATAAGAGCAAGTGGAGATAAACAGGTGTCTTAAAATGCCTTCTGTGTATCCAGGCCAGGATGAGAAAAGGGGAGCTCTTTTCTCTGCTGACTGTAAAATCAGGAAGCAACATCTGCAAAGTAGAAGTTATGTTAATGTTTGGTAGGGTCCCATCCACTCTGGCTGAGGTCTCCTTTTTTCTAGGTGATTCACATCATCCACAGCCTCCATCCTCCTCTCCAGCTTGCAGAATTCCAGTTTCCAAGCTGTCAGCCCCACTGCATAAAGGAAGGCGCTGGCTCAGTTTGTTAAGACCATGCTGAACATTTATAGCATAGAATGAAAAAGTAAAGGTGAAATGTGCAGCCCAGGGCTCCCAGTTCTTTCTTGTGTGCTCCTGGGAATGGAATTTTTGTCCATTGGACTTGAGCTGCTCTAAAAAGCACAGAACAAAAGCTGATCTTAAAAGTGATCCGCAAAGGAATAAATGGCAGGCTCACTCTTTGTTATTCATGTATGGTGCTCAAAGAGCACTTGAAATGGTTGGGATTTTCTGCTGAACATTTTCTTTTTTTACAAATTCTGCTTGGGTTTTGTGGGGTATTTGTTTTAGCAGTGGTTCAAGCATATGTCCCTCCTGAAAAACGTTATGGCTGGCTGGGAAACCCATACATTAATAACATGAGGGGACACATGAGAGTGAAATGGGCAGAAATGGGAAAAGCTGGGTGCTTGGAGGAGTGATATTCTCCAAGAGGCAGCCTGGCTTTTGTCTCTTACTTAATTTTATTCCTGCCTGCCCTGTGCTCTGTGCCACACGATTTACTCACTGAAACATGCTCAGCAGCTGTATTCACAAGCTGGCATAAATTTATTTTCATCTGCTGGCCAATTACACCAACTGCCTCAACTGTTGTTTATTTTCTTCTGTTGCATCCTCTTGAGTTACTGTTAACAGTGTCCCTTTTGAGTAGAGATGGGCTTTTTGGCACGGGGGCCTGTCGGCCTGCCAAACTAATGGACCATATCTGTTATTTAACTTGTTGTAAAGGCTCCGGTTTCAGGACAGCTTGCAGTTGCTGTGGCCACCTGTAGCACATTGGCAGGGCTGGAGGCCACTGCCCATGTGGGACGTGTCAGCCCAGCTCAAGAGGGTCCCTTGGCACCGACCTGCCCACAGGGGACACCTTTGGGGTTTGCCTTTTTGGGGAACAAGGACACCCTGCCCTTCTGTGGCTGTGTCACCTCCCTGGGCTGTGCCAGGGGAGCCTCACTGCCCATGAGGTGCCAGCTCTCAGCAGCTCTGGAGGCTGCTCCTCTGGCCAGAGAGGGACCTGACCATGGGAGGGAAGAGCCCCACAAGGCAACAGCCCCTGAATGCCCAGGAGTGGGGAAGAGGTTCAGTTAAAGGAGGAATTAGCCTGAAAAGCTGATTAGGGAAAGGACACCTTTCATGCAGGGCAGCTGTAACTCTGCCCCATTTTGAGAGGAATCTCTGTGTACCTGTGAGACCAGCAAGGATGAGCTCCTACCTTTGCAGGATGCTTTGGGCACACAGCACTTGGACCCTGCAGGGTCTCCTCTGATTATTTCTCTTATCTTTGTAGGATCTGCACTTGCGCTTCTAAGCTAGGCCTCACAACTACATTTGCCTGTTTCAAGGGAAAAATGGCCCTTGTGTTTGCAAACTGAGGTTTGGCTCCTATTTAAAAAGAAATAATCCTAAACAAGAGCCATGCAAGCGTTAGTGCAGGAACAAGGGCTCTGCAAGTGCCACAACAAATGCTGCCTCTCCTTGCCAATGCAATCTGGACAGGGCAATGTCTTTCCATAACTATTTGGCCACATGCCTGAGGTTTGTAGGCTAAAAGTGTTCACAGATGAGCATGACAAGCAAACTCAGCAGCCTTGAGGGGTGAGATCTTCATTCCCTTTGAGTCACTTTCATGAGAAACCCTGTGTGATCCCATGGCAGCAGGGTCTCATTTCTAAACGTGCCTTTGGCTCCTTGACAGCCATGACTCTGCTGGACGCAGGAGCCGCCTGCATCCTTTTAAGAGCCACAGTTTCAGTGGGTGTTTGCCTTTGCTTGGAGGCCTGTGGCAAAAAGCTGTGCCCTGAAAGCATCCTCTGAGGCGTTTGCCTTTCTGTGCCCCAGAGAGGGGCAGGACACTGCAGCAAACCTGGGCCTTGTGCTGCCAAGTTCGGAGCCATTTTCTTCTCCCGAGTGCTCGAGGCTCTCTGGAGCAGAGGTTGCACTGGAGGCTCACCCACAGCCCTCAGAAATAAATAGTAGACAGGAAAGACCCTCAGGGCCCACAAGATGGAAATTGAGCCTGCTCTTACCTTTTGTTCTTCCCCTCCCCTTTTGTCTCCAAACTAACAAGGTGTCGCTTGATTTGTTGCTCCGAGAGCTGCCAGATGGAAGTGATGGAAGTGGAACTCCTCCTTCCTTCAGGGCCTGTGGTGGGGCGCAGCAAGGCCTGAGGTGAGCAGGGAGGATTGGGGGGCTCAGCTCCCTGCATGGCTGAGCTGGGCCCCATTTCCATCTGGGGACACGGGACATGCCTCCTGCAGCCACACCCATGGCACACTCAGAGGAGGACAGACTGCCAGTACCCCACAGCCATTGTGGGGTTTTGGGGTACAAGGGTGCGGGGCCTTATCTCAGCCCACTGTCACTTTTTGTTTCGTTTCCTTCCGTAATGTTGCTGATGTGAAGGGGAGGGAAGGCTTTTATAATGAAATGTTCTCTCCAGCATTTCACTGCAGTCTCCCAGAGCACCAGAAAGTGGTCAGGAAATCTTCCCCTGTGCTAATAAGGCTTGTCCTGCTCTGAGGGGACAAAGAGCCATGGCAGGAATCAGCTCTCTCAAAGTAGATCTCTTCAAAGTTGAGCAAAAAGGGCTGGTCCTCTTCTGTGTGAGCTATTCCATTCCTTTCAGATTTAACTGGCCTCTGAAAATATGAATGTATGAGAAAATTCAGTGATACAGAATTTGTCCTGGAGACTGGAGGCATGGTACAGTCATAAGGACACCCAACTTGTGTATCCCTAAGTTGTGAACAAGAAGTGGGAGTGAGAGCTCTGCTGCATGCCTGAATTACCAGGTCTCATTTCTCTCCACCTGGCCTCTTCTATCCCCACAACTCCTTCCTGTGAGGGTACATGCCCTGATCCCCTGTGTCTGAGACATCTTCAGGCACCCATGGGGCTTTGAGCCTTTTCCAGGGGGAAGAAGAGCTCTTTTCTCATGGCCTAGGTAAGCTCCTGCCAGCAAGCAGTGCCACACAATGCAGATTCCAGCTCCTCAGGTTCTCTAAGGCTTCAGCTGCCTTTCTGTAAGTCACCTCCAGCACTTGGCTCTGCACCCACAGAGACTCCTGACTCCCCTTTGTCAGCTGGAGTCCCACTGAAACCACAAAGGGAGCTTCCTTCCCAGACCCCTTTTCCTCCTGCCCAAGACTCCAAAAGAGTGTGTGAGGGTTTGGATCCATTACACATCTGCAAGACACTTGGCTGCAGAGAGCCAAGGCTGTTTTACTCAGTGGGGGTGAGGTGGTTAATGACTAACTTGTAAAACCGCTCGCTGCATGGGTGAACCTGAGTAGGTGTTTTCAGAAACAGCTGAGCCAGTTTCCCCTGTCAGGATGGGCTTGGGTGCCAGCCAACTTTCCTGTCACACTCTCTGCTTGCAAAACTTTGTGGGGTTGAGTTTTGGTTTCTGAAACCTGTCAGGCACAACTAAAACGCAGAAGTGGCATTGCTTGGGTTTGCAGGACTCCGTAACAACATTCTGTAAGAAGTACAAGTCGAAATACCACTGCCAAAAATAGTACTGCATCCATGATTACACACTGGTTATACTAGGAGCAGAAGCCCAAATCCATCTGGAAGATGGTTGTCATACCAAGAGCTCAAGGGTCTGTACAAAGTGTCTGGAAATCCAGATTTGAGAATGGGTGGGAGCTCTAGGATGTCATTTTGACATCCTAGCTCTTAATAACCTACATTGTAAAACTTCCAGTATATTTAAGCACTTTGTATGAAAATCTTTCTAGAAAGGGTTGTCCATCAGACATAAATTTCTTCAGAAAAACACTTGGCAGTTCAGGTCTCTGCCTCTTAGGGCAACATGTTGCCCAGAGATGGAGAAAGTTCTTCATGATCCAAGAGGCAGACAGCTTCACAGCTTTTCTTTCACTGGACTCATTACCTGGGAACAGTTACAGGTGAGTCAGATTTTGTGCCCCAGGCCTGATTTGGCCCATGGAATGCAGTGTGCCCAGGCCTTGTCCTCCAGGCTGTTGAACCTGCCACAGCCCCTGACACTATTTTTCCTGCACAGAGCAGAGATTTGTAGAGCAATTAGCTCTCTTACAAAACTGGAAATAGGAGTTTCCACCCACTGATACTATTAATAAGTAGACAGTAGTGGCCTTGAACTGGAATCCCTGCTGTTCCTGATGCCACTGGAAGACTACATGGTTGTTACAGTCCTGTCATGGAGCCTGTGGGTGTGAAAGATGTTGAGCCACTTTTGTTGAGCCATTTCTCTTTTATTCTTATCACACTTGAGCACTTGTGAGTCAGAGGTCTGTCTCTTGCTTTCTTCCCTTCTCTCACTCTCCCTCTGCAGGCTGAAATTGGGGGGTTTTTGGGTGGACTTGTCATGTTTGAAATTTGGCCATGCAGAATGAAATATTTAAGTGGTGTCAGGCTGCTAGTTGTCCTGTCTCCTGCACATGTTATGGGTGGCACCTGGGTGCACCTGGGTATGAATTGTGCATAGTTATGCTTTTTGCAAGTAACCCGTGCCAGGGTCAGGGGAAAGCCAACCCACGGATGGAGCAGCCAGCTTCTGGTGTCACTGCATGTGGGGACACACCCCACCATCAGCTCTTTGCAGGCTGCAGAGCTCATGCAGTCACTTGGCACACAAATGCCACTCCAGGTCTCTGATCAGCATTTCTCTCCGCACAATTTGAGGGTGTGCAATGGACTTTTAATTTTGTTCTCTGCCCTCTCCTGATAAATGCTATCACTCTTTGTTTCAAAGCCTCTGGCCTACAATTTCCAGACAATTATTCACAATTATTCAGTTCTTTTTCTGTGTATGGCTAGGATGATTTCTCCCACATAAATTAATCTGTGTTTATTGATACTGACTTTTAACTGTGGCTTCATTGCCTGGCTATTCATTGTCATCTTTCCACCATAACTCACATTTAGGCTTAGATCAGAAAATCTTGAATAACTTTAAATAATTGATCATTGGTCATTTCCCCCCTCACTCATTCTCTTTCCAGATGACTGTGATTGCACTAATCACCTGAAATTCCAGCACAGGTTACAAGGTGTTGGGGGACTTTCCAAGAACTCTTCTTCTGTTATATGTGTCAGAATGTACAAATAGATGCAAAAATATGGAGCCATATGTGTATGTGTGCATTCATACCATTCTTCTTTTAACTTCCTATGTTTTAAGGTAAGAGTTTTTTATAGCCCATGACAATAAATTATTTGGAGATTTTACCAATAATCAGTGTTTTTCAAAACCCAGGTGCAGTGAATCAACCCAGCTGCTCTGTCTCTGATGGTTGGCAATCATTCCAAAATATCTGATAGAATTTTGAGGAACAACTTTGCAAAAACTATGTTTGTTTCCATTGATTGATTGATCCATTGAACAATTTGTTGACAGAATCACAGACACACTGGTTGGGAGGGACCTCTGGTGATCCCTAATCCAGCCTCCATCCAAAGCTGGCCACAAGAGGTGAGGTCAGCACAGCCTTTGTGCCACCTGCTCTGGAAAACCTCCAGGGGTGGAGTTCACACCCCATCTCCAGCTGCAGGTTCCAAAGCTGCCAGGCTGAGCCTTGAGCTGCAGCTGGAACCTGCTGTGCTCCCCTTTATTGCTGCCTCTTGCTCTACCCTCTTCCACTGGCAAGAAGAGTTTGTTTCCATTACTTATGGCTTTTCTTTCAGTAGTTTCAGTTTTTGGATTTTCCATCCTTGAAGAGACTTAAAAGTGGAGCAGGCAGCTCTGAAGGTGACACTATTTCAAACAAGGGTTGGCATAGGAGTCTCCAGAGGTGCCTTGCATCCTAAATTATTTCATGATTTTGCAATTAGGCTGAACTCTAATAGGTTCCTCCACAAGAGACATCAGTCCAAGGTGACATACTGGGAGGTGTCATCTTCTGAAGCACAGTTCTGGCATCCCAGGTACTGTTGGAAATCTTCCAGGCACGTAGCCTTGAGGATCCTTGGCATGGTGGAGCAATGCAAACAGGCAGCCCGTCCATGTGTGCTGTCCGTGTTTCTGGGACGTGCCTGTCTTGAGCAAGAAGCTGTAAATTGATATTTTGCCACTCTCTTATCTTGGATTGCCACTCCATTTCTGGATCTGGTACTTTTTATAATAACATAGTGTCTGGAAGACAAGGCTCATGTCAGCCCTTACCAGCAGGGCATTCTCCTGGAGATAAAGAGCTGGGAAGCAGCATGGAGGAGCACAGAATCCTATCAGAGCCAGCAGCAAAACACTGAAATGCTGAAATAATTCAACATCTGCTTGGAGCAAGAGCTGTCCATATGAAAGACACTGATCTGTCACAGACTTTCAGGCTGCAAGGGACTGTGATGTTCTTTCAGTCTGACCTCCCCCATGTTCAACCACACATCATTTTCTATCAAGCTCAGGTATTCCAAATGAATTTGTGTTAAAACTCTTAAATGAAGGACTGAAGGACCTAATTTCTGGGAGATCCTCACAGCTGGGAAAAATACTCTCTATTTCAGTGCTTTAATTGGGCTTCCACCCTCTAGGTTTGTGTTGGGGGCTTGTTTTCATTTGCCGGGTTTTGTTTTGTTTTATTTCTTTCTGGATTAAGCATTCTTCTATTGCCAGGGTAAGTTTGGTTTCCAAGAAATATTTTGACTAACTTTCTCACCTTTCTAATACCCTCCATAGAATCCAGAAGAACTATTTGTGCCTGGGCTGTAGACATTGCAGATAACCTTGACCTTTGCTTGTTTCTGCTAATGGTGATCCTCTGTAAAACAGATAATTCCACTTCCCTCCCTCTCACAGGTGTTGGCTGTTCAAAAAAAGAGACCATTAACATTTCTCAAATGCTACAGAGGGAAGCCAATATTAAAGCAGTCAAAGATCAGAGGCTGGATATTGCATTCCCAAACATGGTTTAGTGCAGCAATCTTATCTACTAGAAACTAAATTCTCTGATAGCACTAGGAGATATGAGCTATATTTTCATATATGGATATTGTTGTTCTGCATGAAAAGGGGTCATCTAAAAATGGTTGTGTACATCAATAACTGCATACACTTGAAAAAGAGAAGGTATTTGGTGAGAGCAGGGGTTAATTGTTTCACTTGTAAGGGACCTTGGGATAAGGCACTGCAGACCTTGTTAAGAGTACTTCTCATAGGAAAAGGCTTTTAGAAATGTAAAAACAGAAGCTGGTCTGTTTGAGTCAGTTCATCTGTTTACTCTAGATGGGTCTTTTACTTGTAATGGAGCCAGTCATCTCAGCTATCAGCCACACCATTTACAGTCAAAGGCTAGACCAAAATAGCTCCTAGGTCCTCCTGATTTTCTATTTCTGTCAATGATCTACTTAAATGCTGACTCTATCCCACTGAGGACTCTCGGATCAATCTAACTGGCTGAGCATCACTGAGCTGCACGGCGGAGAGGATCACCTCCCTGTATTTGAAATAAACGTGTGTGAGGTGTCCTTGGTGGGCAGGCCTGGCCCTGCAGGGCACGGCCGGGGCCTGCTCTGGGCTCCAGCTCAGACAGGGCTGGGGTCTCGGCCCTGCTGCTCTGGGGTGCCGAGTGCTGCGCAGGGATGGGCCAGGGGATGCTCCCCCGGGCCACCTGCCATGCTGGAGGCACCAGGGTGGATTCCCTGTCCTGGCATGACTCAGTGCTGTGGCAGTGCTCTCAGCCACGCGTCAGGGAGCAGCCCCTGCCCTCAGCTCAGCTGTGGCCATTGCCTGAAGGCCTGAGGAGGCGCTCCCTGCTCTCCACCATTTCTGGCTATTCATAAGTGATGTAGGTGGCTTTATTTATCTGCTGCTCCAAACACAGTGCAGAGCTGGTATTTGGGCTTGAGCAGCAGCCCAGAAATCCATCCAAATTTCCATACACAGGGACTGAAAGGCTAATGCCTTTGCCTTTCTGCTGCCCTGTTGACAAGTTATCATCAGCAGAGCTGTCTCCAAGTCTGTATTGCAGAAATAATTTATCCTCTGTGGCAAAAACAGATATTGAATGAGAAATATGAGCCCTCTTCCAGATTATTCCAGGGTGAAGGCTTTGGTCATGTGTCTTGTGTAGCTCCTGTAGATCATTTGTACGTTGACACAGAGTGGTTCAGCATTAACCAGCATTAATCAGTAATTATTTAGCTGATTATTTTCAGCTAAGTAGAAATGCAGAAGAGGTTGGGTCCAGCTATCAGAGTGATTCTCTGCACACCTGCCTGTGTAGTGTCAGAGTCTCACTTCTGACTTCCAAAGCAGGAGGAGATTTTTTAAAATCTTCCCAGAGCCCACCATTGTTGTTTATGAGACTATGTGTACTCTAAAAGGAAGTTATGAAAAACAAGTATCCTCTTTATTTTTAAATGTAACTACCTAAAACTGATGAGTCCTCATGTCATCTCTGGGGAAGGGATTGGGCCAGGTGTGTGTTTGGGAGCTGTTGGGCACATCAGGGGGAATGTGCTCAGTGGCACTGAGTGCTCACAGCCTTGGTTTTGTGTGGAGAGCACATGCACACTGAGCAGAGTTATTTAATAAAAACCAAATCCCAGCACCTTGGGACCAGACACAAGAAAGTCCTGGCAGTTTGGTCACAGGTCCCATGTAAGGTCATAACTGACCATGGCAAAACGAACAAGTTCTTTAATGTTGTTATGTATTACTTTAATTAATTACACACTGATTTGTTGTTTTGAAACACCTACCATGCATAAAAGCAAGGTAAATCTATCTGGCTCGTCCTCCTCTCCTTCCCTGTACAGCTCACAGTGTCAGACTGGAGGCATCCCATAACACCCTCCACATCAGTGCAGCATCCAGCAGCTCATGTGTGGGGCCTCCCCATCCCTATTAATTGCATTTAAATACCCTTGGGGGCATTTAAATATCCTGTGATGGTCCTGTTTGCAAACCCAAACAGTTTATGGTCAGAGCAAACAAAATCTTATTGTTCTCCCATGTAGTATGGGATGCAAATTGCTCTACATTTTTGGGGGTGGAAGGGACATTAAATATTATTCCAACCTCCCTGCTTTGAGCAGGAGCACCTTTCACTGCACCAGGTTGTTAAAAGCCCCACCCAACCTGGCCCTGAGTATCTTCAGGGAAGAAGCATCCAAGACATCTCAGGGCAGTCTGTGCCTCACCACATTAGCATTAAAGAATTTCTTTCTAACAGCTAAACTAAATCTGTGTCTACCATCCTTCAATTTAAAGCCATTCTCCCTTGTCCTATCCACACAAACACTTGTAAAGTCTCTCTTCAGTTCTCTTGTGGCCCTTTAGGTACTGGCAGGCTGCTCTAAGGTCTCCCTGAAGCCTTCTCTCTTCTCTTCTCCAACTCCTTCAGCCTATTTTCACTGCAGAGGTGCTACAGCCCTGTGAGCATTCTCGTGGCCTCTTCTGGACTCACTTCAGCCGGTCCATGTCCTTCTTATGCTGGGGATCCCAGAGCTGGATGCAGCTCTGCAGGTGGGGTTTCACCAGAGAAGAGGAGCAGAACCCCCTCCCTCATCTGGTATCTCTCCTTTGTACCCTCTGGTGAATGTATTCAGTTTAATCACAGTGTCCCTTTCTGCTCTTTTTCTCTTCTGTCTCATGTCTTGCCAGTTTTATATCACTGTGAACATTTGGGGGTTTTTGTTGGAGAAAAGTGAAGCAAACAACATTAAATATGTTTTACTTCTCTAGGTCATCTGTGCCACTCCTGTTCCTCATTAGGTAATGGGCTGATGCCTGCTGCTGTCCTTCTCTTACTTTACTATATTTATAGCACCTTTCTCCTTGTATCCTAACACTCCACACTGGTTGTAATTCATTTAGCACTGAAACCTTTGTGCCCTACATGCTTATTTTATTCCTTGATCTCATCCTCAGTAATGTGACCTCATTCTTCTTTTTAAAATTATTCTTCTGGGACTCTCCTATCCTTACCCTACCCTCTGGCTATCCACAGTGGGTAGAGGTGGATTGGTGAGCTGTTGTCATTATATTGCAAGAGTTCTATATCACTGTATTGTAAAAGTTCCATATTGCTGGAGTTTTGTACCTCCTTGATGTTTCTTGTAGGCAGCTCCTCCAGGCACTGACTCTTCCTTGTCCTCACAGCAGCCAACTGACCCCAGTTCCCCTCAGCCAACCAATCCACTCTTTTATAACACTCTTCTTGTTGGCTGCAGGTGTGGCCTGTTCAAATCAGGCCTGCTCCTAGTCTTTAGTGATTAACCCAGCCGCAACTCTTTAGGGGATAAGATTACATTCTATACCACCTTCATTTACTGATATTCTATCCCCCTACAGTGAACAATGTCCCCTGGCTCAGATGCTTGCTGCCTGTGAGGACAGCTCCTCGCCCCTGGCCCTGCTGAGAAACCCTTGTGAAGATGTGGGATCTCACTCAAACAGCAAGGCTTTATCCAGCACTTAGGTTGTTCCAAATCCTCCCAGCACCCTCAGGAAGGGGATGTGCCCCAGACAGAGGATGAGAGCAATGATTGTCCCCTGCACTCAGTGCTGGCAGGTCACACCTTGAATCCTGGATTCAGTTTTGAGCCCCTAACAACAAAAAGGGTATTGAGGTGCTGGAGTAAGTCCAGAGAAGGGAAATGAGCTGGGGATGGTGTGGAGCACAGATTTTACAAGAAGGAGCTGAGTGGACTGGAGGTTTGGCATGGGCAAAAGGAGGCTCAGGAACTTCTCACTCTCTACAACTCCCTGAAAGGAGGTTGTAGTGAGGTGGGGCTCAGGCTCTCCTGCCACATAACAAGTGACAGGACAAAAGCAAATGTCCTCAGGTTGCACCAGGGGAAGTTTAGATGGAATATTAGTAAAAATTTCTTTACTGCAAGGGTGGTCAGGCATTGGAATAGGCTGCCTAGGGCAGTGGTGAAATCACCATTCCTGGAAGTACTCAGATGTGTGTGGATGGGGCAGCTGGGGACATGGTTTAGTGGTGATCATGGTGGTGTTGGGTTAACAGCTGGACTCAGTGAACTTAAGGTCTTTTCCAACCCTAATGTTTCTATGATTCTATATATCAGGCACATTCCAAAGGAGATCCTCGGTATCCCATGCTGCTGACATGTTGTGACAGCCAAGGGTGGGGAATGGTGGACCTCAATGCCACCAGCAAAGGACAAGGGAGCATCCAGAGAGAGGTGATCAGGGCATTACAAAAAAGTCTCTGCCCCCGATCAGTGAGGAAAAGCCTCATTTGCCCTCCAGTTGTCATGTCTGATGGATACTTTAATGTCAGCTAAATACTTGGTTCTGTTCTGCAGCCGAGATGAGCGTTTGCCTGTGCAGATGCTCTGCAGCAAAGTTAAAGCGATGCAGATCTGCCTTGCTCCACTCCTCCTCCCCACTCACACAGGAACCAACGCTTCCCAAAGCCACCTCTGTAAAGCCTGCAGCGAGTTAACACGGCACTGGCAGAAGTGAGGCTGTAAAAAACAATGTTTAAAATGTTAAAATAGATATTTCCTCTGGCAACATCATCTGACATAGAAAGCCCCGTGGTACAGTGACTCAAACAGTGTGTCCGGTCAGTGTGTGCTGCAGGAGGGGGATGCTGGGGCAAGGGAGTCTCCCCCATATTTGACTTGCTGAAGACATGAGGGGGTTGTAGCCTTACCTGTTCCCTCCCAGGGCTCAGCAGCTCTCACTCTGGAGTCCCTGCAGTGCTCTGCTTTACCCAGCAGCAGCTGAAATGCCTTAGGGTATTTCCTGCAACCTCAGCGGGGGCGGCCCTTAGAAACACTGGTAAGGGAATAATTAAAAAAAATTAAAAACAAGCAGATAAAGAACTGATCGCAGCCCCAGTACAAGCAGGACACAAAAAAACCCTTTACATTTACAATTACAGCCCTCTAGGTAGGACACCAAAGACTTGCTCTGTCCAGTCTGGGCTTGGTGAAAACCACAGTGGTTCTGCTAAGACTTAGTCTCTCTATGTAGTTTTCCTCCACAATATAAGGTGTCAAATGGTTTGCAAAATGTTTGTGATTGCATTGATACATGCTGGCTGTACTGGCCGTGCCTATTCTTTGGGAAGTGCTTCCTCAAAACTTTTCCTCTCTGAGACTGCAGGGACTCAGGACTCAGAAGGGAAGGGAAAGGAAAGCTGTTGTGATTTCTGGAACAGGGTGTTCTATTTCAGGGCACCCAGAGGCAAATAGCTCCAGAGAGCCCTGTCTCTGTCATTAGAGACCGCAGTTAATGCAGGGCTGAGAACAGAAATCAACAACACTCATGGACCCCTTTTCCAGCCTTTCTAGATGAAAACCTGATTGTAAAATATTTTGAAGATGAGTTTTTATAACACTCACTTATCACATATATGTCTGAGTACAGTGGTGTGTTGAAGCATCAGTTTTAATATCACAGCACCACTCTACTACTGACATGTCCCTAAATGATCTCATTTATCCAGAAAAGGTTGGGGTTTGGTGCCTTAATTCCTTAAATTCAGGTAACTCCAAGGAGTTTCCCAAAGTCAGCCGTGAGCCTGGGGGAGGATCAACAGGGCTGGTTATTTTTCAGCCCACAGCTGATCCAGGCCCTGGCTGCTGCCTGTCTCACCCAGCGAGACCTTGGTTGAACCAGCCTGGCCCCACCAGCCACCCTATCGGGTTGTGTGAATGCAATCTAAATTCAGCAAGCAGCCCTAATGAATGTTCCTTGTGTTTATTTGACTCACCGAAGATACGCATCGACCTAAGTAGTAAATCTCATGGTTGCATAGGAACTACAGGGATCAGTTCCTTTCCAAATGTGTCCTGGATAGAGCCCAAGATATCTAATACTGTGGGGAAAACACATATTGAGTGTCGAATAAAAGCAACAGCGGCTCTGCAACAAATGGCAACTTCCTCTTGGAAGAGTCAAAGATGGCTGTGACTGCTGCTGGTTTTAAATGTACTTTCAGATTATTAATAGAGACTATTTAAAATAGTTCCTCTCACTCCAATTCCCGCTTTAACTCATACCCCACTGCTAAACATACTGTGGCTTCTCCTGCTGATACACTCTCTAACAAATCACAGCCATGCATAGGTTTCCTTTCAGTATTTCCAATTTACTCTTTAATGGGAGACAAATGTGTCTTATTTGCTGACTGCTTAATGAGTCTGAAAGATTTTCCAGGCAGGCAGTGGGATGGTGCTTATTAGAGCTGCTTGCAAATTGTTTTACTTGCTTAAATCTGTGGTCATGGGATGTTCATTGGCACCTAGATGCTGGACTGGCTGGTGCAATACAAACATGCAAATTAGTGTACTATGTAAAGAAATAGAGATTTTGGTAGGGCTGTTTCCATTTCCACTTGACAAGAGTCAGAAACCAACATATTGAACTGACAAGATGTGCATGTAAATAGCTGCTTTGCTTGTGTAGTTGTAGGATAGTAATTGCTGTCTGGCTTCCTATTGTAGAAATTCACTGAGTAGCTGATCCTGGCAACTTCAGGTCTGTTGGATTTCATGCTCCTGAGCTTTACTATTGATTATTCAGAGGGACTCTTTGTTTTGGTGGCCATGCAAAGGAAATGTGCCCTCTTTGTGCATTTGTACATGTATTTTGGGACTGGATTTATTTTTCCTATATTTTTTTTCTAAGTGTGACGACTCCACCAGGAAACATTTCCAAGTGCAGACTCCCTGACATAAATATTTATATAATCACCTGCCTTTCCACCTGCTCCCAGCCACTGGGTCAGAGGTGGGAGGCATGGATTAGGGCTGGGGACGAGGGGAGATGCAGCAGGGAGAGAAGCTGAGGGGGCTGAGTTGAGGAAAGGGTGCCTGGGGCGTGAGAACGGCTGGAGCAGTTGAGGGAGGGCAAGGCATGGAGCCATGGGCAGGGGATTGGTAAAAACATACATAAAAAATTTCATTTGGGGTAGGATGGAAGCAGGCTTTCATTGGCAAATCTCTGGGTGTCCATCTCTCCTCCTTCACAAAGGAAGAGTGGTTTGTGGGTGCTGGGTTTTGTGCAGGCTGTGGCTGCGGGCGCTGCAAAGCAACAAAGAGCCAGATGCAGCGAGTTTGATCAGAGTCAGATGGGGTGTGGGGGAATAAAGCACCCCAAAAGAGGTGGTCATTGGAATAGAAACAAAAAGAGAAATTGTACATTGACCCTGAATTCATGTGACTCAAAAAAAAAAGGAATAAATCCCTCATTTTTCCAGCATGAAAACCTACACAGTTTTTAGAGACTAAAAGGCCTTAGATCTTCTTGCTTTGTCTTTCTTACTGCTAGTAGGGCATTCAGGCTTAAGAAACCCATTAAGGACATGCTTTCTCAGGGTATCTGAGGCTTTTTGCTGTTCAATAACAGGGAAAAAATGAATTAATATTATTCTCTTGGATTCACAAACTGAGAGAAGGAACTTTGAGGTTTTCCTCTCTTAGAAAAGTTTTACTTTTCAGCTCTCAACTGCACCAAAATTACCCACATTTAGTGCAGAATAGCGCTGTCAGTGTGCGTAGCATGTATTTGAAATATAGAGGCGTGCCAGATGAAAACCAGCAGTGTGAAATCACCAGTGCATCCGGAGAAAAAGGCCAGGACCAGCTCAGACCCTCTGGGCTGGCTGCTGGCAGGCTGCAGCCTGTGTGTGCTCCCCTCCACTCCCAGCGCCCTTCATTGCTCAGGCTGCTTTGAAAGACAAAAAGAAAGTTGGGAATCATACACTGACAGATGGTTCCTTGGTTAGTTACTCTTTATTTAGATGGAAACAACTGCGATTCATCAGCTTTTGCTTTTTTTTAAATTATAGCTACATCATGGTGAACTTTCAACTCCTGATCTATTTCTAAGGAGTATTGTGTGGCAAGTGTCTATTAATAACAAACCTTGGGCTGACTGGAAATTTCCTTTTTTCTATTCATATTCCAGTTTCTGAGACGTTTTCACCCAATTTTGTTTCACTTTTCAGTGAAAGAACTATCCAGAAACTTTTCCAGTGAATGTCATATTAAAGACATTGCTTACATGCCTATAAATAGAACATAGATATTTCTTTCTTATTCTTGGACTTGCTTTCTTTCTCTTAATTGGGAATTAATAGCTAATGAACTCCTTGTTTCTTATTTTGATAATGAACAGTTTTGATTGATTTTTTGGGGGAAATATGCTTGTATCTCCTTCCTAGGCATATCAGAGTTAAGTTGTATCTGTGAATTGTCCTTTTGAATAGTATTTTAGAAAACTCTATATGCATTTAAAGTTAAGATTGCCCAAAAATAACGTGTCTAGATCAAAGTCTGAAACAAAGATTTAGAATGATTGACTTAAATTTGAAGAGTGGCTGTGTGCAATAAATGGAAAAAACTTGTATTACATTCCTGCTCATGCCTAGAGGTTCATTTTCCTTTTGGGTTGATGTAGGATTTCACTGCATGTCTTAGACCCAAGTAAATAGTGATTTCTCCAGGATTCACTAATTAAAGGAAAATCCTGTTTAAAAAAATCCAAACAACGAGAGATTCAGATTCTTTGGGGGTTTTTGTTTAACATTTCCTACCATCCATCATTACAGGCCTGCACCAGAGTTACTGCAAACAAAGCTGCAGATGGAGTAGTGTCCAAATTTTCTTTTACAGATGTAGGGGAGACTTTCACTGATACATTTTTTCCAGCAGCACAAACTCAAAATATCAGAATTATTCACTTTTTCAGGTATTAAAGTGGGTTGAATTTAAAAAAAAGATTGCTACATTGGTCTTTCAAAAATACATTAAATTATTTTAGATTTGAAAAACAGAAGGGGACCATGTCTATGCTTAGTTACCATAAAGCACTTAATGCATCTATGGCTATTCATTTCTTAAGGAATTCATTCTGATTTTTTTGAGGGGAAAATCTCAGGGAACTCAAATGGTAAATTTAATGTCTTTAATTCTAATAGAATGTAATCCAAGTCTGCTCTAAATTATTTTCTATTTGGACCTGATCTACCTCAAAAGCAGTCCATAGCTGACCGTTTTCAGGTCACTCAGTGCTATGCAGGTTCAATTTGGAAATTCTTCCCTTTTTCACGTGCTATTAACACTATCAAATCTTTACCTCAAGGTTTGTTCTTTAACAGGCAAAGTGAAAGAAGAGCCCCTTTTTCAGAGGATATGCCCCACTGCTCCTTCTAGACGAGAGCTGAGTACACTGATCACCCATGAGGAATGGCATGCTGGTGGGAGATGGGATCATCGGCACGAACTTCCCTGCAAATTGCTGTCTTCTTCACGTCTCTTTGGCAAAAAGCTCTCATTGGTAAACCTCAGCAGGCACCTGGGCATTCCCTCTGCGCTATCCTCAGCTCACCTGTGTCAGCCTGAGCTGGCCCAGGGCTGCTGGAAGGCACTGGGACGGTGCCATGGTTTTGCATGGAAAAAGAAGATGCCATGAGAAGATGCAGTGGGAGGCCCCTTAGACAAACCTGTCCAAATGCCAGGGGCACTATTCAAGGATTCATTTTGTGCACGTTCTCCTTGCAGGAGAGCTCGAGGCAGCCAGCACTGCTGACCTTGTCCAGCTCCTCATGGCGGGAATGGTCACATCCCAGCACCAGCCCAGAGCCCTGCCCTGCAGGCACCTCCCTGCCCCGAGCCACAGACCCTGCAGCTCCTCCTCCTCCTCCTCTTCCCCTCTCTGGCACTGCTCTGAAACCCCCGTGGGTCACACAGTGGCCAAGGAGATTAGGACTGGGATTTGTAAAGATGACGCCTTTTTAGAGAGCTTAATAGGCCAGATGCTCAGCTGAGGATCAGGCCATCTGTCCGTTCCAGCCCTACCTGTGCAGCAGGTTATTGCTGAGAGAGGGAGGGTGACAATTTGGGACTGCAGCCCCAAAACCCAGGGACACAGCATCCTCCTGACACAAAAACTTGGAAGAGAAAACGGCAGATGATGCTCCTGTCTGATATAGGCACTAGAAAGAGGGACGCAAGCCCCGCTGCATGCATGGCAAAGAACTTCTTTGCTCTTCCAGCAGATATTAAAGAGTCTGAGAGTCAGCAAAACCCATAATTATGCTCACTTTAAAATCTTTTGCTCTAGCAGAGTAGAGTGAATGGAGCCCCCCCCCCAGAAATGAGAGTCAGGCCCAGTCTCCAAAGCCAGCTGCTGCTTTAGCGCAGTGATCTGTCTCCATACTCCCTGATAAGCAGTCTATGCCCTGTGACTTAAAATAAAAGGGAATGATGGTCCCTGCACAAACCCAGAGAAGAGGTATTGATTTGCAAATAGTTTAAAAGAATATTCAGGGGTCATGAGCTGACCCTTTTTCAGCTCTGACATTTTATATCAGGGGGGATCCCATTGAGATGGGAATTCATATCCTAGACATTGTTTTGTCCTGTTTCATAAATAAGTTGAATAGCTTAATTGATTGACACCCACTGCACTTTCCCAGCTTCCTCAGGCTCAAAAGTACACTGCTGGTTTCTGCCATAAATAATATGAACTTTCAATCAGCTGCCAGGCACAAAAAGGAACTGAAAATTCTTCATACAATAGCTGCAATCTGGCATACGAGGCACGGCAGGTCTGAAGGGAGAGCAGTGTTGGATGTCACCAGGTACCCATTTTTTTCCTGTGGCACCAATAGCATTTTCCTACCCAAAGGACCTCAGTCCTAAAGGAGAAGCACCCAGGGGCCCCTGCAGGGAGGAAGACTGGTTTGCCCTGGGGTTGAGGTGTGGGTTAAGAGCCTGGTTTGCAATACTGTGAGCACAGCATGGAACCACATGCTGGACCATCAAGTCCAGTCCCTTGGAAATGCTGGTACAGCATCCTTTCTTCCCTTTTACATTCTGATCCAACTTCATCTCAACCTGAGTGACATTATTCTCCTCCAAGGGCCCCATTTGTCCTCAGACCTCACTCCTCTGATTATTAAAATCTCCTAATTTTCAATCTGTGCTTAAACACATGCTTTGTGTTTGGCTGGGATCAATCTGTTCTCATGGCAAGTTTATTTTTTACTTAAAAAGTTCTTTTCCTCCCTGGATATTTAGTCCCCAATGTATTTTGTTTACATTGCTCCTCCTCAGTCTTGCTTGCACTAAGGGAAATGAGCTACACACTTTACATCTCTTATTTTTAATACAATTTAATGGCCTTTTCAGCAATTCTGGTGGCTTTCAGAGAGCTCTTGGCTAAGATACAGCCCACACTTTCAAAAAACAGATGCAAAAAGAGTGTGAAAGCGTTGAGGACTTCCTCTCAGGGAAGGAAGGTGTGGATGTAAGCACTTACCTTCAGCTGCCCAAGTTGGAAAATGTTAGCTTCTGACCTCCCTGTGCTTTAATTTCCTCACCTGTAAAACAGAAAGAACAACACAGACCTCAAAGGGGAGTGACTAAGTTTTCCAGAGTGCTCCAAGACCTTCAAGTGAAAAGTTCAGTTTGCATGTGAAGCTCTTTGGTGTGCTGTTCTTCACGTGTTACCGCCGAAGCAGTGCAAGCCCTGCAGTGAGGGCACTGAGCCAGGCTAAAGCCAAGGAGGTTCCTCCCTTGACTGCAGGGGAACCCTTTGTGCAAAAGGCTTCATAAGGGGTGGCAAGCACCTGTTGTTAAAACAGAGCAATGAACACTGGGAGAGAAAGAACACTGGCTGAAACCATTGCAAGGCCAAGTGAGAAGATCTGTATTTATTCTTTAGAAATAGCAGCAAACAGTTAAATCTATTTTTCTTGCTTTGCTTCAGTAGAAATTTCTCCAAGGATGGTCACCATACTGCACCCTCATCTGTAATTAATAAATGTTTGGAAGGACACTTTCCCACTCAACATATGAAATTATAGATGATCCCTTAATTCCCCAGACATTTGCAAGCCTTGTCTTGTCAGAATTGAATTTACTACAGCTGATTACCCTGAGAATGCACTGACCTTCTTAGCTCCTGCTGTGGTCTTTATTTTTTCCATGGCAGATAATATGGAGACCACAAACTGGGGACTTGGTAGTGGGGATTATGTGATACTAATGAGACAAAGCTTATTGTTGATGTTAACTGTTATTACCACTAAAAAAAGTGCACAACTCCAGACAGATGGACTTCACTTTGTTACACCAGGAGGGAGCGAATGCATTTTGACAGTAGCAGCATCTATTTAAAATCTGGACCACATCTGGTGCCTCTCTGAAGCAGACCATATCTGATCAATCAGAATTATGGCTCTTCAGTCTCCAGACGAGTTAGAAGAAATTCATTATCTGTTTTGAAGCCTGCTTCTCTTTCATCTATTAAAAAAAAATGAATTGTCATCAGATCCATTTAGCTAAAGAAGGAAAGGAAAAAAAAAAAAGGACAGTAATTAAACTAACTAGCAAGCTCCACATCTGAAGATATGATTAATTCTTTGAAACACAGTGCATGTAGGTACTTGGCTCATGCTAGGCTTCAGTCAACAGTTTCTTAGCTGATGAAATAGATAGCCTAGGACTTATCTCCATTTCTGGTTAATTCATAAACTCCTGGAAATACCCGCATGAATTTCTCCAAACTCTGTCAGAAGTCAATATTTGCCTTTCAGTGACATGCAGCCCCTGGGCCTGGGACAGCAGTGTCCCCCGGGCGCTCCTGCTCCAGAGGTGCCAGCCCTGTCCTGTGCCGCCCTCCTGGACCAGCGGCTCCAAATGCTGAAAGCTGACACTGAATGCTGTGAATTCTCCCACGTGTGGTCTGCTGACCCACAGGTACTGAGAGCCTGGCCTTAGCAATAGGCAGGCACTGAGTGCAAAGGGTCCTGCTCTGGATCACTTTAATTCCTTCGGTTTTTTCTGATTACAGAGTTTCTTCTTGCCTTTGCTGATGAACACAATCATCACACCAACTGGAGCTCAGCCTCTGAAGTTGTCACTGCTCCCATCCTTACCATGTTTTAATGGCACAGTTCAGAAAGAAGCCTTGTGAAAGCAATTGGCTTGTATCTCCCTCATTCACAGCTTCTCAAACACAACTTTTATTAAAAGTTAAAGCATTTTATAGGTGTTATAGCTAAAGTTAGTGAGAGGGTAGGGAAGCACAGGTTTCATGTGCAAAAGTATAACTTTGGAAGAACAATTGAAAATGATCATCAACATTTATGATTTATTTCTCAAAATTCTTTGTCAAACTGTTGTTTTTAATTCCTGCTAATGAGAGCCAGTGAAATTATCTACTTTTTTGAGTGAGGTGGAGGCAGTGACTGCAGCCTTCCAGAGCAGCATCAGGTGTGCAAAAGAGACCACGGCTGGCATTAATTTCTTCTGTAGCAGTGATAGCTCAGGAGCAAATGATTTTGACTGCTTGTTGATCACGTCCAGATGAGTAAAGCACAAAATGAGGTTATAATAGCTGCCTGCCTCAATGCTAAACCACCCTCAAAATTAGGTGGGGCAGCTCCAAAGCCATTTATCTACCATGGGTGCAGGACTGTCATGGGAAAATTGACTCAGGATGATATATATCAAAATCTCCTGCTGGCAGTAGTAACTCCTCTGGAATTTCTACAAATCATGGATGACAATTTTCTAACCAAGAAATAAAAGCTAACGGTAACTGAGGTGGAAATGATTATGTTGGATCCCTGTCTGAGCCAGTTAAAAACACATGGTATTGAGCACAACCAGGTTCACAAAGCTGAAACAAGTACAAGTCAGTTGTAAGGAAGGACTGGAAACTAAATGTGATATGTGATGCATGCAATGAATATTTTAAAATGATTTGGCTAGATAAAAAAATAACAACAACAAAATGAGTTAAAAACTATAAGGAAGCAAGCATGGTTCCAAAAATCTAGAATAGAAAAGGATGCAAAACAAGCAATAGTAATGGATGGATGTTTATAAAACAGATGTTACAAACACTGAAAGTACATCCTGGAGCTATACAAAATTAATAAGGAAGCAAAGGGATGCAAGGAAATATATATGGACAAAAAAAAAAGACAGTAAGTAGCAGATGTTTGAGTCCATTGGGACCAAGACTAACCCTACTAATATTGAAATCCATGACTAGTAAGAGCACCAGAATAGTCGGTAATAATGAAGAAAATCAGATGGGTTTAACAAATGTATTCCTTCTCTTCCCAGGAATAAACCAGGACATGTTCATATCATAAGAGAAGAATGAATATTTTCTACTCAGGCCATAATAAAATGGAAGGAAAACAGTCACTACTAAAGTAACTTTTTAACAACCAGATATGTGGCACCAGGACTACTAAAAGTGCAGGTTAGCAAGTTCCTCTCAATGCTGATTTTAGTAACTCAGGCCCAGCAGTGGCAGAAACATGAGAGAAAGCAAATACTATTGCAATGTTTGGACAGGGCGAAGGAAATGATCAAATAAGTATAAATCTGTCATCCTGGCACTCACTAAGGGTTGCAATAACAGAAAATTTTTACAAGACTTGACTACTAAAGATTTCAAGTAGGTATTCTAAATATTTTGCAATTTATGGAAAACAGAGATTCTAAAATTTGCTGTTAGAATCACTGCCAAAGACAGAGACAGATAAGACCTGTTGACTTCACTTGTTCTCATCTCCAGAAAAGATGGGAAATATTCTGCATATTCACCAAGTAAGAAATATTTGGGGCTTAGAAAAATGTGACACAAAATACAGAATTACTTTCTTTGAATATTTGTTATCAATCTCAGAAGGATGAAGGAAGTCCTAATTAGTGCTTGTACAATTTTTCCTAATTTTTAATTTAAAATTACCAGCTGTAATCTGTAAAATTTTTATTTAGATGTGGTGATGAAGTAATGGTTTTTTGTCAGTATACTGTTTAAGAATGGTTTAAGGCTTTAAGGCAGTGCAATCCAAAACAGCTGTACGCATCCACAGCTGATACGAAATACTCTTCTCTCTATTGTTACATAGGCATCAGTAATTAACCTCTGATATAAAGAAATAAAGAATTTGTGAAAGAAGTGGAAGAGAAACAGCCAATTCCATCTAATTTCCACCCAAGTCAGAAACAGGCATGAAGCCTGGTCTCCAAAAATAACTGAAATCTTCCTTTTTTTTTTTTTTTTTTCCTTTTAAATCTGTCATTTCTTTGCTGAAATAAGGCATATCAATTCCTAGAGGTGAAGAGATAAACTCCCTTTTCGTCCTGAACTTTCTGAAATAGCCCCCTCTCCCAGATGGAGTGTGCAAGGCAGGTTGTGGAGTTCAGGGGATTCTGTGGCTCGAGCTGCCGAGCGCTTCACCATTTCTGCCTTTCCCAACAGCCCTTTTGCCATATGGAGAGGAAACTCAGCTTTCAATCTCTGAACCATCACACCTGCTTTGAAACTGTCTGTGACTTGAGGGGTGGGATTGAGATCCAAGATTAGGACCACAGCAAAGTGCCTAAATTCCCATTGTGGTCAGTGGAAATGGAATCGACACTGTAGAAGGCACTCACTCTTATCAGCAGGCTAAATTCCACACAAGTCTCTTTAACATCCAATTTTTTTCAGAGAAATTGAACCAATGTTTTGCAGCAGGACAACAGACCCCTCTTTTCCAGGGCAATACTTCAATCTATGTTTCTCTTTAATAAAATTTCTCCCTAGGGTCATAGAGAAGGCACTGCTTGCTTCTTTAAAGGAAATGTTCTTTTAAAGACCCCATAGTTCCTCAGCTTTTGTAAACTCCTCTGCTTCACAGCTCTGTCCTCTCAAATCTTGATGTCTCAGAGGTGCAGCTACACCAAGACTTCTGCAAGCACCGTTCAAGAATAAGTAAAAACAAAGCTTTGCATTGATATCAGCCTGGTTTTGGCTCTCTGTGAGAATTCACTCCTCCTTAATGCCAGATGTGCCCGCTGACTCTCTTGCAGGAAGGCAAAGGACAGCCTCCTCCCAAGTGCTGAGCGTGCACAGCTGGGAGAGAACAGCATTGGAGGCGGGCTTGCAGGGGCTGCAGACCCCTGCCCCAAGAGGGGCTGGCTCCCTTCCTCAGCCGGAGCCAGCACAGCGCCCTGTCCCGCAGCAGAGCCTGGAAACCGCAGCAGGCTTCGACCTGAGCCATCACAACCTTCAGCTCCAGGAGCAGGGTGGGAGCCGCATGGGAACGCCCGAGGGAAGGAGGCACATTTGCACCACATCTCTGACCAGCAAGATAAGCTGCCAGGAGGCTGTTTATGGGTGCTCTGTTATCGCATTGTGATTTGCAATATTCCAAAATACCGTACAAAAGAAGACCCCAAACTGAGACAATGCCCCACAGCACCAACTCTGATGGTACAAACAGATTTTCCACACCTGCTAGCTTCACACCCAAACCCACATCGGTTTAATAAACAGTAGCAAGAATAAATAATACCAGCTCTGGGGTTTCATCAACAATTAGAGTAAACTTGTTGTTATGTCCACAATCAGCTATTTCTGCTTGAGGACTGTCACACATGAGAATGTTTCTGAGTTGTTCTTATTTGGGACAAGGGAAAATGATACAGGTGTCATTTTAAAAGCACTCAGATAACCTGACATAGATTACTTTTAAAGGACTCTCATGGTGGAACTCAGACACAAAGTTATCTTGCTCATACATGTGGTATCAGCATATTTTCATCCCTGATTGAGTTTGAATTTTAAAGTTAATTACATTAAGTTAGACAAGATGAGGAGATTTTGAAGTGTGCAGACAGCCTTTTTGCTTTGCAAGCCATGCCAAATGCCAGTGACTAGCACCTTACAATCTTCTCATCTTCATTCCCAACATTTTTCTTCAAAGTCTTTCAAATTCTTTAGGTGTTCCACAGAGCCCTACCTAATCTTCCCATATAGTGTTGTTCACTCACCTTCCACACATGCCAAGCATTACAATGCTTATTGACTTACTTAGCAATGCAGCCTTGCAAGACCCCGACACACTTGTCATAATGAGGTTTAGAGTGAAAATGCTCCATGGAAGAAAAAAGAAAACACTTGTATTTCTTTTTTCTTTCATTTTGCTGAAATACTGCATTTTAATTTGTTTCTTTAAGAAAGTAATAAACACAAAGTATTAATAGTTTTTATGGCTTTTACAAGAATAAACATATTAAAGCAAGACTGAGCTGGACCAAGAGTGCAACAAAGCATTATAGTCCTAATTCCTAAAACCAAGTAAAAATTTAATATTGTGGCAGGAGTTAAGGTTCCTCCAGCTGATTATTACAGATTTCAGTAATCTGGGAACTGTAATGAACCTAGCCCAAACCCTTCAGCTGTTAATGAGCCTACAAAAGAGAAGCCCTTTGCCAGGGTCCCCACTGAAGCACGTCTGCCATCAGCTGTGGACACGTCCTGCTGGGTCCCAGCCCTGCTGGGATGTGCTCCCCTTTCAAAGCCAGCCAATTCCATTTGTGTCACATGCTCTGCCTGCCCAGGACCGTCCCCTTTCTGCCCCTGTGCCCGTTTGGCAGGGCCCCAGCCCTTCCTCCAGCCCATGCTCCTGACACACACACAGATTGCAGCCTGAGCACCCATTTGGCACCTCAAACGCACAACACCTGTTTTGAAGGTTAACAGATAGTGACAAGTATAATCACAGCTTCTGCTGAAGTTTGAGCCTGCCAGACAGCCAATTATACTATTATTTTCAATAGTTTTTTCTCCCCACACACAAAACCCATCACTTTTTCAAGGCAGTGCCACAGACAGCTGCAAGATGCTCTGTTTTGGAAAGGTGGTCACCTTTCCTTAGGCCCCCTCCTGATGTCCAGCAGCTCTCAGTGCCATTCCCCACCATGCCGTGGCACTGCTCTGGGACGCTGCCCCTCAAAGGTCACGGTACAAGGATGCTCCAGCAGCTTTCCCCACCTCGTGTCCGTCAGGTGAGGCCATGTCTGAGCTCTGTGCTCACATTTCACCTTTGGGGCCCTGGGGGCCGTGGCCAAGAGCAGTCACGAGCTGCCCCAGTTGTGGTCACGCTGCAGGACGGGGACCGGAGCAGGGGGAGGCTCAAGTGTCCTTGTCTGAAGGTTCCCAGGGCCAGAGAGTTCCTCATCATCCCAGCACAGGGGCTTTCATTTGTCAGTGAGCTGCTTTGACAGAGGTCTGCTCCCCAGGCAGGCAGCTGGGCTCGTCTCTTGTGCAGGGAGGAAGAGAGGGAAAAGGGGCTTAAAAACTGGGAGTGCAGTAACAACCCAGCTCCCTCAGTGCACTGGAATTCAGCCCTGCAGCCTCAGTGAGGACACAAGCCCTGGCCATTACAGTGTGAACAAAAACACTGTCCTAAACCTTCATATTTTCAGCATTAGGCTTCCAAAAACTTCAGACCAGAAGCAATTATTCATTTTGCAGTGCACCATTTTGGTTTCATCTTGGCACAGAGAGGAGAGACCAAACGTTCTCCTTCCTTTCCTGGAAGAAGGTCTAAAGATACCAGCAACACACCCAAGGTCCATTTCAAGGTCCATCTCTATTGCAAGCCCTGCTGACCTGAGCTGAGCAGCACAGACACAAGTGAGGATTCCTTCTTCAGGGTGCTTAACACACTCTGCAATTGAATACCTGGGGCAGAAAACAAACACTGGGCATGGTGGATGTAACCTGGAAGGACAGGGGATGAAAACCAGGTTGTTACTTCACAAAACAGGGGCACACAACTTTTTGAAAAGACCTTTGTTTTTTCCAATTAAATTCAAAAATAAAGAAAGCTTTAAATGCTCATTTGAGGGGTCATTAATTCTGTCACCAAAAATAAAACAAATGTAGCAGCATGGCAAACAGCCATGATGAGAGGGCAGTCTGCAGCACTCCTCTCCAGTGAAATCCATTGCTTGTTTCCACTGAAGTTGATGTGCTTTCTGTAGGACCACACAAAATAGACAGCCCTGTCCCCATCCCATGAGTGGGGACAGCAGCCATGGTTAGCAGCTTTGCAGATGGTGACAGGGCCAGCACTGGCATTTTCATTGTGAAAGTCAGAGGTTCAGGATGTAGCTAGGAAAAAATTACATTACTGGTGTTTGTGATGTGCCAGTATAGGAAAACTCAGAGGACTGTTTCCTTTGGGGTGGGAAGGATGGATAGAGAACAAGGTTTTTTTCTTTGCTTGCTTCCCTTCTACCTGGAGTGCAGATGAGCACAGCATTCTCCTAGTTTTGGGGAAGGTAATGTTTCCCCTGTAACTTTCTGGCAAAATACCAGTTTGGGGAATCCACAATTTCCCTGCAGACAGGAAGCTGATGGCAGCACAGTTTCCAGTGCCCCTCTTACTTGCTGTGAGTTGGAAAGTTCACAGACCTGCACAGGCGGGTAGTCATGGGGGACCTGGAGTCATCAGATGCCAAAATCTCGTGCCAGCTTTCCCTGACCTGAGGTTGCACTGGGGATACTTGGAGGCATCATATCCCAGAAGACAAGCAGAGGGGCTTGGCATGGAAGTGGAGCTGAGGAGATAAACAGCTGTCAACAACAAGCCCAGACCCCACCTGCCCTGGGCAGTGAGAGGGCTGGGAGAGAGCGAGGACCAGAGGCAGCTGGGATCAGCTCCTGTGCATTCCAGAGTGGCCTCACGGTGCAGTTGGCTTCAAGAGAAGGGAGATGGGCCTGTCTTACCTGGTGTGTCTCCTACCTGGACCACAGGGTGGAAGAGGAGTCATGGAACATACCCAGAGTTGCAGAGGGTGCTTGCCTGACAGGGAAGCTCACAGCAGCCCATGATCCACCTGCTTCTGGTGTGGGACTTCCCCCTCCACGTGCTAAATTGTTGGCCACTATTGTGGATGCTAAGAAACAGAACAGCTCAGCAAAACAGCCTGCAGGAGGGAAGAGTTATTTAGAGGGTGTTTGCCCAGGCTCTGCACCAGCATTGCTGTGTTTGGAGGCTGACAGCCCTGCTGGGGGGAGCAGTGCGAGGTGAGGGGTCAAGTGCCAAGTTCTCATCAGCCTTTTCCAACCACAACACTGCAGCTAAATTTAAACGAAATCTGTTCCTGTCCGTTCTGCCTGCCGTGCTCTCCTCTGTCACACACACAGAGACCTGAATTTGATACACCCCCCCGGGCACTTATTCATTTATTTATTTATCTTCAACCTGTTCACCTGGTGACCACCCATCCCTCCAGAACACCCCATGACCTCTGGAGCAAGCAGTGTGCCAGGGGCACCCAACCACCCCTGCATGGGAAAGGACAGAAAAATGCAATAAATTTGCTGATGAGGTGCACTCACAGTCTCCAGAAAGTATTCAGGACCTGCAGGTTGTCCAGTTCCCAGGTACCCTGGACAACCATGGGGTACCTTCTCCACTAAGAGTAGGGCTTACAAAAACCAAACAGCTTAAACCAAAGCTGTTCCCAAAGAGAGGACAACTTCACAAATGTTATTTTTTTCTGAGTGCAGATATCCTTGGCAAATGCTTTTCCTTTTTCTGAGAGAGACAGAGGAAATGTCTGCTCAGACCTCCTGTGTCCTCAGCTGCAGGACAGGTCAGTGAAGAGCAACGAAGCAGCCCATCAGCTGAGCCCGTGCTATTAAATTCAGACCAGCAATGCCACACAAGTTTTCCCAGTATCACATAATCAAATAAAACTGAAATTCCCATTCCTTTTCCATCCTGCACTAATGCCACTGGAATGACATGTAGGATAACACCGGGAAAATTACTGGTGCTGAGTAATTAAGGTTTTAATTTGCACACTGCATGGGCTGGGGGTTGTTACCCATTTAATACATTTCCTTTGTCATGTATCAGAGGCAGAACTTTTGAGAAAAAAAATCTGTTTACATACTGCCTATAACTAACACTGCTAATTAAAATACTGTGTGGTATATTGTTGATAGGATACCAGAAAAGCCCAAAACAGGAAGAACACTATTAATAAAAACATAGGGCATGTCCTCAGCAGAAGGAAGACAAAACACACCCATATTCCACAATGGTATCCAAATTTTTCCCGTTTGGCAAAGACAAAATATTGTCCCGAACACAGCACTTTTGAATGAAATCCAAGATGGGTGGGTGAGAAAATGCCAGAACCTGTTATTTTTTCTTCAAAAAAAGGAAAGGAAAGGAAAGGAAAGGAAAGGAAAGGAAAGGAAAGGAAAGGAAAGGAAAGGAAAGGAAAGGAAAGGAAAGGAAAGGAAAGGAAAGGAAAGGAAAGGAAAGGAAAGGAAAGGAAAGGAAAGGAAAGGAACAACAAAAATTCCTTATGATCCTGCCAAAGCAGTTTTTGTAATTACTAACCCAGGAGAGACCTAGGTTATCAGTGGGGTTTCTCAGTCACATTAAATATCACAGGATATTTAAATGCCCCCAAGGGTATTTAAATGCAATTAATAGGGATGGGAGGCCCCACACATGAGCTGCTGGATGCTGCACTGATGTGGAGGGTGTTATGGGATGCCTCCAGTCTGACACTGTGAGCTGTACAGGGAAGGAGAGGAGGATGAGCCAGTTAGATTTACCTTGCTTTTATGCATGGTAGGTGTTTCAAAACACCAGAAAAGTAAAAGAAGGCTTGGAGTCATGGATGACTTGGTGGGAGGGATTTTGCTGGCTGGTAAGCTTGGGTGAGAAAAAAGCAGGGAGAGGGAGGCTTGTCAAGGGTTTGAAGACAGAGGAAAAGGAGATGTTTCTCAGGATTCCCACTTTCTAGTACTTCCATTGGCACCTACTAATCCTGCCATGAGCCTTCAATTTGCAGGTTAAAAAGAGTTCAAAACATTCTCAGGTTTTCCTTCCAAGGGCAGAGTGATTTTTGGGGATTATGCCACGGGAGATACACACCACAGAAAGACAAGAATCTGCCCAGTCAATCCTGAGTAGCATTAACGTGTACGTGACACCTTGTGCACGTGACAGCAAATATCAGTTTCATGTGTTGCAAAGCTTTGGTGCATGATCAGAACCTGATGTATTCAGCTTATGGACTGGTGCTACTCTTCTATTTATGTGGTCTAAGAAAAGGAAAAGAGAGAGGCAAGCCTTCAGGGGCAGTGACCCTTTCTTTATTCAAACCTGAACAGAAGGAGGGTTTTTACTTCCAAGAACTCATTTTTTCTTTCTTCTTGCCACACAATGAGGACTCTGAAAGAATAGGTCCTTCAAGCTAACAAGGTTGATCATCAAGGAAACTTCTGTGCTTTCTGAATCCTATGGCTGTGGAAAAGATTTAGTGCTTTACTGAACCAGCCTTTGGAAGCAGAAGTTATGAAAGCTCAATTTAAATTTTAAAGCTGGCTATACACAGACATTTCCTGCTCTTCCCCTAAACAACACAGTGTGGACCTCTGCATGCCTCCATCTCCTGAAGAGCCAAATAATGCCCAGTATTTCCCATATGATTGCAGCAGGTGCCTTCTGCAGTCGATAGTGGGCCCAAGGTTAATGTTTAACGTTGAGGGGGGCAGAAATACAATGGCAGTGAATTATGGCCATGATGATGGTAGGTTAAAAGCAGTGCTGCTGCAGAGGCCCTGCTGGGAATGCTCTGCTGGGGGGTGTTAAGTAGAACAGCCTGCTGGAAAGGACAGCATGAAGAAATAGAAATAACTGCACACAGGAGCATGGGATGTGCTCCAGAGGAAAGAGCAGTGTGAGGGTAGAGTTGCCTTTGAGTGATGTCAATGTGAAGGTTTTAGGCCCACTTGTATTTTACACGTGTAACATGGTGGTGAGAGCAAGGCAAAAAGCTGTTTGGAGATCTCCTGGTCCACGCTCTCCCATCTCTCTGTGAGGTCTGCTGGTCCCTGCTTTCCCATCCCTGGGTAAGGTGGCTCTGCTGTGGCACTGTTGTACTTTGTCCTGTCTTAAAAATGTAGAGAATAGTGCTAAAAAACAGGTAAAAATACTTGTGTGACATTGTGTTCATCAAATTCAGCTCTTCCTAAGTTCCTTTATGGATCAGCTGCCTTCATGAAACCCTTGACAGAAAAGGTGAATCCAGAATGCTGGAGTCATCTGCTTGGACGCCAGTGGAAAAGCCACCAGGAGTCAAAATACACTAATTTAGGAAGAGTGCAGAGGAGAACAGCTTTAAATAAGTTTTCTTTCTGTGCCCAGCCTAATTTCTTGCTGTCCAGGAGTGCCACTTCTGTGTGAATGACACAGCTGGGCTCTTGGTGCTTCTGCAAACAGCAGCCTGGTCATTGACCACCTTTTGCTCAGCTACAGGAGCACGAATCAGAAACCTCTTATTGCAGGGGAATAGAATATAGGTAAATAAAGGTGGTATAGAAAGTAATCTTATCCCCTAAAGAGTTGCAGCTGAGCCAATTATTAGAGCTTGGGAACAGGGCTGATGTTTACACCTGTAGCCAATCAGAAGAGTGTTATAAAAGAGTGGATGGGTGGGAGCTGCAGTCAGTGGCTGCTGTGAGGACAAGGAAGAGGCAGTGCCTGGAGGAGCTGTCTATGAGAAACATCAAGGAGGTACAAAGCTCTGGCAATGTGGAACCCTTGCAATGTAATGACAATAGAACTCTTGCACTATAATGAAAATATCTTGTCTGGATCAACAGTGCTGTTAAATGATGAAACAGAGAGTGCGAAATGTGTGATGCAGTTGCAGATCCAGGAGATACATTGCTGATGTCCCCAGAGAGCCAACAGCATACAACTGGTGTGAGAGGGAAACAACTTCTGTCAGCCTTGCTGGTTGCAGTGATGTGCTAGTTTTAATGTTTAAAGCGTGGTCTGTGCTAAGATCCTGACTCTTGGTGATCCCACTGGAAGAAACAAGGTGAAGAGGTTGACATCAGGCAGTGTCCATCCTCAGTGCAGCACACAACACCCCACCATCACCACCCTGCCAAGTGCAGTGCAGAGCTGTACCCAGGCAAGGCAGCCCTTTGGCACACCAGGGAGATGCCCAGGACACCAGGCAGTGTCTGGTGTGAGCCACGCTTTGTCCTGACCCCCTGCCCCAGGGTTGGTGTACCCCAGCTATTCTCTTCCTCTTCTCCCGTATTTCACAGGTTCATCCTCCCCTTTACATGCAGTGTCCCTGTCCCATGGAGAGAAAGGATGGAGCTGGCCTCAGATAGGTCATCATCATCATCTCCCCACTGATGACCTGTGGCCACTGACCCCAGCTGAGTTTCCCATACTTCTGGGCCTTCTGGAGAGCCCAGCTCCTCCCACAGCTGCTGACATAGCAAGGGACAAAGCAGAGGGGCTGCAGGGGCTGTCAGGGCTCTGTGGGGATAGATACTAATGACCTTGGATGGGCACTGAGCACACATTTGGGGGGGCTGCAGCGACACACACACCTCCTCCAAAGGTCAGTGCTGCTCAGGGCTTGACCCCGCATTCCTGGTGCATCCCTGACCCCGCTGCAGCCACCCAGACCCATTCTGTGGCACCATTAACTCACAAGATTTATGTGCTTGGGGCAGTGGGAGGAGAGCTTGATTTCATTTCCAGCGTGGTTTTTTGCTTTCCTGCCCACACTCATGTTAATGATAACAGACGTGGATTCAGCTGGAGTAGCCAGGGAAAGAGCTCAAGCCTCACTCTGCTCCCAGGCAGATGTGAACCACTGGCTTATTCTTTAACAAAGTTGTTGACAGCAAATGGTCTAATGCAGGTGGGGAGGCAATTGATTTTGGATAACATTTTAAAACTACAGACTCAGCTCAACAATTTATAACCCTGGTGGTGGTGTATTGCTTTGGCAGAGTTAAGTGGATTGAGTGGCCATAAACTTCCACCAGCTCCTTGTTACCATGATCCATGCTTAATGCTGTTATTGATCTTGATCTGTCATTTTCTGAAAACAAAAGATCTCTTAAAAAAAAAAAAAAGGCAAAAAAGGCCCTGCAGCACTAGATGTGATAAAGAAAGGTGTTGCATTGCATGAACATGCAGTTTGGCTTCAGGGAATTCTGGTTCTCTTCACACCTGGCCTATTTTTGGGTAATGCTGTTACTCAGCTTATTGAGCTCAGCATGTTATGCAGTTTATTGAGCTTCATTCCTCCTGCAGAAGAAACAGGAGGTGTTGAGCACTGGATGAGCATGAGCCTGCACTACTAATCCAGGAATTACTTGGGGAGAGTTGAATCTGCCTGAAAGACTCGAAACAAGGGTGTGAGCGTGAGAACACAAGGGTGTCATGTGAGAGGTGCAGTGCGAGTCATTCCAGGACAACCTGCCGTTCAAATCCGTCTTTTCTGAACCTGGACTGATCCAAACTCAACCCTTCTTCCAGCTGACTTCTGGTTAAGTCCTTCATTCTAGAAAAGGTGGGATCTTTAGCACCACTAAGAGGAACAAAAGGAGAAAACCTCTCTGGCAAAAGACAAGTCACCCTACTTTGCTGCCTGAACTCTTCCTTCTGCAAAATAAGGATGATAAAACCAGCTGCTTCAACATGTTGTGAA